>NC_084671.1:20401766-20708016 GCF_028389875.1 Rhea pennata | reverse complement strand
TCACGGAGCCAGCCCAGGGCATCGCTCCCGGCGCTCCCTCACACTCCTCACCACCGCGGCCGGAGGAGCACGAGCATCAGGCTAACACCCGCTGCGCCGCTTTGCGATGGGCTGCGTCAAAAGCGGCCAGAAATCGCTCAGACTTAACCCAAAACATACATGCTCTTCAATCCGTTAACTTGTCTTATGGAGCTAAACAGAATAAAGATCTTCTCTAACCATCAACTAGTATCCCCAACCAGGAAAAAAAAGTAGGGGAGGCCATAAAACAATAATAAATGAAGCAGCTTGGAGGCACAGAACCCCCTATTTGGGGATGCAGCCTCGGCGACGGCCCTCTGAAGAGGGAGCTCAGCACCCCGAGCTCAGCGCCCCGAGCCGCACCGCCGGGTCCTGCTCCCTGCCGGGACCCCAGCCCACGCACGCAGGGCTGCACGAGCTGGTCTTTAAACGTACTCGATGTTCAGACAGTAACACCGTGCCTGTGTGGAAGCACAAATCCGTAATGCCATTTCTGCTCGTTTCCCAGGCGCAATCGGATTCGGCCACTATCGCAAATCCTGCTGGCTTCCTCTTTCTTTGCAGCCTACCAAACTGGTAGGAGATTAAGAGTAGTTCTCCTAGGAAGGTCTGCGCCAGCCACAAGCAAACTACAGAAATCCACAGGGAGAAGGAGACAACAGTAACGAACGAGCTTTTAAACAACTCTCCCGCCAGGAAAGCCAAGGGGAGCGCACCCAGATGAACGGCTAACGGCGTCCCGAGTACCTGCATAACAGCGACTTGTCAGGCCCGTTCTCAGCCTTTTATTCTGCTCCGTACCCGTACCCGGGAGAACACTCTACTCTGCGAGTGCCTGTGGCTCTCTGCAAGTCGTAAGCATCTGATGAAAAGCGGCAGCAAACTAAGAATCTCTAAGCAGCAGCAAACTAAGAATCTCTCCTGCTCCTGAACTTCCCTCCACCTCAATTTCTGGCAGAATTGCCAATGATTTAAGTTAGTGGAAGGAACAGAATAAAAACAATACCCTGAATTTAACTAGTACACTTTTCTATCAAGGATGTCAAAGAAAAAAATTATAAATAAGTATGTTGGAGATGACAATGCAGAGACACAACGGAGTTTAGAAGTGTTGTATTCAAATTGCAAGAGTCCAGAAATTCCCTGGGTGCACGGGAACCCCAGTTCTCTAACTTTTTCAAGTCTATGTTTTAAGCTGATGCAAAAGAGCAGGACAATCACCCAATCCCCCTACAGTCAAAGATCGCCAGCTGAGAACAGAAGCAGAATCCAAGATGTCCTGTATTGAAATCCCAGGGAATGTTCTACCAGTTTCAAACCTCCTGCTCCATTTTCAGCTTTAATCTGTATTTACTCTCACCTTTCATCTTTTCTTCTAAAATAGAAGATAAAATTAATCACATTAGATTCTTCACATAATTGACTTTCCAGGATTTTTTTAAGGGCATTATGTTTTCTTGTCAATACAACCAAAACAAATAGCTTGCAGCAAGGTGCATCTGATTTTTTTTTTTTTTTTTTTTTAATACAGAATCATCCATTTAGACGGCTTTATTTGCCGCTGTGGCTCATACTTTGTTCAGCACTTCTTTGCTGAAGATGAGTGCCCACGTTTGCTAACTCAGACTCTTCCACTAATGAAGCTGAACCTACCTGGAATCATCGCTGCAGTTGTTAGTCCTTTTTTCCATTTAAGGAAATTTTCCCTTAGAAAAGAATTTCAATAGCCATGGGAACCCTGCTACTAGCAAGTTTAAGCCAATAAACAGTAACCTGTGTTTTCTAAGTTGCCTTCCCCGAGTGCTTCAAGGCTGCCTATAGACTTTGTCTGCGTAAACGGTGCAATGTGTTCATAACAAATATTGCAGCCTAAACCTCATGGAAACCCGGCTTCCTTCAAACGGCTTGACTGGAGGCAAACGGGCTGATGCCAGAGCCTCGTTCCTCGTTCCCAAAGCCACTGGGCCACAGCCGGGCAGCACCGCCAGCTCGTTCGCAAGCACCAGGTCCTCTCCCACGCTGGGGTGGATGAGGACACGCACGGAGGAGAGGGGCTGACACGGCCACTCGGGCTAGAGCGCGCCCAGAAGCTGGCCGGCTCAGCGGGAGGGTGAGCGGCGTTCAGCCGCCCTTCGGCTTTGCGGCGTGACCTGCTCCACGTCTGGGAAGTCGGAGCAGCCGCTCCCCCTGCGCTCCCCGTGGTCGGCAGGCGCAGGACGTCCCTTCTGCACGCCTCCACACCCCCTCCGTGCCGGTAACACCACGTGCTGCTCAAACCCATCTCTAATCGAGTGTAAAACGATGATAGGCTCATGCATTCAACACCCTGGAAAATAAATCCTCGGGTAAGAAAACCTTTCAGTTTTCAAAGTGGAAACGATGACATAAGTCACGCTGAAGACCTTTTCGGGGAGGTTATTTAGAGCTTCTGTTTCCTGCTGCACAGCTCTCCCCAGTACGTTTGCGTACCTACCGGTGGACATCAAGTTCAGCGGCTGCCTGAAAGCACAGCAGTAAAACCCCTGTAACTAGCTATAGTAAAACCCTGTAAATTGCCTTTTAGATCAGAAGATAGCCCCAAAGCGTTTGGATAAGGAGTATTTTCTAGAGGCAGAGAAATGGATCATCTTCCCCAGGAGCACGTTTAGAAACATGCTTCCTTGTCCACCCCGCACAAGGTCCCCCAGCAAGCCAGAAGGGGGATTTTTGAGCAATCCTCCCAAACGAGCAGTAACACTCTCATGAAACAGGACAGCACAGTAGCTACCGAGGAGGTGCATCAGCTCTGCTGGAAAGGGAGCTAACGCCGAAGGGGTACCCGAGCGACCCAGCTGCTCGGCACCTGCTCGTGCCGCCCCCGAGTCCCATCGGCATCCCCACCCCCACCCAGGAATACCAGAAATGCCCCATTTCCAAATAAATAAAATAAATTTAAAAAAACTCTCAAACAGGTTAGGGCCTGATCCAAACTCAAGTACTGCCATTGACTTCAATAAGCTTTTCTGAGGTTTACAAGAAATCTCACATGCTTGATACCACTAATTAGGAGTGCTAATTAGGAGCGTAGTATTAAAAAAAAATCATAATTTTACTGTTAAAATTTGACTATGATAGTGCCATTTTGCTTCCAACTCTAGAAGCCAGTAAAATTGTATTTGTATCAGCAGCTCTGAAAGAAATCAGACCTTGTGCAACTACAGCACAGCTTTCACAATATGGCATTAAAAAAATAAGTAGTAGCTGACAAGCTTAAGCCAGCCTATCAGCTGGAACTGGCTCTTCAGCTTTTTGGCTCGTAGCTGTACATCCAAGCCACCGTTTCTCTCTGTGAGAAGGAACGTTTATGAAAGAAAGTACAGATTTTTATTTTTTAAAAAAGTTTAAAGATAAACCAAAGCAGCTCATCTCCAATTCATCTGCATAGCACAAACCACCACCACTGAGAAAAGCTTTATATTTCATACAAAGATTTTAAAAGCTAGTTCTGAACTGCAAATACTAGCAACATACAACACGCAAACATTTAAACCACAATGGTCTCCTTTTCTGCCCAATTCACATTAGTGTTTTAACACACACATTAGTAAAAATCCTAATTTAAAGAAAAACTCTTAAAAGTGTTTTAAGCAGCTATGCTGAAGCTATAAATGATAACATTTGTGCTGAATGCAACAGCAACACCCGCTTCTAGAAGAAGAAACAGTCTGAGACCTGTATCTGTCACAGCCACATAAATTTCAAGCATCAAGTATTGGCCAGAATTATTTGCCAGAAGTATTCAATAGCTTTTCCATACCACATACTTTAGAAAGCAGCACTCTGTTCATGGACAGCCCAGCAAAACCAGCAAGAAACGCACATCGGTAATTGCTGCACCCCAGTAAACACAGTGGCACTCACAACCACCATCTAAATTGTGGAAACATCCCTCAATTCACAAGCTTAGTCCCAGACCGTAGAAGCTATTGATCTGCTTTCACTCTAGATCATAGCAATAAAAAAACATTTAAAGGAGAAGCTAAATCCTACCTACATCAGGGCACACCATGGCCCTGGGGATGGGATGCCTCTGCCACTCTGCGCAGCAGCCACGCTCTTGCTTTTGCTGCAAAATCTCTGCTTCTCCGCATTTACGGTGGCGAGAGACAAGCAGCAGCAGCCAATGCTCCGTAACACGTTATTCCTGGAGCCTGGGTGCTTGGGAACACCGTTCAGGGAGGAAAATGTCACTGTTGTCCCCATTCCAGACAACACACAAAGGTTTGAGGCAACAAGTAGAGTTGCCCAAGTTGGAGCACACACTGCAAGGTGACCAGTGAGGTGAGGACACCTGGTGAGCATCCCTGGCCAAGCGGTGCGGGGAGCTGCCCCCAGCATCAGCCACATGCACAGGGCAGCTCACTCCAGCCCTCTTCTACACCTAACCAAACTCTGCTCACACCAGCCTCACTACAATCACTCTTGTCTTCTTTGTATTTAAGGGCATCGCTTGCTAATAAACACTCTAGTCACCACAATCACTCCTCTTCCTGAAGAAGGACATACAAAAACAACCATGCTTCCATCCACAGGATGCAGAATGCCCTCACCCCCACCTCCAGCAAAAAGGCTTAAAGCCTCTGGGAAGATGCCGTTGGCTGCCGCTTCCCCACAGCTGTGGGAGCCTCAGCAGCAGACTCACAGCAGCTGTGTAAGTTGGGGGGGGGGGGAGGAAAGCCATTTTTAGCTCAAAACACTGGAGCCTGTGAAGCCCACCTGGAGAAGAGCATCACCACATGTAAAACACCATCTAACAGGTACAGCCATAACTACAGCACCTGCACCAGGAGAACATGACAGCTAAACACCTCCCCCAGTCTCCCTTGGCCCCTGGGTGCCAGCCTCTGCCTGTAGCACGGAGACTTCTCTGGTGATGGCCTCTTAGTGCGTTCTCTAACCACCTCAAGGACTTCTGCTTTTCCTTGCGAGTCTTTCCTGGGATGTTTTATTATTTACATTTAACTACTATGAAGTGCATTCAGATATGGGATATATTTAGGAGTGTTTTAGTGCCTCCTCTAAGCTTTGTCTCTGATTTGCTCCTCCAAGGTTGACAAGTCTGCTCCTGATGTCAGGCTAAGAGAAATATTTATGTCACCATCTGTCACCACTGCACGGCCGGGTTGTCAGTGCCGGAGCCGCAGAGCAACTTTGAATCCTGGCTTGCTCAAAGTCCTTCCTTGGCCAAGCAACTCCTACGAGTTTGGAGAGAAGTCCTCCGCACGGGGGAGAAGCCCTCACAGCGAGGGGCTGGGTGCCCGCTTGAACTACAGCTCCTGCCTTCTTTTCCAGTGCTTCATCGCCGCGCCGACGAGGACGGCGGCCTGGGAAGAAGGCGCACGGGGCCCCTTGCGGCACCAGGAGCCCGACGGCGCCGGGGCGCTCGCCGTCCCGCGCCGCCGCAGCAGGCTGCTCGCGGGGCTGCTCGCGGCACGCACCGGGGCGGGCGCTCCTTTGGGGCTGCCTCACGCGGTGGAGAACCCCCTAAAACTGCTCTTTCTAGTGTGCGGTGCGCGTAACACCGCGTTTTCACCGCGTCTGCGTGCTGCGTCGGACCTCTTCTTTACCAGCCCAAAGAGGTGCTTAGCTCTAAGGCGCCAAGTCTGAGCGAGCGAACAAGGTCCCTCGAATTTGGAATGATCTTCACATCAGGGCCAAGCTCGGCCCCGCGTGGTAGCCCCACTGAGACTGGGGCTAGACCGTCCGGAGTACCTGACGGTGCAGCTGGCCCGCCAAGCCTCGCTGGGCATCAGCGGAGAAGGAGATAAAAAGACGAACAAAACCGCTGCTAAACAGAGCCGCTTTGCACTTCCTGCCGGACACGCGAGCATCCCGCGACGCTTCCCACTCCTCGCGTCCCTCCGGGCAGCACCGAACCGCAGGCGGGTCCGAGCCGCCGCTGCGGCTCCCCACGCGCGCGCTGCCCCGCAGGGCCGCTGCTGCTCGGGGCAGCTGGACCGGCAGCGCTGTAAGGGATTTCCCAGGGGCGACACGGTGCTGCGCGGCACGCGAGGCGGCACAGCTCGGGGTTTGCTGGAAAACCCGCTGCGGGCGCTAAAGCAACGGGCCTTCGTGTGGTTTAACGTACAGCTGCCAAAGGTCGGAGCGTTTCTGCCCAGTCCCTGGATTTAAAGCAGAGCAGGTCCAATCGCCTGTGCTAAAATAGAGATGAGCTCATGGAGAGGGCTTCATCCTCCCGGCAACATCTGTCATATAATCCTCTAAATACTGATTATCAGGTTGTTTATTATTATTATTATTTATTAGATAAATACTAAACTGATTGCACTGATTCCTAAATGTTTTCTTCTATTACTTTCCAGTTGCAAGGTTGCAAAGAACAGCTCAGCTACACATCATACACAAAAAAGCTGCTGTCGGCATCACGAGGGGTTGGAAGGTACCATGCCCTTCTCTGCACCGCATGCGTTGCAGGAGAGCTTGCAGACCTCCCTCCAAAATACGGCACCATCAGGCTCTGACAACCACTCCCTTAGCGAATCCTTCCTCGTTTAAATAATCTTTAGTTACGTAACTTTTCTGGCTTTGGTGAAACTACTTAAAGAGATAGTATTTCTGTGAGTTAAAGCTGCAGGACAGTAGTTTCTTGAAATGAACCCTTCTTCCAGGAAATGTGCTGCTGATCTAATTCAGCATTTATTCACGCACCAGCGTCAGTCTGCCAGTTTCAACTGAGTTAATTTTGATTTATACCTTGACAAATGAGATTCCTGAGACTTTTGCAATATTGACAAACGACACACTTTGCAGGATTTCACAGAGAAAAACGGGAAAACAGGATATTTCACCTTCGTTCTTCACAATTCTTCAGTTAAACGTTTGCCACGTCCCTCTTCTCGGTCAAAACCTCTCTTCTCTGAAAGCAGCTTCTGTTGTTGTCCCAGCGCCGGTGGAAACCTGACCTCCGGCTAGCTCCGCTGCGGCTCTCCCGGCGCTCAGCCGCGGGCAGCGCCGGGCGGCCGCCGCAGCCCCCGGAGCGGCGCTGCCCGCCGGCGCGGGCTCCCGCGCTGCACATCAGACGGCCGCCCGCGGGGCGCGGCGAGGAGCAAGCCCTGCAACGCCCGCCGCGATGAAGGGGGTGTTGTCCGCGCGGCTGCTCCCCGCAACCCCGCTCGCTGCACGTCTCGCGGCCGCTGGCCTCTTTTCTGTAGACCCTGTCTGTGTTCGTGCCCACCTTTCTCCGGGCCACTTAAAGATGCGGAGTCGGGGAGGAGCTTTAAGCGCGCTTCGGTTCCACCGAGTACGCTGCGGTGTATGGATTACGCATTGGTGACAATTCTAACAAAAAACAGTGATTCAGCCGGGAGAGCTGCCGATGTTGCTGCTTTCCGGGGCTGCGCAGAGGGGGCAGGTCCTGGCGCGGCCGGTGCTGCTCGCACACCTCGCTCACGTCGGGCGAGCAAGGTTTGACCGAGGCTGGACGAGCTGCCAGCTTGCAGAACCGTCAGCTGCCGGCAGCTTATTCCCTGCGCAGTGCAAACTACGGGGCTCTACGTGACATTGCATCTGATAAAGAAATGACTACGCAGTCATTTTTGGATCAGACATCGAACACGAGGCATATGATAGATATAGAAGTCCTTAAGAAAGATCCGTATATGGAACTTGTGCATGGTATAAACATTCATCATGTTTGGCAGAAATTCTACATGCTGGCAAATATCCATTAAAAAAAAATCAAAAGGTATAACATGTATCACTGCTCTCTCTGCAGCTCTGCACTGAAAAGAGCAAGTTGAGTTCACGCACTTTTTAAAGGAAATTTGTCTCAATGTTTTCAAGGAATTTTAACTGTTACTTTGTGGCAAAATGTCTTCAGAAGTATCTGGGTATTTGCAAATCATGCAGAGGCTGATATTTTATCCAGAGATAAACAGACTAAACAGAAACAGAGTAGAGTTAAGAAGGACAATGAGAAACTGCTGGTTAAAAAAAAAGAAATCGAATTTTAGCCCTTTACTCGGTTGTTTGTCACTATGACATCTGAGGGTCCTGCGCACAGGATCTGCGAGACACCAGGAGAGGCGATCTGGCCTCGCCAGGCCTGTTACCAGCATTTGTGAAGCTCAGTTCCATGTCCAGGGCGCTCAGAGGAACGAGCGGGACCTGGAGCTAGTGCTCGCATACCCTGCAATTTAGCTGAAACTCCATCTCATAATTACAAGCCAACATAACACATCCAAACTGCACAGCCTCTTCTGGAGAGGATGTGGTGGAACATACTTGACTATCTCTGAAATAAGTATAGCTTTCTGCAACGCAACAAGGAACTGATTATTCTCCAGGGCTCTTGCTTGGCCCGTCTGACTTTCCCCACTTTTGGGGATAGGGGCAGTAGATAAATCTTCGCTGACGCGAATGAGGTCTGCAAGATCAGGAGGAGGAAAAGGCACAAAGAAATGCTGGTTGCTTGCGCGACGAGAGCCTGGTCGGGAGAACTCCCATCCCGTCGGCGGCAGCTCCGGACCATTCATCCCTTCTGTAATTTGGTATCAACAGTAACTTTCCATTTTTTTTTAGCTCAGACTATATCCATCAGAAGGATGGCATGCAGCAGAATTAATTGCATTAAAACTCAGCGAAATACCAAGTATTTTATGCGTCTTTGCTGTAAAATTTCAGTGAACTTTATCCTAAAAGTGGATTCAAACAAATACAAATCCAATACTAAACAAAAATCCCCACAAAATTGTAAAAGCGTACAGTGCATATATCCAACCGACCATGCAAAATAAGGATTCCATTCAAATTTCACATCTCATTAAAGACAATTTGACCATTAATCCATAAGGTTTAGGAGCAAAGGAGGATTTTCCAAGACAGATAAACTGAAACGATCCTCCTTTGATCTCGGAGTTAAGCATGAGCTACAATGGAAGAGGAACGACACGGGGCAGAGCTACCGGCCTCTTTATGTGCCACAATGGCATCGGCAAACAGCTATTTGATCAATATTTGGCCAGGGACACTGAAAACTTCCTTTTCAGATTTTAATTCCTAGTTGTAAAACAACTGTAGGGCAACCAGCAAGATAAGACATTAAACTGACTGCCTAATTGCCTTTTACTGTCTTATTAGTTATATATGCACATTCTTAATAGTTCTTGAATCTTTATTTACTAGAAGGAATAAATGACCTGTCAGCAATTACAGCAAACTCTCCTGACTAAATAATCTCAGCACATGACACACTTAACGATAATGTGCCCACAGTGAGTTTTAATTTCATTATGTTTCGCTTTTTTTCTAGGAAGAGTGATTTAGACTGAATTAGTTTAACAGCATGGGGCAGGAGTACTTCAGGGCAAGTAAAGTAAAATTACGCACCCGCTCTACACTAAACAAAGTCTTGCAGTGAATTATGTTCCTGTACATCATTTTTTATTAGCCAGAGCTCAGCGTTCGGGGGACACTTGAAACTGTGCTGCGTTTTTATTTGTATATTTTGTTCTGCCTCTACCCAGGTAGGTTTGTTACGGGGGATTTAAAGTGACGTTTACACGCAGAAGTTCACATTGACTACATTGGTCTGATTTATTGCTTTGCGTTTCACTCAATTTCTTCTTAAATTAACCAGAGAGCACTTTGTAGTTCTGCTTCACTTCCCAGCGCCGTTTTATTACATAGCCCTGGGGACTCGTGATAATTTATCACTATCAGCTTTATTGGCTTTCCTCTTCCAAACCCCGTTCCAACCCTTATCAATAAGTGCACCTAGTACAAAACTAAAGCCTCCCCGAGTAGCTGTTAAGACAAAAGCAAGGGTTTCACCAGTGCCGACTTTCACTCCCCGCGTCCCCGGCACCAAAGCCCGGCCGCCTGCGCGGGGCCGTTCCCCGACCCGCGCGTAGGCGCCGGCGGAGCAGCCCTCGCCCGGCGCCGGCGTTTCCCCGCGCGGGATTAGGACCGATTCTCACGCGCTCAGTGGTTTCCACCAGCGCGGCGGGGCCGACGCAGGCGCCGCTCCCGGCCGAAAAGCGCGGCGCGGCGCGCGGGAGCGGGCCCTTCGCTCGCGGCTCCGCAGGGCGGCCGGGCTCGCGCCCCAGCCCGGGAACCCACGCTGGCTCCGAGCCTGCAGACGGCACCGAGAGCCGCCGGGGCTCGGCGCGTTTCGGAGCCGGCTCCGAGACCAGCCTGGTCCCTAACGGGCCGAACTCCCGCTGCCGCGCTGAAGTCACCCGACCGTTTCCTCCTTGCTTCGGTTGTTTCAGAATGGCGCTATCAATTATATATATATATATAGAGAGAGAGAGAGAGAGAGATAAAAATATAGATCAACAAGCAATAATCTATTATTTTAGATTTCCACGGCAATGCAAGGAGATGCAATCTTGAATAGAAATTCAGCTAAATAAACAGATGTGCGAGGAGCGATCCTGATATTTGCTAAAGTAACTTTTATGTGTGTTCTAGATGAATATACTTAGGAGAATTGGAAGTGCAGTCCACAGTGATTCTGTCCGCATCGGTGCTGACTGCTTTAAGTTAAGGTGTTCTCAAGACAAAACATGTAACACAGTTAATGTAACCCTAATTTCAAGAAGGGGATAGGATGCATCAATATTCTCTGAATTACTTCAGAGAACTCTTGCTAAAATGTGTATTTCTCTTCCCACAGCTGTGAGTCTAATTATTGCTCATATAAAGCTATTATAGGTACACTGTCATACATATCTGCGCACTAACAACGAGTGCTTTCCTCAGTGTCTCCCGACTTGCCTTCAGGAAAGCAGCACAGGCTGCTCCTGGGAGATTTGGAGCAGCCAGCTCCACCCCAAAGTCATGTAAAATTGAAGATTTAGCACCTTTCTGGAAACGCTCAGCATGCTGTGACATTTCTTTTGCTTGTTTGCAAGTTATTGATTACTGAAGCCAATAATTACTACTTGTTAGCTTAGAATAAAGATTCAGATCCTGACCATGGTCCAGAGCCCCACAGCGATGGACACACTCAGGCAGAAGAAACAAGGCTCCTTGAGCTGCCATCCAGCTACATCGATTACATTTGTACAGCACCTGGCACAAAGACTTTTCTAGTCCATGACTAAACTCTCACATACTGCTACAAAACAAAGGAAGAAAAGGAAGAAAAAAAATACAGGCAAAAATGCTATCGATGCTATCTGCCTTGAGCCAAATCCTGAAGCCATTAAGGAGTTTTCCTTAACTAAGCACTATTTTCCCATTGACTTTGAGAGCCTCAGAAACGAAATTCTGTTTGAATTACATGAGCCGATCCATTAGACCTGCTGGTCACCAAATATTTAAGGTACTGTAAGAAATTCCAGGCTCAGGAAGATGATTGCCTGCAGCCACAGCCATCGCGTTTCATTCCTTAAGTGACTCTTTGCCGGTAACATTTGGCGAGGAGAACGCATCGCGCTCTTTAGCCCGAAGTCAGAGCCGTGCTTTACGCGGCGAGTAATTCCCGCTGCCGCCGCTCCCCGGGGCAGCAGCAAAATCCCAACAAGCCCCAGATCAGAAAATCGCCGCCTAAATCTAACGCAGCCGCTGCCTCGTCCCGCGCTCCCGCCGCCGCCGCGGCACGGCAGCCGACGGGGTGACTCAGGCCGATATCTGGCGGCTGCGCGTTAATCCTTTCCCTTAATAAACTGCCTTTATTAGTTTAACAACCTAAAAATAACTGGCTGCACGGTACTGACCAACCCTAATCAAAACATCTGCCGGCCCGGCCGGCCTGAGCCACCCTCCAGACCGAGCGCCACCACTTCAAAGCCCCTGCATCAAGTCAGTAATTGTAGCATTGCATCTAAATATTTGAGCTAGGGGCTGGTAGTCGCGTGTCCCGTTTACAGTCAGCATCTGTCCTCTAATTCCATTACAGTACAAAGCAAAAATGCTCCCCCGAACGCACAAACAGGAAAAGCACCGCGCGGCCGGAGAAGCGGCGGCCGCTTGAACTTTCGAGCTGCTGAGCAGCGCTTTTGTGCTAAGCTCTTTTTCTTTTCTTCCCCCCCCCCGACCCAAACTGCCCAAATACACACACAGAAATAGGGGTGGTGCCGAAATTGTATTAATGTGAGCCTCGGGCGGGGGGGGGGAGGGAAAAAAAAAAAAGAAAAAAGAAAAGAGGAAGGGGAGGGAGAGGGGGGAAGGGTTTGGTCCGAGATGAAAGTACGAAGGAAATAAAGAAGGCAATTTAGTCCGGGGAGCCTGAATCGCCCTCAGTGAAGCACAGGGAAGAGGGCCGGGAGCGGGGCGCTCGGGGAGGGGGCGCGCGCCACGGGGGCGGCTCCGCCGCGCCGGGCCCCGGGGCCGAACGCGCCGCCGCCGACAGAGCCCCATTGAGGGGCGCCCCGGCCCCCCGGGCCCGCCGGCCGCCCGCTGCCCGAAAACAACAGCTGTCTTGTGACGCGGGGAGCCGCCGCGCCGGGCAGCGCCCGCGGCGCCCGCGAAAGCTGCGCCCGGCTCCCTCTGCCCGAGCGCTTCGTCTGCGAACGCCGCCCCGGGCCCAGGAGCGTCCCTCCGCCTCGCTCCAGCCGCCTCGTACGCCCCTGGGCAAAGCGGACCAGAACCGCGCGCAGCGCCCGCCGCCCGCCGCGCGCCCGGGCTCGGCCCGGCCTCTCGCCGAGCGCGCGCCCAGAGGCAGCGCGGAGGGCCGCAGCGGCGCACGTGCAGAGGCGCAGCACAGAGGGCGGCGCGCGCCGTCCGCGTTCGCGCGCACGTCTGAGCCTCCGGAAACAGAGGCTGAAATACAAATACAGTGGGGCGGACGGAAGTTTAGATAAAACATGTATCTGTATAATTATATATATAGGAAAAATATATCTTTCATATATACATATACATATATATTTATGGGGTGATTGCAGGTGAAAAAACGCAAGGCACCAAGGTACTGTTTCTATCACTCATTTTTTAACCATGCCATCCATATTCTTTCCTTTCCCTTATCCCGCTCTGCCGCAAGTACTTGCAAACTCCCAAATTTCGCAGAAGCCTGAATTAGCTGCCATCAGCACCAGAACAGCTGTTATCCTTCTCCCCCACCACCTCCCTCGAGATAATAACTGCCAGAATCACCCCAAAGCCCTCGGCGAGGAGGGATTTCAGCCCACCGGCCGCCGAGCAGGGCGATCCCAGCTCCCTCCCTCCCAGGTGCAGGACCTGCCTTTGGACCCGATACCAGCTGCGCCGTCACGGCGCCGTGCGGCTGCGCTGTGCCGCCACCACAGCCTGGCCCCCGCGCACCAGAGGGGTAAAAATTACTTAAGACTCCAGAAACACCCTACAACACCGCTATGGGTCTGCAGCTCCATGAAGTGGAGCCTCCAGCTCTGCAGGGCCCCAGCACCTCCGCGCAGAGCCCCCTGCCCAGCACCTGGCCGCCCTGCAGCCCCGGCACCTCCACACAGAGCCCCCTGCCCGTGCCCAGCGCCCGGCTGCGCTGCAGCCCCAGCACCTCCACACAGGACCCACTGCCCTGTGCCCAGCGCCCAGCCTCAGCCCCACTGCCGACTGAGCCTGGCCCTGCAGCATCACAGCCCGTGGGAGCACTGCTGGTTATTTGGACAGGAAGGGTCAGGGATCGGACCTGGTGGTTTTTGCAGACCGAGTGAAACCGTAGCTGCCCTGCAGGCCACAGGGGCTGAACAATCTTTGCTCCTGGCTGCATGCAGAAAGGAGAGGTGGGCTCTGTTTTTTTTTCAAATGTGCTCCCCAGCGTGCTCTCCCTACCGCATCATGCTGTACATAACATGTTACACAGCAACTCTCTCCAGCATCTCTCCCACTCCAGCAGCAACTTTAAGCAGCAGATTGCGAGTCAGGGAGGAGCAGAGCCCAGGTTCCTACAAGGAAGAGCAGAGTCTCCCGCGACTGCCAAACCCTCCCAGGAACCAGTACTGAATCTGCAGGACGTAAAGGCTGCCATTTGCACAGAGCTGCCTAGCCACGTTCATCCAGTGAGACCTACTTAATCTCCGTTCACCAGCTCAGGGGAGGCAGAAAAGTTAGTTATTTTAACAACTGGGGCTCCAAATTTGGCCATTTTTTCCCTTGATGAGCATCCTTCTCAGAAGGAGAAGCAATCCCCTTCCAGAGAGCAATTCTCCAGTGCAGGAAGTCCTGGGAGAAACTCTGGAGACCTGACACGGAGCGGAGGACAGACCAGAGGACAGACGGGGCAATCCGACTGCTTCCTTCTGGCCTTAAAGCTACGACTCCGTTAGCATCTTCTGTGTGCATGTGTTACTCACATTTGCACAAACACAGGCACACTGAAGATGAAGCTTCCCTAAAGCCCTAGTAACTGAGCTGAAAACTAAGTTTTGAGAGTGTTTTTTGGTTTGTCCTGACAACAAAGGGATACCCTATTTTAAAGGATGGGTTTCAGTTGTTCTTCTTGAACAGCACGCAGTCAGCATCTCTGGATGCCTAGAAATGCTAGAAACATTTTGTAGGTGAAAACAGTCACTTTTTCCATGGTGGAGAGTCCATAAAACTGCGTGGAGCATTGGCTATTAGGGGCTCATTGAATAATTCATCCCTCATTGCAAGCCCATAATGTCTTTTCTCGGCCTTTTGTGGGGCTGTTTTCTCTTCTTTTCTCCTTGAATTATAAAAAGGTTGCCTTCTTTTGTTCACATCAAGCTGCTGCTAGCTGAAGCTTTGTCTGTGCAAAGCCAAAGTGTGAGTTTCAATGGACTCCCCCCTCTTTGTTTTCCAAGTTCATCTCCAAGTGTAGATTGTGTATAGAAGGCCTTCTTTGTAAAAGCTGGAAAAGTTGTACAAATGTTTGACCAGCTCATTTGGTACTTTTGTCTCGCCTTCCCCAGGGCCGCTGCATGTGCTGGGCAGGCACCTCGGCGCGGCGGCCGCGGCTGACCTGGCCCGGCCCGGCCCGGCCCGGAGGCAGCAGCCGCCCCCGGGGCAGGGGGGGAAGGCGACCTGCTCCCTCGCTCGGGCTGCGCCCCCGCGCAGCCCCCCGCGGGCTCTCAGCGCGCAGCCCCGCGCCGGGCCGGCCGCCTCCAGCCCGGCGTGTCGCCGTGCCCCGCCGCGGTGGGCAGCGCACACCCGAGCCGTGCGACCCGCGGGGCCTCCGCGCCGCTCGCCGCGGCCGCCCCGTCGGGGCGCGGAGCCGGCGCCGCGGCTGCGGGCGCCGCCAGGAGGGAGGCGGGGAGCCGCCGGCCGCCCCGGGCTCCGCGCCCGCGCAGCCCTGCCCCGCGCCCGCGCAGCCCCCCCGGAGCCGGACTCTACCTCTTTCGCTGAGGATGCCGTCGATGCTGTGCTTAGCCTTCTTGTCGCCCTCCTCCACCTCCTTCCGCTCCAGCTCGGCCTCCTCCTCCTCGCCTTTCCCAAACTTGCTCCGCAGGATGCGGCTGATGGAGCTCACTTCGGGGGGGAGCGCAGAGCTGTGACCGAGCCGCCCCCAGGAGTCCCCCGGCGCAGCGATTTCGGGCTGGGCTCCGGCACGCACGGAGCCCCGGGGCGAGCCGGGTGCCTCTGGCATTATTTTTTCCCCGTGCCAGGGCAGCAGGTGACGGGAAAACACCGCCGACACCCGCGCAAACGCCGCCGCGGCTCCGTGTCCGCCCGCCGCGGCCGCAAATCGCCGATCGCCGCCCCCGGGCCCCGCTCCGCCCGCCGCCCCCCGGCCCCGCGCCGCCGCCCGCAGCCCCAGAGGCGGCCGAAGAGCCGGCGGGGGTGCAACGCAATTTAGCTGAAAACACCCACCACGGCGGAGGGCAGAAACTCCCGCGGGTCGCGGGGCCGCCGCGCTAAGGCGGCACTAGCCCAGTCGGGGCTCTGCTCGCCACCTCAGCACCCCGCAGGCCCGGCCCGGCCCGGCCCGGCCCGGCGCGGCCGCTCCACCACCCCCGACGGCTCCCCGTACCTGAAGGCACCGTGTTCCGGTCACACACCCCGTCCTTGAGCAGCTTGTCTCGGATCTCCCAGCTGAACATGCCCGCGTTTTCCCTCTTGTATTCCTCGATTTTCTTCTCAACGTCCGGCGTCGTCACCTGCTTCAGTGAAGAGAAGCGAAGCGGGCGCGGAGGTTGCGGGGCTGGGGAGCGCCAGGTGGCCCGGCCCGGCCCGGCCCGGCCCAGTCCGGGTCCCGGTCCGGGTCCCTCTGCCACCGCCGCCCGGGCTCCCGCTGCTGCCAGCGAGAGCCGAAAACAGTCCCTCTTAGAAATCCGATTTTAAACCCGCCTGAAGACGGGTGAGTTAAATTAAGAACGCGCAGAATAAACAAGTTAAAATAAGAAGAGACATAATACCTAACAACGGGCCAGCATAATACAACCCCCCCCCCGAGTCAAACAAAACTTCCCACGAAATCCTCTGGGGTTATATGAGACGGTAGGATCGAGCCCTCCGCAATGAAAACCTAGAATTATACCGCAGTGTTATACAGCAATAGCATGGTGCGCAGCTGTGCGGGGCCGGCTCTGAAATGCCCACAGCGGAGATGAAAATCAGAAGCAAACACAGGACCGTGATTAGAGGAGGAATCTATGTAACTGAAACTTCGCGTCAGGAAAGTTTCTGCACAGCAAAGTTAGCAGCACCAAATAAAAAGTCGCATAATAAAAATGCTGATGAGTACCAAGACTGATATAAAGAGATTTACTATGTAGTCTGAAGATTTTAAAATTAAGCCGAATTCAAGCAAAACAAAGAACTCCTGGCAGGAAGTAACATTTCGTTCAGATAACACTCAAAAAAAATCTATACTTTAGCATCGGAACAGAAAGTTCAGGAATTGCTACTTTAAGAAGCTGCAAAGGAAAAAAAAATCTCTGCAAACCAACTTTCAACAAAAACTCAAACTTTTACTTTTTCTGGAGATAATAAGATATAATAAAAGGAAGAGCGTAATCTTGAGATAAGGATCAGTATTTGTCCGCCTTATTGCGAGCGCAAACTTTTTACCAGTGTAACTATAAATACATGCAGCTTTGGGGCAAATAGAAAAAATAAACGGTAGGAGAAAGCAACAGACAGACAGAGTGATAGCTTCGGGGGCCGCCGAGAGGCAGGCTCTCGGACCGCGGCCCGACCCGCGGAGCTCCCCGGTCTCTGCGCGCCCCGCCGGCTCGGGGCTCGCTGCCCTGCAAAGCGCCGAGCCCACCCGCCGGGCCGGGGCTTTTCGGGCAGCGAAACCTTTGCGGAGCGAACCCCTGTTCCCGCGATTCGTTTCAGAAAGCTTTCTGTTTGCTTTTGTTTGTTTGCTTTTTAATTAGCATTTTCTTAGAAAAGCAAACCGTAGCCACAAAACTTCAACAATATTTTTTTAAAGCCTCGAGTACTCCTGGAGCAACAGGCAGGGAAGGTCGTGGCCGGTGCGTGCGCACGCCGAGAGCCCGCGCGGCCGCGCGCGCAGCCCCGCGCAGGGGCCCGCTGCCTGCCTGCCCCCTGCCTGCCCCCGCTGCGCGGGTGCGGAGCGGCGCCGGCGCGGCTCACCTTGGGCTTGCTGCCGCCGATGGCCCCCGGCCGGATGGAGCCCGTCTCCTGGTACCTGCAGAGAATTTTGGAGACGCAGCCGTGGGACACTCGCAGCTGGCGAGAGATGACACAGGGCCTTATGCCATGGTGGGCCATCTCCACTATCTTGTGTCGGATATGGTTGGGTAAAGGCCTGCCATTGATAAAAACTCCACCGAGCTGATTGACTCTGCCCTGCCCTAGAGGAGTAGAGACTAGAAAAGGAGGGGAGGGGAGGCAGGAGGGGGAAATGGCGTTAACTTCTCGTCCAGTTCCTGCTGGCTCGCTTTTTTTAATTATTATTTATTTTATTTTATTTTATTTATTTCAGCCTTCTCCGTAAGGCAAGTCTCCCCACCGCGCCCGCGCGCAGCGCTGCGGCGGCTCCGCGGAGCCCCGCGCCCCGGCCCCGGGGCCGCTGTCACCTGCTGCTGCTCCGCGGCGCGGCGCGGCCGCCCGCCCGCGCGTCCCGCCGCCCCCCGCCCCGCGCGGCGGGGTCTGCGCTGCAGCTGCCCCGGGAACGGAGCGGCGCTCGTCGCGGCGCAGCCTGGCCCGGGAGCGTGGGAGCCGCGCATTTGTTTCCAAGGTCCTTTTCGATTCGCCTTGGTTACATTAATTTTGGTTTATTTATTTTATTGTATTTTATTCTATTCTTTTCTCCTCTTTCTCTTCTTTTCTGTCATTCTGTTTGTCCTGCTCTGCTCCCCAGATCATCCCCCTCACTTTGCTAAGGAGCAGAGGGATTCACGGCAGAGGCCTGCGGCGGCCGCCGCCCCCAGGTTCAGGCTGCTCTCCTCGGAGGGAGGCTCGCTGCCGGGATCCGGGGTGCGCCGGCGGGGCGGGACGGGACGGGACGGGACGGGCGCGGGGCACCGGCATCCCGGCCGCGGCCCCGGGGCTGCCCGCGGAGCCGCGCAGCGCCCGAGCGCCCCGGGCCCTAACACCGAGCAACTCCGGCTGCGCCGCTGCTGCGCCGCTGCTGCGCCGCTGCTGCGCCGGCGGGGCTTACCTTCCAGCGGGAACCCGCTGCGCGGGTAGCTCTGCCCGGGGCCCGGCCGCATCATCCTCGGCACAGCCCCGGCGAGAGCGGTCATGTCGGGCGCGGCGCGGCGGGAGCGACACCCAGGTGACGGGCGGCCGGGGCAGAGCCGCTCTGCCAGCGCGTCCCGCCGCGGCAGCGAAAGTCCCGCGAGGGGGTGGGCGCAGCGCGGGCGGGGGGGGGCGGAGGGGGGGAGGGACCTGCGCTGCCGCCCTTTTGTCAGTGCCCGCCGGCACCGGGAGGGCCGGGGCAGGACGGAGAGCGGCCGGCGCGCTCCGGGCGGGGGAGGAAGGGCGCGGAGGGGCGGCGCGGGCGCGGGCGCGGGCCGGGACCACTCATGGCCCCGCGCCGCGCCGCCGCCGCCGCCGCGATTGGCCGCCGCCCGCCCGGCCCGGCCGCGCCGCCCCCGCTGATTGGGCGAGAGCCCGGCTCGGCTCGGCCCGGCCCGGCCCGGCCCGGCTCGGCTCGGCTCGGCTCGGTTCCGCTCCGCTCCCGTCGACCCGACCCGGCTGTAGTCGACCCAGCTCGGCTCCGCTCTGCTGCGCTCCCCTGGATCGGCTCGGCGCGGCGCGGCTCGGCTCGGCTCGCCTCGGCCCGGGGCTGTCCCCGCGGCCCGATCCGCGCCGTCTCCCTGCGGCTACAGCGGTGCGGGCGCGGGGCAGCGCGGCCCGTCGGGGGCCCCCGCCGGCCGCCACCGCGCTTTGTCTCCCGGCTGCGCCTCTCCCGGCGCGGGGCTCGGGGGTCAGCTGGCCGCAACCTCCCTGCCATTTTTTCCCAACAAAAAAAAAGTTTTTTTCCTCCTTCTTATTTATTTATCTTGCACTGAAATCTGTCGCCGCCGGGAAGAAACATCTCTGGACCAAATGGTGCTAACGGTTTTGAAAGCGAGAGCTGCCATTGATCTCAGTGGGGATTTCTGCTTTTAAAAATTGATGGCACGAGAGTGGCCCTGCGGTATATTCGTGTGTTCGAGTGTATACATGCGTGCGTGTATGTGTGTGAGGCGGGGTGTGTGGAAGTCTTGCGAACAAGCGTTTGTTCCCAGGAATTTATTGTAGTATTCAAACTAAACTGCTGGAAAAATAAAAGAGGTAAAGTCTGCCTAGGAGCTGAAGTGACCACAGCAGGATATGACGCCAGGAGTGTTGTAAAGACTGTCTGTCCTTAAAGAAGGTACTATTGTGCATGGGCTTTTATTTATAACTTGGTAAGTGCCAGCAAACTCGCCTCCTTTACACTCTGAAGTGCCAGCCCAGCTTTCCACAGTGCTCTTTATTTGCAATAGTCTATTCAGCAACTGTCACTCCCGAGCTTCAAGTTATTCAGGACCTTAATCAATCAGAAGGATGAGAATCGTTCAGGTTTCCTCCTTTGAAATAAAGGAAACAATGTTTTCGGGCCGCGGAGCCCACTTCCCCCGACGATTCGCGGCGATTCAGCGGCTGGTACCAGTCTCCGGGGATGCCGAGGATCCGCGTTGTTTAAAAAGAAATCCCCGGGCGGAATAATGAGGCGAAGCGGCCGGCGAGGGGAAGGCGAGCGGGGGAGCGCCGCGCCGCCCGGCGGGGGCTCCGCGCCGCCCGGCGGGGGCTCCGCGCGGGGCCCGGCCGGCGGCGGGACGAGCCGCCGGTTACTCACGGGCCGCAGCTCGGCCCGGCGGCGCCCGCGGGCGGCTGCGAGGCTGCGGCCGCCCGAGCTGCTCTTCCAGCCCCCGCGGCGCGCCGGCCGGGGAGCGCAGCGCTTTCCCTCGCTTGCATAACGCGTCGGATAAAAAGTACGACTCCCTGGCGGCCGCCGGCTCTCGCGTAGCCGCTGAGCAGCGACCCGGCAGAAAGGCTTTAAAAATGCCAAGAAACAGGTTGGTAACAGAAGTTCGCATAGCAGAAAATGTCACTGTATGTTTTATACAAATTTCGTACTTTACGAAATAGCGTAATGACCAAAACTTTGAGAAAAACTTTAGCGAGACCTGTAAAATCTCAGTCAAAGCTAGAAAACTAGAATACGATCGCTGGCGAAACTACTGTGTTTTCTCCGTGACTCCCATTGCTCTCCAGGCTTTGCAGTACTCCCTGGCAGTCCTACCACAACAGGATCCGAGCAGGAAAAATGTTAGCGGAGCAGGCAGTTCCTCTAGAAATTTGCAAAACGTACAACTTAGACTGCACTATTTGTCACGCATTTTTTTTTTTATCACAGAAGGAATATGGGAGAAGTACTATTAAAAATAAAACTAAATATTTATTTATGTATTTAAGAGTTAACTGGCTCTTGAAAAATACGCGGGTAGAAGTATGCGCGGCATAGAGGTATGCACGGGAATGAAACACGGCTTCGCCAGCGTAGGAGCCCCTCGGTCGCTGCACACCGCAGCACTAACGCGGGGGCGGTAATCACGTCCCTCTTGCCGCTGAGGGGCTCGCCGGCACCAGGTTTGTGCGCGGCGCAGCGCAAACAGCGCGCAGCTCGGCTGGGGCTTGCTCCGCGCACCGCCGCGGAGCCGGGAGCGGAGCCCCCGCGCCCCCGCTCCTGCGAGATGGCGCTTCGAAGTCACCAAGCCGCATTTTCCTGCCCCCTACGCGTGTGCGGAGCGGAGCCACGCCGCGCGGGCTCCCGGAGGTCGGTCTCAGCCGCGGCCGTGCGCCCCGACGGCTCCGCAGCGCGGCCCGCGGGAGCGGCAGGGCCCGCGCAGCCCCGCGGCCCCGGTGCGCGGGCCGGGAAACCGCTTCCGACCCACCTAGTCGGGCCCGGCTGGGCCGCGCCGCTCCGCGCTACAGCGCACCGCCTGTCCCGGAGGAAACGGCCCCATCCTCCTGCTAAAATTCAAGGAAAAAAAAAAAAAAATAGACATGAATGCCTGGCCCTGCTCCTCCCTCCCCTCCTTGCCCCCACCCCCATATTACAGTCCTTTAGGCCAGCAGAGATGATTTCACGCTTTTTCAGTGGAAATAGCTAAAAATGCTCCTGCTAATTACAGAGCTCTTCCAGGCCAGGTGCACTTTTAATTGGATTAGTAAGTGCTCTGTATTAAACCTGCAGCACATCAAATGGACAGTGAAAATTAGTGCTATTAGGAACAGAGGCAATCATTTCTGAACGATAACATTACTGTTTTCTCCTCTATTAGAAATAAATCAATTACACTGTTTCCGGGATTGTGCGCATACAGTAATTTCTTATAAGGATTTCGGATGGAATTCTCTGCAGCACTATTTCCAAGGGAGGTGAGGGGGGAAAAGAAAAAGAAAGAAAGAAGGAAAGAAGGAAAGAAGGAAAGAAGGAAAGAAGGAAAGAAGGAAAGAAGGAAAGAAGGAAAGAAAGAAAGAAAGAAAGAAAGAAAGAAAGAAAAGAAGGAAAGAAAGAGAGAGAGAAAGAGAGAAGGAGAGAAGGAAAAAGAAAAAGAAAAAGAAAAAGAAAAAGAAAAAGAAAAAGAAAAAGAAAAAGAAAAAGGGAAAGGAAAGGAAAAAGAAAAAGAAAAGAAAAAGAAAAATAAAAATAAAAATAAAAAGAAAAAGAAAAAGAAAAAGAAAAAGAAAAAGAAAAAGAAAAAGAAAAAAACAAGAAAGAAAAGCAAGCAAGCAAGAAATACAAGAAGGGAAACAAGGAAGTGAGCAAGAAAGAAAGATCACCAAGTAAGAAAGAAAGAAAACGAAAGAAAGCAGCAAGCAAGAAAGAAAACAAGTAAGAAAACAATTAGGAAAGAAAGAAAAGAAGGAAAAAGAAAGCAAGGAAGCAAGCAAGGAAACTGATTTTTTCAGGAAGCTTTCCAGAACAGACTGCTACGTGTGCGCAACTATTATTTCAGGTTTTCGTTCTACGGTGGCCGCCCCAAACCGGGGGCCCCTGGCTTGGGGGATCCGGACCTGGCCCGTCTCGGGGTGGCAAGTTCTGGTTTCCCCGGTTCCTGACGAGCTCGCCTTGACGCAGGTTTCCTCGTTTCTTTCTGACTTCCAGAGGGAGCGTTTCCGTGGCTGGGCGAAGCCCGTGCAGCCGGACGGGGCCGCGCTGGCACCACGGTCTCCGCTGCCGGGCCGGGCCGGGCCGGGCCGGGGCCGCCGCGGGGCCCGGGGTCGCGGGTGGCCGCGCCCCGCAGCCGGGCGAGATTAAAATATACCGACTTTTTTATTATTTTTATTTTCGATCGTAGGAGAGTTACCTATAGACGATGGCAAGTTGTAAAACGCCGCGGAAGAGAAAGCTCAAACTGCATTAGTGATTTGGGACATGGTTGAAACTTTCTGTGCTTTGCACAGCGGCCACGCAGCGAGGCACACGCGTGGGGCAGCGCAGGTGACGCGCTGCGCCCCGCACGGGTCGCTCCGCGGCTACAAACACACCGCGCTCTGAGCCCCCGCGGCGTTTCCGCGGAAGGGGCCGCGTCTCTGCAGGCCGCGTCTCCGCGTTTTCTCCCGCCGAGTTCACGGAGCCGGAGGAGCCTCCGCCCCGCTCCTGGGCCCGAGCCTCCGAGAAGATTTAGAGACAAGTAGCTTCAAGATTAATTGTTTTAAGTTTTTTTTTTGTTTGTTTCGGAAATACAATATATTTGGCGAAAAAAAAATTACCAGCAAAGGGCCGGGAAGATTAACATTTGGAAGCTTATGAAATGTAATCTGCATATCCAATTGATTCCCAGCGTATCAGTTGAAAGGATAAAGATGCATATCTCCATGATGGATATTGCATTAATAGGCACATAAATAAAGGTTGAAAAGTCATCACTGAAAGCTTTGAACCATTTTTTTTTCTGCTGCTTTTATGTCCCATCCACACGCCTCAGCGCAGTCTTTTATTTGTTTATTTATTTATTTATTCCTTTTTAAGCTACGTTTCCTGTCCTTACCGCCGCAGCGCGCTGCCAGCCCGCGGGGAACTCCTTGGCCAGGACCAGGGAGGAAGGAGAGATCTGGCGGGCAGAAGAAGCGCCTCCACGGGCGGGTGGGTCCGAGGGGGCTCCCCCGCCCCGGCCTCCGCAGCACCCGCGCCGCGAGGGGGGCGCGAGAAGCCGCGAGAGCCCCCAAATGGCCGCGCGGGTCCGGCCCTCGGAGGGAAGGGGGGCGGCCGCCCCGGGGAGGCCCGAGGCGGGCTCCCTGCAGGCCGGCGGGGCTGCCCGGGGGCAAGCCCGGCCCCAGCACCCACCCTGCTCACGGAGGGAGCGCTCCCCGCAGCGCCGGTGCCCTCTCCCTTTGAAACGGCAATAAATACAACATGTATTTCACTAGCTCCTCACCTTTCTGATTACTACCAGATTTCTCAGTAAGCGATACTACAGCTGCCACTTTACAGTAACAAATGCCTGCTGGGAGGAGGGCAGAGACGCCTCTGCGGTCCCGGTGCCCACGAGCACCTGAGCTCGGCTCGCAGCTCTGCGGCGGCGGAGTGCGAGGCCGGGCCCCGCGGCGCGGCAGCCCCGGCGGGGGGGCCAGGCTCCGGCGAAGCGGCAGCCCCGGCGGCGGGGCCAGGCTCCGGCGAAGCGGCAGCCCCGGCGGCGGGGCCAGGCTCCGGCGAAGCGGCAGCCCCGACGGCCGGGCCAGCTCGGCTGTGCGGGAACAGGCAGCAGCAGCCAGGAGCTCTGCTAAGCCCTGGGGCTTCCTTCCAGCAGGCGGAGGTGGCAGGGACGAGCTGGTCCTTTCCCGCAAAGACATGGGAGGAAAAGGCAAGTTGTGTTTGTTTCCTTATTTATGATTTCAAAGATTGGCACTGAGCTTTTGACTAGCCTCAGAGAGGGGGAGTGCTCCCCAAAAGGAGGGTTTCCCCGGCTGGGCCGCTGCCCCGCGCCCACCTGCGTGCCTATCCCAGGAGGTCACCCTGGCAGAGGGACTTCGCCTCCCCCCTCCTCACCTCCCCCGTAATTAACAGCCACGTTTCAAAATGAAGCGTCTAATCCTCGTTAATTACTTGTAAAAACACCAGCGATGATTAATTCCAGCAGTATCACAGGAGATTTCCACGGGGAGTTTTACTGCAGCAAAGGGACCATTAGGGCTTCACAAACGCCGGGCTGGTTTGATCAGGTAGGTTTGCCTTCGGCGGGGCAAGGCGCGGAGCTGAGGGCCCGTCCCGACGGGGGACGAAGCGGCGCGAGCCCCGGGGGGCGCAGCCGGCCCCGCGCGGCGCGGCAGGACACGCGCGGCGCGGGGGAAGCGGCCCTCCGCGCTCACGCGTAGGATTCACGAACTGGTATTTCGGCCGCAGCTATATAATTTCACCACTTATTCTTTTAAAGACGGACTGGATTAAAATCTAGCAAGAGCGAAAGAGAGAACGAGAGAGAGAAGAAAAAGAAAGAAAGAGGAAGAGAAGGAGGGAGGAAAAGAAAGAAATTGATAGAGAAAAGGATAAAGATAGAAAAAAAACAGAGAACGAGAGAGAGAAAGAGGGAAAGGAAGAGAGAGAGAAAGAAGAAGAAAGGAAGAAAAAGACAGGAAGAGGAGAGGAGAGGAGAGAAATAGGGAGAGAGAGAGCGAAAGGGAGAAACGCAGAATGAAAGGAAAGGAAAGGAAAGGAAAGGAAAGGAAAGGAAAGGAAAGGAAAGGAAAGGAAAGGAAAGGAAAGGAAAAAGAACAGAGAAAAGATTAAGGAAAAGGAAAAAAACAGGAAAGAGGGGGACGGAGAACGAAAGGCGGCGGCCGCGGCCGGTGGGGAGCGTGGGCGGCGGATGGGTCTCGCCCCGCGTGGGCCCCGTCGCTACCTGGGGCCGGCGGCGGCGCTGCCCGCCCCGTCGGTGCGCGGCGCACCCCGCGCCCGCAGCCGCGGCCCGGCCGAGGCCGCTGCGTTTCCCCCCTGCGCGGCGTTCACAGCCCGCGGCAGCTTCTGGCTTCAACGGCGCTGCCTTTCGACTCGAAGAAAGCGCGGTTCCCATTTTCGTTTCACGGTTTCATTTGATTCACTTCAAAGTCTGCAAGAGTTTACTGCTTTTTTTTTTCTTTCCTTTTTTGGACAGAAGTAATTTTTTTTCTGCCCCCCTAATATTAACCAGCTGACCTAATGAGTCTTTAATTTCCACGCGGAGATAAAGTTAGAATTATTGCTCACCATCACATTTTATAAGCCATAAAAGTCCCATTATACCTTTCTTTTTTTAAAAAAAAAAAAAAAAAGGTGAATTCTGATTGGTATCGCAAACACATTTCTCAAATTTCAGTCACTGCAAAACAAAGCGATTTCTGCTATTGCTATTCACTATTAATCAAAAGGTGCCAAGATAATAATTTAAGTGGAGTTGTTAGAATTTGCTAAACGGAGTATTAAGCAGCCTAGAGGTAGGATGAAGAAACGTCACTTAGATCTGGACCTGCAATTAGCTGAAATGTGAGATTTAGATTCCCTGGTGAATCAAGAGTAGATTATGCGGATAAATTCAAATAAAAATGTCAACATCTTCTGAGCTATTCCTCTCTAATTTCATAATCCAGTGAGACAAATCAGCCTCAAAATATTTCAATTTACTGTAAGAATCTTCTTAAAATATCTGGAATAGCTCTTAACTGAAGCGATTATCTGTAGGAAACTGCAATCATCTTGAACCAAAATCTCACAACTAGAAATAAGCCTGAGACTAATTTGGCATCAAAGCTGCAAGGCCAATTTTCAATAAGAGACGATACCAACCAAACTGAGGTCCAGTATTGTTCCTTCTCTGTCACACTAGCAGGGTATTTTGTGCAGCACTGATCAAGGATCAGTACAGCCAAGCATATCTGTATCAACCTATGTACAAATATACCCCCCCGACATGCATTGCTTTTTATTAACACAGTTGTGACATTTTTCAAGTATCTCAATTTCTAAATGCACCTGGATAAAATGTAACAGCAGGAAAAGCTGCAAAGTTTTCTAGGTTTAATAGAAGCAGGCCAAAAAATTCAATTACTCTTCATAAACATTAGAAATTGTAACCATGAAAGACCTGTCACACATGGTTCCTTGACCCATTTGTAAAGGGAATATTTTTAATGTTTGTGTGGAGATACTGCACAAACAGGCAGCTGACCAGGAGCTCTCTCTGATGAGGTTTACATGACCAAAGGTTAATACAACTAAAGTTTTCTTTGGCAATGTAGTATTTTAAATTAACTAGTTTCCAGTGAGATAAAGCATATTTTTTAGAGTAGTAGAACAGAACGGGGACATTATATCTACAACAGACCTGTGATATGGGCAAAGGGACCATTGACTTCAGGAGAATTTAAATGTGCATCAAGAACTCTATCACAGATAGGCAAACACCTCTCATACACTTCTATTTCTGATTAATACCAGGCACTTGATATCGTGCCCATAAATGTATCTTGTACTGTACTAACATCAAATGTACTGTTTATGCTTAACCCTGCAAGTCAGAGGTTATTAATAACAATTTATCTGAATTATTAATAACGATTTAGCTGAATGATGTACACATATTTACATGTTGGCTACTTCAGCAGTTGTTAAACTTTGGCTCATATGCACCTATACAGAAAAGAGACTGTACTATATCAATCAAAAACAAGAGCAAGCGAGCTGCAACAGCCATCATCTTTGAGATTGGCCACAACCCTTCTCCCAAGCAAGGATTTTCAAAACCAGGCCTAAATACATGATTGCACACTGTTTTCCAGAGAAACTCGTGGTTCACATGCATCCAAAATTCCAGTTTGGCAGGATTTTGTTTGTTTGCACAACCAGTAGCCTTGGCCAGTAGGAAAACCTTGTTCACTCCAGCAAGATTACTCACTGAGGTAGTGTTTCAGCTCAAAATCCCTGTTCATGCTGTATTCCTCAGAGACAGCGGTGACTGTCTGTAGGGAGGCAATTCACTCTCTCAATTGTAAATGGTTTTTATACAAAACGTTACACACAATAAGCTATTTCCTTTGGAACCTAAACCTTCAAGACAAAACTGAATCCCCATAAATGACAATTTGAAGTGGTAGTATTTCCGTATGTATCCGTAATCCATCAGATTTTAATAGTACAAGGGGGGGAAAAAAAAGAACTTTGTTGTTCTTGTTTTCTAAAGTATAAACCCAGACAGAAACTCACTTTTCCGAATAAGAAGCTCTCCTAGACTCTCACCCTGCAGTACCACTACTGAGCCTGATTTTCAAAACGTGCTTTTGGAAAATCAGGCTCAGCTGCCTTAACCCAGGCAAAAGTAGATAGGACCCAAATCACCAGTAACTTTTGGAAATCCAGGTCACTGATCTAATTTCCAGTGAAGTACTACTCAGCACTCACTGCTGTCAGTTATTTTTCAATATATGGCTTTGTAATATATTTCTAAAGCTCATAAATATGAGAGTAACTGCTACACTGCCTTTTGTATGACAGAGGAATACAAAAGTACCTCTTATTTCTGGCCTTCAAACAACCAGACTAGATAAGCAAAGTTTTTATTCCTTTCAAGCATTCATGAAATACTTGGTATTTTTCTGTCAAACCTGTCTTTCAAAAGATGAATATCTGCAATATATAAATTATCATTGCACAATTGTTTACTATTAGTGGGCTAGTGGTGTAAAAATTAACATAATTTCTTGCCCGCAGCCATGGTATTATCAGACACTTTCAAAGGGGAGAACACACACGAGAAGTTGGACACTGTAGCACAGGCAGCATGTGGGTCGCATGTTCAAAACATAACGGTGCTTAACAAAATTGAATTCTTACACACTACGATTAAGACGGGCAACATTAAAGAAGCAAAGTTGTAATGTGGTAGTGATTGTGCTAACTAATTTCCATGCGTCTTAAAAGGCAGAAGGTCCCCTCCACTGCCCAGCAAAGAGCGTACACCAAGCTCTATCCTGCGGCTGCAGCGAGCTTCAGCAACAACTGTTCTTAAGTAGAGCCATTAGGTACCTCTCAAGATGAAGAAGTTTACCATACTTCACTACTGAAGACCACATGCTAGCCAGCAAGGCTCTATATTAATAAGTTAGGTTCTGCCTTCATATGTGCTTTTTCCCCCGTCTTGGACTGATGCCACCGATGCTGGCGGTCTATTCTAGATCGCCATAAGCACATTTTATCAGACCTGCCAGTCTTGAGTCCAGTAGGCCTCCACTCAGGTAGAGGAGCAGGGGATTACCACCATGCAAAACTTTAGATCTTTTGGCATGACTAAAAACTACAGATCTTTCAGAATTCCTGCAGCCTGTGAACTCAAACGGGTCAAGGAATTCACAAGAAAGCCTCAGACCTCTGTTTAATTTCTGGGAAAGAGGTCCACAGCCAAAAAAAAAAAAAAAAGTTGTAGAAGTTGTAGTAATAAATAAATAAATAAATAAATAATCAAATGGTATTTCCCATGATTTTCCTCATGAGGTGGTGGTATGAGCTACCCATCTTGCTTTTCCCATGGAGAGCCCCAAAGCATCGTTGCGTCTGCAACGTGTGTGGACAGCATCACGGATGCATACCTCGTGCAGCTGCGTGCCTCTAAGCACTTTTTTAAACAACTAGAAAACACAAGTGGTCTGACTGAGGTAAGTATCAGATAAGAAGACATTAGCAACACTGATTTTCTCTTTTGGCATTTTACTTAACTTTTTTACTGCACCTTGAACGTCTGGCTTTGGAGAAGCAGCCCGTACATTCACAGGAGCCTGAAGCACAAACATAATCTGGGCGTCCCACAGCGGCCAGAGATGTACACGACGCACGAGCTCTGCCTGCCTGCTGCCGTGACGCGGACCCAGACCAACGTTTCCTCCTGGAGCCGGTGGAGTTTCCCCAAATTTATGTAAACACAGAGAAGGATTTGGCATATGGTCAGACTGCCTGTTTGAATTTGGCTCTGAAATATTTTCAACTACATGGCTAGGAAGCGGATATGTAACGTGATTGCCCAGTTGTGAATGAGCCTGAAAATTCTGTTTAGGCCTGTGATCTTCAACCTTTTTTTTAAGTGTGCAAACTTCTAAACATTTTGAAGTTGTTCCTTGCACAACAAATTCAAGCTTCTGCTGGTAGATTTGCTTCTCTCATTCACCTTTCACAGATCCTTCAGAAGCTGTCCATGCGTCCCAGTTGAAACCACTGGTTTAAACCAAATGGGAAATACTGTTTACAGAAAAATACTGTTTGTTTTACAAAAATAAAACTATCATGTGGAAAGAAAAGGATGGAGCACACATTTCTTGCTGTGATCAGTATTTACTTACTTTATTTAGCTACGTAATAGCTTCTGTTGCGACTGCAGCTCCTTTGAACACAGGCCAGGCAGCTGGCCGCAGGTCTGCGCCGTGCCCGCGGCAGCCAGCAAGGCGTGGGCCGCGGTGTGAGCTCGCGCTGAGCTTCCCTGGAGCTTCCCTGAATCAACGAAAAGGCTGATACACATGCGGCGTTTGCAGCAGAAGCACAGTTAAGTCAAAGACTGGCGCGTATAATGTACTCACGCACATATTTTATATATTTATTTTTCTTAGAAAACATTGCTGCTATGTCCATTAATTTACATAATTATTCCTACAATAGTATTATTTATAATACTTTCACTTCCAGAGCACCTTCTCTTCAAGGATCTCCAATTGCTTAAAAACTTTATTAAATAAAGCCTCACATCTTGCTTGTGAGGTAGGTCAAGACTAACCGAAGAACAGAGAGGTTAAGGCCAAAATTTTCATATGTTTGTACCTGAAGCCAAACATCTAAATTCTCATTTAGATGTTTAAATAAAAGTCTCATGATTTTCTTTGGTGCAGAACATCGACAGCGGCTGCTGACGTCAATGGGGGCTAATGCTTAGGCCTGATTTTAGGAGGCACACCTTTTACAAAGTTTGAAAACAGTGCTCTAAATACACCAGCCATGGCCAGAGCCAGAACTGATCCCAGCAACTTATCTCCTCAGGGCCTTTATATACACTGCTTTAAAAGGCTGGTCGGGACTTTTTTCAATGAACATAATTGACACAAAAATCATGTACTACTTCCATCGTCTGCTTCCACCGTAATGGATTCTGTACAAATAATACTTTTTTAAACAGATTTGTGATAATCAAGCAAATGCACAGTACACATCACTTGTGCAGTCATAAAACACATCACACATCTTCAGTTGCTGTATTTACCTTTCTCTATAGTTGGTAAATTCCTTTGCACTTGTGATAAATAGAAGTGGTCAGGTAAAGGTCTGTTAAGAGAATACATGTCTGAAGATCATGCAGACAACTTGCAAAATACATATACTAAAAGATCACTTCCAAATGTCTTGAATTATTAAGCATGAAAATAATTACGTCATTCCAGTACAGTGTTGTGCAGAAACCTGGAATAAGAAGCATCATCTTATTCCTGATATGATAGATTGTAACAATTAAGTAAAACAAAAAAATCAGGCACCAAATAAACTATCCTGCAACATGGAATAGTATCTAGATGGAGCGCTCTCCTTAATGAACTACAAAATCGGTCATACGGCAATATTTTTCATTTCGTATCATGAGCATCTCATCACATCTCGAAGGTATCACTGCTGTTTCAACTTGCCAAAACAACAATTTTTTCTACGGGCTTTTCGCAGAAATTCACAATGCAGAAGAGAAACGTCCCAGGAGGGAAAACCCGCTGCCAGGCCGGAGCTACCTTGACCGCAGGTAAATGTTAAACACGCCAACGTTGCCACGGTATCCCGCTCCTGGTGCGATGCGAGAAGTCTGCCTCTCAGTAGGGGTTTCTCTCGCTTTGTAAAAGTCGAAATCAACGGCCAGCGAGGTATCGCTCTGCACGGCAGGAGCCCCTCAGAGCTGCTTCAGGGCGCCGCCACCCACCGCCGCCGCTGCGCGGGGCAGCGCGGGGCAGCGCGGTGCTTCAGCTCTCCCGCACCGAGCGAGGGTTTCGCAGCATTAAAATGAAGCAGCTTATTTGAAGCGCCCGGCGGGGCCCGGGGGCTCCCAGCAGGACCGCGGCGCGGGGGCGCTCAGCGGGCGCGGGGAGCCCGGCGCGGACGGCGGCGCGGCGCAGCCCGGCGCCCGCTGCGCGCTACGTGCGCCCGCCGCGCGCCGCCGCCGCGCGCCGCGGCGGGGCGCCGCTGCCGGCCGTCACCGCCGCCTCGGGCCGGTACTTGAGCCAGCAGATGAGCCAGGTGACGGCGACGGAGAGGAGGGCCAGCGCGCTGGCCACCGAGAGGCAGACGGGGCCCACGGGCGAGGGCGGCGCGGCCGCCTCGCCGCCGTGGCGGTTGAGGAAGATGAGGCCGGTGAAGAGCAGCACCACCATGGCGAGGAAGGAGAGGACGAGGCAGGCGCAGCCCGCGCCGAGCGCCGCCCGCTCGCAGCTCTGGCAGCTCTCGGGGGCGGCGGCGCGGCGCGGCGGCGGCGGCGGCGGCAGCCGGTCCTGCGGCAGCGGGTCGCGGGCGCGGAGCTGCGGCGGGCAGGCGGCCGCCAGCCTGGTGTTGACGGGCAGGCCGAGCACCCGGCGGGCGGGCAGCGCCGTGCGGTGGCGGCACAGCGGGCAGGCCAGCGAGGCGGCGGCGGCGGCGGCGGCGGCGGCGCCCGCGCCCGCGGGGAGCTGCGCGGCGCGCAGGTGCAGCTGGCGGAGGCACTCCTGGCAGAAGGTGTGCAGGCACTCCAGCAGCCGGGGCGCCCGCCGCTCCCCGTCGAAGTAGTTGTAGCAGATCTTGCACTCGTAGTCCTCGGAGCTGCCGCCCGCCGCCGCCGGCCCGCCGCCCGCCGCCGGCTCGGCCATACCATCGCGGGGCGGGGGCCGCCGCCGCGCTGCGCCGCCGCGCTGCCGGTGCCCGCGCCCCGCCGTCACGGGGGCGGGCGGCGGGGGCGGCCCCGGCGCCTCCCGCCGCCTCCCGCCGCCCCCGGCCCCGCTGCGCTGCGCCCCGCGGAGCGCCGCCGCCCGCGCGCCCCCGCGGGCTCGCCCTCGCCCGCGGCGCTGCGCGGCGCTGCCCTTGCGCGCCGGGGGCATCCGCAGCGTGACTGCGCGCGTTGCGCCTCGGCCACTCGGCAAAGCCCGGGGCCGCATCGCGGAGATCCCTGCGGGCACGGCGATCCCCTTTCTTCGTGAGCAACGGAGACGAAAAGGTGCTTCCCCCCCTTCTTCTTCTTCTTCTTTCCTTTTTCTTTTCTTTTTTTTCTTTTTTTTCCTTTCCCCCACGGGAAAACAGAGCTGGGAATAGCTGCTGAGGTTTGTGTGCATACTCCACCATTGTATTATAACGCTGAGAGCTTTTGTCCAGTCTAATTAAAAGTAATCCAGGCAACAAGGCTTTCATAGCTTCCAATATTATACTGGAAAACAGTCTGATAGGTTTCACTAAATCTAAATCTGATTTGTTGCATCATGTAAATCTGGAGTAACTCCGGTATCCTGCTTATATATCACAGGCCATGAAAATAATTAGTTCTTGTTGTAGTTCTGCAAATGCACCTGCCATCGGGGGAGCTACAGGCCAGCAAAGGTGATCGTCGCTAAAGCTGCATCCCAGGCACTCAGCTCTGGACCGTCTTGGCTGCAGCATCTTCCCCATCCTCTGCCGTGTGATGCGCCATATCAGGCATGCTTCACTGCAAGCGCTGCAGGAAGGCATGCTCTCCCTCAGTATTAGACCCTTTTTTTAATCACTCTATCCTAGGCCCCGATTTTTTTCCCTTCATTTCAGTCCTTGAAGGACTCAAATGCTTTGAAGAAACAGGAATTGTTTAAAAGACTGATTTCTTTGGAAAGATGAAAAGGCCCGTATTGCTAAATTATGAGGGCAGGCTTGAATACTGTCCACAAAGACTCGAACAAGAAATCTAGGGCAGGAAGGAACTTGTTTAAAGTTGATCAGCTTAGCATAAGCTGAAATAATGGGATAAAATCACTTGGAGGGAGTAAGAATATTCTCTGTACAAGGGCCAGATCCTTGTTATAATTTATCCCAGGATATGTTTCAAAATCTATTAAAAAAACTAGTTTCAGTCTGTGAAAAGAAGCAGGGAAATGACTTTTGCTCCACCGTGCATGGCTACTTCTGTATATGTGGTCAAAAATCAACCCTGTTAAAATTTATAACCTCATAGCTAATCTACACGTATTCATCTTGAGAATTTCTTTCAATATTGTTTTTCTGGTGCTGCATATCATCCCTCATGCATTTGGGCTATTTTCATCTAACTCTTAGCTCTCTTATCCTGTCTCTCTCTTTTTTTTTTTTTTTTAACACGGAATCTCATCTTCTCTCCTGCCTGCATTCTTAAATTCTTTAATGTACACTTCTGGGATTTTTCTTGTTGTTGCCTGCTAGTGCTTCAACAATTCCCAGTTTAGTGTTGTCTTCCCATTTAATTAGATCATTGTTTAGTTTCCGGAGGTCTTTAACACAGACGTATGTGAAATTATCCCAGACACCACTCTTCCACTTAATATTATTGCCATTTTCATTATGCTACAACTTTCAATTAATTTTCAAGGCATGCGAAAGTGCTTAGATCCAAGCAAATTTGAATTAATTTTTCAAGTAAAAATTTTTGAGGCACTGTATCAAATGTTTTAATAAAGTCCAGATATATCAGCTGCATTTCTGGATCAAACTGCTTTCCCTTTGTCTTTTGTGTTCTGAGATTTCTTATCCGATCTGTATCTGCCTTGAGGTCAGCTGAAACTCCACCTAATAAGAATATAAAATTCAACATTGGGAAAGCTCCTTGTAATTCTGCCATGAAAACTCTGCAAATTGCAAAGTTTAGCATTACTGACAATACATATTAATTAAAAATGCTAAATATGAAATTAGGATAAAATTTACATTTTTTGATAAAACCATCAGTGAGAAAAACTAATGCGTGGTCATAGAAACTTCTGTGATAATAGTTGCTCTCGTGAGCACTGTGCTGCACTATAACTGCCTGTGCTAGCAAGATCATCCTGCGACATGCTGTCCCTACGCAATATTACTTAATGGAAAATGTAAACAGCATGGGGAATCACAGCGGCAGCAGGTGTCCCTGTCCAGGTCTGTTCTGAGACACTGCTTTTTCTCCGGAAAGATGCAGCCAGTGGTCGCCGTGTTCGAGGGCCCCATGGCACTCGCAGTCCCTGTCCGTGCCCTTGCATGGGCGCGGGAACTCATGGGACCGTACTGTACATCAGGTCGTGGAGATGGTCCACTCAAAACCTATTCACTTTTTTTTTTTTTAATTAGCTTTTCTGCCGGACCAACTCTGTGAACCAGCTTACTGTCACGTCCCGTGAGCTGTGCCGCCCGTGCAAGGAAAGCGGAGCTGCTTGTGGCCAGTAGAGGAAATGAGGCTGGAACCACAGCAACTGGATTTATGAGCGTTTATCTTCCCATGGAGCAAAACCCTGACTGATTTCAGTCCTTTTAGTCCTCAGCTGAATTGATTCTAAGAGCTGACTTTTGGCTGAACCAGTATCTAAGATTTTGGATGTTATTCAGCAAAAGTTGTGTTATCAATTTGAGTAAAAGTGGCGAACAACCCTTATGAAATGCACATTTTTCTACTTAAAATAATCATCCTGCAGCTGGTAAGAATTGCTTTTTTATTTTTCTTTAGCATTCTAAGTATGGGGCCTGATTTACCCAGTGCAGTATGCCAGTTTTATGCTGGTGAAAGACTTAATCTAAGGGAGATGTAGCAGTGTAAAGTGAACTCACTGATGAATCAAGCCCAAAACGTCATGAAAGAATCCACACTTTTGCACCATGGACGCACTGGCATACATGGCTGTAGCAATAATGTATTGTTTAGCTGTTTAAATTCATTAGAATCTCTTTATTGCTGTAGAATAAGTGTGTTTAGTTAAATGTGAGAACGTTTTTATTTATAGGTAAGAAGAAGGTTTTCTCTGATGGGTTGTAAGGCAGGAACGGATGGGATGCCAAGCCGTTCACAGGTAAAACAGGATTAAAAAGCTTTTTCTTGCTTGTGTTTTCTGTACGATTTAACAATGAAGTAGCTCGGTTTGGACTGATGCAGAAGATTTTGAAATCAGACAGCTCTTTTTGTGAGACCTTGTGGTTTTATGTGTTATTCTAGTTGATGTCAGCAGCTTATTGATGATATTTTAGTGTCAGGGTTTGTACTACTACCAAAGTCTGCTTAGTGTAGTAGTTTCTAGAGTACATTAAGTAAATAATCCTAGAGCTCATTTGGCAAATATTTAGAAAAAGAGAACTCTCCTGCTTTTCATCCTTCCATGCAACTTCATTTCCACAAATTCCCCCTTCAGATCCCATATCTGCTCACTGTTGAGGGGTAGCAAAAGCTGGGCTTTATGCTTATGCCCTGTCATTGTATCGTAGGATGCTGCAACATCAGCTTCTGCTTTCTTCACGTTAACATTTATTTGGTATGATGTATTTCTGAATAATTTATAATTAAAGTGCTTTTTTACCTTTTCCATCTACTGCAAAAGCTATTCCACATGCTGTCTATTGCCTTCAGTACAGAAAAGAATGTTAATTTTCGGTAATGTTTGCATGCTACTGCAGGGAGTGGAAAAAGAAGAGAAAAAGGATTACAGTTAGGAGCAATTCCATGAGTCAGTCATAGCCATATATAACATGCGTCGTATGCATTTCACAGGAAAGATACTGTGTGCAGAAGCAGGGAGTGCCTTATTTGACTGCCCCCCAACCCCTCGGTATGCTCTGGTAGCTGCTAAATAACGCCCCAAGCGGGGACGCCCCAGCGGTCCCCAGCGCGCCGGGGGGACGCGGCCAGCCTCGCACGCCCCCGCCAACGGGGCCGGAGCGGCTCTGGGAGGAGAAGGAGGTCTGATTTGCTCCTTGGCGTGCGTTTGTTAGCTCTGCTGTCGTGCTGGCCCTCTGGTCTCCATAATATTGGGAAGGAAGATAAGAAAACAGCTTCTCATGGGTTGGTTAGATATTTAATATTTTGGAACAAAAAACAACTAATGATGGGAGCAAGAACTAAGGATGTTAGAGCTGGAGAGAAGACTATCCGGTTAACTAAAAATGCTGTTCTAGCCGAGTCAAGAAAGAGGCTCCTTCACCCCAGTTTGAAATCTGAATTACTTTAATTGACAAGTTTATGGTTCCTGACTTTTATGAGTAATCATAATTGCAAATTAATTCAATTGCAATCTTTTGTTCGCAATTGTTTTTCCCACAAAAATGTGGACTAAATTTGTCCTCCCACCAGTGAACGCCAATTTGGAGAAGTTCCACCGCATTCATTGCAGTTACCCTACTTGCACGTTCCTGAGTGCGTACCAAATCGTGCCCCGCATGCATGATTTTTCCACTTTTAGACCTGAGGGAGTGTAACAGGGAGCCAGGCTCAGGTTCCATTCCAGATCAAGTCTTTCATATGCAGATTATAAAATCAGTGAAAAACAAGCTTGGTTTGGCAGTTACTTTAAAAGAGCCCTTTAGATGATTTTATCAACAGCAGAAGAGGCAAATCATTCTTCATGCTAGGAATCATCATGTATCTCATTTGGGGAGATGTGAGCTATACTGGCTGATTTTCATGTTGAGAGAAAATTATTGTATTTGAGAGAAAATTTCTTAGGGCCAGTTCAGGTCTCTGGAAGTATGCCTGCCCTCAAAAACCTCATCCTGCAATCTCAGTGATATATTTTTTCATGGGACATTTAGATCAATACTATTGTTTTATGTATTTCTGTCATCCTGTCTCATCTATTGGACTGTCTGACACTTCAATTATGCTTTTAGAGTCCCATCCAAAGCCTCTGTATCAATTCCACCAGAAGCACGGGCTTGGAGCTATAGTTGTGGCTCACAACTATAGAAGTTGTGGCTTCCGCTTGCAAGGAAGCAAGCAAGAAACACGTCTTCTCTCGGCTCTTGCACTGCTGGAGACCTCATAGCTGCTGAGAAAGGAAGTTGAAATAAAATTTTCTCTCCAGACATTGACAGGAAACCTGACAACGTGATGGATGATCCATGATGAACAGAGACCAACCATGGTTACAAGCTCTGCAGATGCTGCCGTTGTGTTTTGAGAGGATGCATGTTCCCCAAACAGGGAACCCTCTCGGGCCAGGGCCGACCAGCTCCTGCCGTGTGCGGTCCACCGTCTCCTGGCAGAGGTTTCATATGCCACGATTAGATGCAGAGAACATATATTTGCTAAAATGCCCCAAACCAAGGATCATTACTAAAATAGCAGTACAGGCAGTTGGTAGAGTTTGCATTACAGAGAGATGACAGAGTATGGCCATGTTTCTCCTCAGCAAAAGAATACTGAAAACACCTGCCATTTGGTGATATTTAGATACATTTCAACAGCAAAATGTTTGCTCTAAGAGAGAGGCATAATAAAAAAACACTTCTCTGATGAGTTGTTAGAAGTGAAAGAGCGAGAACCGCGTTGTGAAGGGAGGTGAGGGGAGCCACCGCCTGCATTTGCCTAATCCGACTTCTCTGCTCTCCCCCCAAAGCGCCCTGTATTTCCATCTTTCCTGGGGGTCCATTTTCCTTCCTTACTTCCCTCATTTTGAGAAGGATCATATTTATAAGAGTTTCCAACCTCTTCCAGAAATCAGGGGCATGACAGTCCACAGCTCTGGAAAGACACTGGTTTACACTGGGATTTTACCCCCGTTCCAGCCCTCCGGGGCCAGTCCAGGTCCGATGTAGAAAAGATCTGATCTGGAATGGGGGAAATGACCGTAATGTCATGCCTGAAACGTAGGGTAATCTCTGCTCGGTGTAAGCATGGCAGTATTCTTGCTCTGTCAGTAGTTGGGCACTAAGTGCTAGCATCGGGGCAAATTCCCGGGATATGCTTTTCTTACTACTGTGAACGAGTACAGTTCATTTTGTTGCTTACAGTGTTTAAATTGCCTGACCTGTATTTTTTCTACTGAATCAAGGCATTGTCCAGTTTCCTAACAACTGGCTCCATCTCCTCTACCATAAAGGATGTGCCTGTACAGCCACCTGGGTTTACTGCCAGTCAATCAATGCTAAAAAATTGACATATGGGCGTGGGATTTTTTGTTGTCTTTTAAACAGGCTCAGAGACATTAGGGTTTGTCATGTAAATAGTACAAATAAAGCAAAAAAACCCAAGAGCTATTTATGGTTTTAGGATGACATCTGTAGTGTGGGTGGCAGCAGAATGAAATGCAGAGAATCTCAAAGCTCTTCAGAGTTGAATGAACTGACTGAACATTCATTTTTTGGTGGCTTCAAAAATATTAGTTACCCCCATGTCATGCAAATGGACAAAATAAAACTGCCTGGCTCCGAGCTCTCTGCAGGGCAGGACGAACCAGCACTGCCCCTCGCTGCCGAGTACCAAAGCGTTTTCCTCCCAGAACACTGTGCGATGAAAATCAGCAGCTCCCTTCCTACGATTATTTTGTCCGGTTTTGTATGTGCTGCCTGGAGAACCTGCCTTCGCAGCAGCAAAGGTTAAGATATGCAATTGTGAACAAAATCAGACAGATCAACTCTTCCGATAGCCATGCTTTTAAAATATCTCTAAGGGTTAGGATAATTACATAATTATAGTGTTACTAAGTTCCTTTTTGCTGTTATCCCCAAACCCTGAAACAGCCAAGGTATGGTACAGCCTACAAATAACTAGAAATGTGAGAACATCTCTAGGAATTTCACAGTAGAGGTGCGTGCAGTTGAAGTCCCCACATGATATGGTGCAAAGTAATTATTTAAATGACATGCTAATCATTGCTGGAAATTAGCAATACCATTTCAAGCAATGCAAATCATAAGCAATTACATCGCATTATCTGGTTACCTACGCTGCAAACAGAAAAGTTAATTATTTGTACCCAAGACAGCAGCAGCAGCTTCAGCATATTCTTATTTTGCAGTTTCTGGAGGAGATGCTTTCATCTTCCCAGGTTCTAAAATTCACTTTGCTTTTGTTCTTTTACTGCCTCAACTGGAAATATCACCATGTATACAATGAGAATTTTATAATAAAATTATGCGAGTTTTAGCAAAACTTGGACCTACAATTCCATTTTTCTGTACCTAAACTAATGGGAGCTGAGGAACAGTTTGGACTTTAAAAGAACGTTATATTTGGCACATATGATCCCACGTGCTGGAGCTTCACACTTTTAAGACCATCTGTGCAAAGACAACCAGGTACGTGGTCAGTGCATTGCAGACGGCTGACGTACTACGGAAATGTGTCCCAGGCTTGTTAAATTATCGCTTGGTTAAATTAAAGAAGAAAATATTTGCATATATTTTCTCATAGTCAGAAAAGGCATACGAAACATGCCAGCTTGAGACCTGTTACAGCTCTACCAGACTCCTGTGGTGTGAAATCAGGCTGGTTTTATGTTACGGCTTGTCAATGGAGATCAAATTTGGGAGGGATTCAGTGAGAGTTGCACCTATCCCCGGCTTCGCGTTGCAGACGCGTGACCGTTCCTACCACCATGGAGCAAAGCCTGCTGCAGCGTTGCTGTCCTAATTTTGTTTTGCTATGCCGCAGGAGACCTCTTCTCAGAAGATTTCTTTATAGTGAATTTTGTATGAGCTTTGGTGGCTTTCACGGCGGTTTTGCCCGTGCCGTTGGCCTGTGCACGTCCAGCGCGCCGTCTCCCGCCCTCGGGGGTTTTGCTTTGGAGAACGGCGGTCGCGACGCTCGCGCGCGTAACCGGCCGGGTGGCGTCGGCGTGGCGGCGAGCCCGGCCGTGGCCGCGGCCCGCGGCGCCGCCGGAGGAGCCGCGCTCGCCTCTGCTCCCGCGGAAGCGCGGGCGGCCGCGCGGCGGGAAACCCCGGCGGCGCTGCCGGCTTCCCCCGAAGTTCCCCTCTGGCGGCTACCCTTCCGCGCTCATCCTCAGCCCCGCGTGAGGATGCAGCTGAGCGCTGACCTGCCGCCACCGAGATCGTCCGCGGTTTCACCCGTTACAAACGTTCTTTGCAAATGGACATTTTATAAAGAGCTTCTTGAAAACGGCATGTGTTTAGCCCTCTGAAGTGATGTTGTGTGTGCTATTTTTACAGAAAACGGCATTTCGAAATGTCAGAAAATCTGTATTTGGCATATAAAGTTAGGGACAGTTCCTGCAGTTTTTATTTGATTTGAAAGCAAATCTTTCACGGAGCCAAACCCTGAGCATTCGCATCGGCTGCCAGAGATGGGATGAGGCACTGTTATCCCAGGAAAGAGCAAGGATTCCTGCACTTGCTCCAAACAAGCATAAACAAGTTGTTCCATGAACAGTATAAATAATAAAACAAATTTCCTCTAGGTTTTTTATTCTGCGTCACTGGGACATTTCCTCTGCAACAGACAGTTTTCTACCTGCTGTTTGGGGGTCCAAACAGCTCCCACTCTGCTATTTTGAGGTCCTTCCTATGATCCTACCTTCCATCCTATCTCTCTCCGCTAAAATAATCTTTGCTTCTGTCAAAATAATCCACTAAAGTAATCTAAAGCCACAGCTCTACTAAGCCAATGACAAGAAAATGGTAAATTCTTGGCTTCCACCTCAGGTCTCCCTGGCTTTCCTGGAGGCCTCAGTGAATAAAAGACAAACCAAGAGCTGGATAACTCAGACATGCAAAATAGAGATGAAAATAAATAACAGGTTTGAGTTTATCCAGCCCTCCTGCCTTCCTATGGGCCAGATCGTGCATTTCTCACTGAAGTACATGGCGCTAACCTAAGTGAGTGTTTGAGTGTTTTGCCCCGAGCAGAATTAGGTAAAAGTTGGCTCTGAATTGTCAGTTCTATTTTGATACTTGGGAAGCTCTATAATGCTAATGGGGAGGACATACAAGTATGTAGGCAGATCAGGTAAATACTGACTTTGTGGTTGACAAAGAGTGTTTTAAAATACTGATACAGTATTGGCCCCAGCAACACGCTTTTGTTCCTGCTTTATATTGTGTCTTTGGATGGATTCCTGTCTCACTGCCATCAGTGGCAAAACTCCCATCGCCTTCAGCAGGGCTGAGGTTTTACTCTTGAAATTAGCGTGTTAAAACCTCCCATACACTCTGTCATGTAGGTGGATAAAATAAGAATGAAATTTCTTTGAAGACCATTGACCAAGCATAAAGGAACTATGGGCCCAAGCCATTTCTCATCTGGCTTTGCCAAAGGCACTCTACGTAGAAGGAACTGAGCAATGTAAATGCAACCTTGAATTGAAATTCCACACTTACGGAGGTTTTGCATGCCCAAGAAACAGGAAAAAGCAGCAAAAGCTTCTGAGATAGTTATCTACACTTAATATAGTCTACATCCATTAAAACAAAACCCAGAAGCAAACAGTTGTCTAAGTCCTGCATGTCAACAGTATAAACACATACACAGGTTGGACTGGGCAGCTGCTGAACTGGTTCTGCTACCGAGCGAGCTGAGCCCTTTAATTGCGAGCGCTGATGAGTGTGTGCACGCACCAGCAATCAGAAAAGTAGTCACGCTTGAGACATGAGGTCATCTGCAGTCGTGGCTGGGCAAACCTCAAGTGATAAGTGATTGAATTTTGCACAGCTAAAAGAAATGATTCATGCAAGAAGCAGCGCGCTGTCTGCCCGGCGATGCCGCGGGGGCAAACCGGCTCCCTAAAAGCCCGAGGAGCACGGCTGCGGTGTTCAGGGGCTGTGGAAGACGGCGTTGATGCAATCCTGGGCAATCTGGGGTATACAAGTGAAATAAAGGAATAAATTTGCAGTGAGCCTGCACTGAGCTAATGATGGTTTGGCAATGAGCGCAAAATACGCTTCTGGTGGGAGAAATGCTCCTTTCCAAAAGCACACCAGCAAAACGAAGGTCCTTGGCGTTTCAAGGGCACAAGGGGGCAAGTGCCGCCCGCGGCGCCTCCTGCAGCCTCCGCGCCCGAGCAGCGACTTTGCAGTGCAGCAGATTCCGCGGCAGATGCCGTGATCAGAGGCGAGTCCGCGTCTGCAGGAGCGCGCGCGGCACGCGGCACCGTGCAGGGGGCAGCGCGGGGGCCGCCCCCGCGCAGAGCCGCCCCCGCGCAGGGCCGCCCCCGCGCAGGGCCGCGCAGCCCACGCCGCGGCCCTCGGCGCGGGCGGAGCGGTTTTCTCGCCGCGGGGCGGCAGGGGGCGCCGGCGCGGCGGCCGCGCGGGCGCGCACCTGCCGCGGGGGCGCGCACCTGCCGCGGACGGGGCGGGGCGGCACCTGCGCGGGGGCGCGCACCTGCGCGGCGCGGCGCGGCGGCGGCAGCATGTCCCGCCTGCTGCGCAGCCTGCGCAGCTCGCAGCCCGTGGCGCGCTTCCAGCGCTGCTGCGGGCTCTTCCCCGCCGGCGAGGAGGGGCCCGGCGCGCCCGCGCAGCCCGGGCGGCCGCAGCGCGGCGGCGGGGCGGGCGGGCAGCGCTGCGCCGCGGCCGCCGCCGGCCGCGGGGCGCCCAGCGGGGCGCGGAGCGGCCGCGGCCCGCAGGTGAGTGTCGCCGCGGCGCGGCCGCCGGCTCCGCGGGGCCCCGGCGCGGTGCGGGAGTGCCGCGGCCGCGGAGCCGGGGGGCAGCGCGGGCCCGGCGGCGGCAGGCGCAGCCCTCCCCGGGTGCGGGGCTGCCGCCTCCTCGCCCTGGATTTCCCTGGGGCTGCGCCTGTGCTGTTAATTTTATTGATCTGCTGCACTCAGCCTTCCCGTGGCTCCCTGGTCCTTATTAATATGTTATCTAATGAAACTTTGCACTGGCAGCTCTGCCCCCAGCCGCGCCGCTGCTGCTAACCCGGGTGTTGCTGGGTTCCTTGCTGTGCCTCTGATGGAGGTAGCTGCGCTCGCCCGGCCGAGCAGGTTGCAGTGCTTTATGGCATTGCGCTGTAATTCCCCTGTGTATCTGCAAGCAGCAGGGAAGGGCGTGATGCAGTCTGTGCGGACGGGTCGGTGGCCTGCTTCTTTCCCTCGCTGCGATAGCTGGGATTCATTAGCAGATGGCTTTGTAGCGCCTTGGGAGAGGAGGCGATCGTGGCCTCCCAGCGCCTGCCTGCAGAGCGAACCAGGCCTGCCTGAGCAGTGCAGCGCTGCCACCCCTCCTGTTTTGTACTACATTTTCCTCTCCCTCCTGAATGTGCTCTTAGATTTCCATTTCAGGCATCTAAAATTCTCCAAGAATGTCCACATCAATTTGCAGATAAGGAAAATTGGGGTACTCCTTCCATCTGCTCCCTTTTGAACAATAATTAATAAAGTAAGGTTTGCATACGTTCATTATAAGAAATTACTGCTTGCTTTGGAACAGTGACATAGGTAAGATATGATCATGTTGATAATAAAATCTTACCAAGGTGAATGCTCTTTGAATGCAGCCGTTTGTGTGGGCTGGAGCAGTTGATGTGGGCTTTATGAAGGAAGCGAAGGCAGGAGGTGTTGTGCCAGGAGTGGAGCCTGTCTAGGGTGAGGACTTGGCAAACCTTGGCAATAGAGAGGAAGGATTTGTTTCCGTGTGATTAGGGCTTTCGCTTCCAAAATGCACTGAAAAGTTGGGTTCAAATCCAAAGAAAGGAGATGGGAGTGCTGGCTTGAATGACGCTTCAGTGGAGCGCTGGAGCTGTAAGGACAGACTCTCTCTAGTCTTGTGAAAATCCAGGTTGCGAACAGGATCTTTTTCCAACCTGCCCGTTCGTGGCCTTTCTGCAATAGAAGTAGGGGTATGTGGGTTGCCATCGTGATGCGGGAAGGGAACCTGACTTTGCATTTCCATATGCCAGGTGAGCACACTCGCTGCTCAGCTGCGGAATAAACTGGCATGGTCCTGATGTGTCTGCAGAAGTGGGTTTAGGAGCCTAGTACACCTGGCAAAATCCCACAGCCTTTCTGCGGTCAGCGATGTTTTCCTGTTTTTGTGGCTCGTGGCTGCCAGCGTTTGCGTGAGCCTGCCCTTGCAACTCCCACCCCGTGGCCTTGGAGGGGTTGGTGTGCCGTGGGGTTTGGGTACCCCTTCCTGATGCTCCTCACTATCTCCCTGCAGCTTGCAGGGTTTCAAACCTACATTTGCTGTCATGATGCAGTGGTCTTAAAGGTTTTCAGGTTCCCCCTTGCAGGTTTTTGGACCATCAGGAGGTTGACTGTGTCAAACAGTGGAGCAGCTAACTGCATGCTTGGATGCAGGGGAAGTGCGTGGGTGGCCAGATGGGTGGGTGCTGCATGGCGCGGAGGGAAGGGGCCCTCAAGAGGATGATGAAGCAATAGTGACGAAACAAGGTGCCTCTGGACCCGGCCCTTAATTACCGGCATGCGTTGATTGCCAGCAGTGCTGCTCGTGGATGTGTGTGTCACGTATAACCTGCCGGTCGGATGTGCAGAGACAGCAAGAAGGCCTGGCCGCGGCGGTCAGTGGCACGGTGGCCAGCTGTGCTCCGCGTCGCTGTAATCCAGTCCAGCTGCGCCACGAGGAGCTGCGCGACGGCCAGGCTGGGACTGACGCGCCTCCGAGGGGCAGCGAGGGCTGCGGGCGTTTCTGCAGTATTGAACCGGATGCCTAGTCCATGTTCTTGGTGGTCTCTTGATTACCAGATCAGGTAGAAACGCTTCCTCTGCCCCCGCCTTCAACAAAAGCTCAGATTTCTGGGAATAATACAAAACGGTGTGAGTACAGCACGCTGGCCAAACTTATATCCTGGCTGAGACTTAGTATTGAACTCATGGGTTTTCCTGGAAGAATTGTCAAGTTTTATTATTATGGAAGACAAGATGCTAACTTTCTATAATTAGCTGTCTACATTATCCTGTCTCTAGCTAATACCTCTTGGTGTTCTACATGCCTTTGTAATACTAGTTTCATTCACAGGGGGGTTATTTTTGAAACTGATTGGAAGGTATCTCTTCCTGATGGTCTTTTTGATGTCCTAAAATAGGACACTTAAAAATACCACGTAACTTCCTGAAGACTTGTCCAGTGTTTTAGTGAGTGCCCAAATAAACATTCATATTTAAAGAATAGAGCTCTGCTTGTCTGTAACATTGTGATGGAGTTTTGCTCATTAAATTGGTATTCTGAATTAAAGGGAACACAGGAAAAAAAAAAAGCCCTCTGTAGAGACTTGCCTGACTTTTTTTTTTTTTTTTTTTTTTTTTTATCTCCCCTCTTTTGTTTCACGGATGCTTTATCATCTTTTGAAATCTATTTTTTTTGACTGTAAAAGAGTACAGTTCATATCTGCTATGCAGTTATACCTTAACTGCTAGGAATGCCAGAGCAGTATAACATTTACAAGCTGCCTGGCTCCATTTCATGATTGCTTTCTTGCTTATGTCTTAGACGAGGAGGCTAATTACCAGGAGAGGAAGGCGATGGCGACAAAAATGGAAAAGGTAGATAGACATATGCATCCCTCTCAGATGGAGCATAATCCTAGAAATCTGGTCGGTTCTTGGCTCCGCGTTGATGAAAGCTCTGCTTTTGCTGTAATGAGGCATGGGGTAGTTTTGAAGTAGGCTTGCTGTAGAGCTCAAATCAAGCTTTTCCACTGTGTTGTGCTCCCTTGCAATGGGTTTTGCATCAGCCTCAGAGTCTTGTTTTTCCTATTTTAATCATGATACTGGCTTATTAGATTTTACATGGTTTCCCATTACTGTGCAGCAGAAGTTGACAGTAGCCAAAATGGGCAAATCCAGCACCTTCCACGCAGAGCTGCAAGCACTGTCAGGAGCAAGGTGGAGCAAGCTGAAGTGCCGACTCTTTCTCCTCATCAGAATATAACTTAATATTTTGGCAGTACCTCTGCAGGAAGAAGTTCCTCTCCAGCTGCAGCTCGAGAAACAAGAGATCCCTCTGCTTGTCTAAGTGGGCTGTGCGTGATACTGGTGCTCCCCAGCATTGCTCCAGGTGCTCTGGGGCTTCCTTGGCTGCTTCCCTGCTGCTGCTGTGACTGCTTAGGGAGCCTGTGTGTCCTACAGAGTCCAGTCCTTAAGATTCCTGTGGGAAATGATTAGTAAGTGCTTAGGTAATCTGCAGGAGTGAGGGGGATTGGGCCTGTCCTATGAGTGAAAGTCCTTTGGAAGATGACAGTACCTACAATCATAGCCAAGATTTGCTAGTGTGTGACAGAAGAAAATAGGTAGCAGACCAGAAGGAAAAACAAACAAAAAAAAAAAAAATTCCAGAAAATGGGTAGCCAACAAAGCCAGGCACATGCAGGTTGCTACCTGCATTTAGTGATCTTTTAGATCTTGTTGTGGAAACACTTAATGCTAGTAAATGTTTGTGAATTGGTACTTCTGGATTGTGCTGTGTATCCTGTTTAATTATTTGGTGCCTGTTGCCACAGAGGTGGCTCGTGGGGATGTGGGTGGTGGTGCAGGGGCACGCTGAGCATGGGTGTGGGAGCCGGCAGTGGCCAACGGAGGCAGCTGCAGAAAGGCAGCGGTTGGCCTGAGTAGTGGTGCAAGTGATGAGGGGCTTCATGACTCGGTGCTTCCCAGCACACGGCTCAAGCCATCTTTTTGGAGGCCACTGGACCTTGCAGCGAGGAGCCGTCACGCTCCTGGGATTAATGCCAGTGCTTGGAGGTAAGCCGCTCCGCGCCTTGGAATTCTGCTCGGCATCTTAGGCCATTAGTTCAGATATCAGACATAACAATAAAAGCTCAACTGCTGTTGTTTTTCTCCTCTGGATCTGTGGAGTACAGGGTAGGTTTATGGGCAAGGAGCCAGAGGAAGCCTGCTGTCCTTGGGAGATCCTTTGGACAGCCCATTCCTCTGCCTCGTGTATGTGCTCTGCAGGAAACACTTACGGGTTGCGTCGGCAGTGGAAGATGGCTGTTGATTGCTGTGGCCTTGCAGGCAAGTAAATCTGAGGTCTAGAATGGACAGTAGTGTTGTCTAAACATGAGAAACTACGTCAAGTTGAATCAATTTTTGTATTTAAAGTGACTATTAAAGTTCTTGTGTGATAGGGCTTCGTATTATTCCAGTACAGTCAGCAGCTGTATCTTCTTTTTCCAAAGTAAACCACTAGGTTTAGGGGTGTATGAGTGCTTTTAGGATTATGTTACTCATTTATTACTATTTTATCAGTGGATTATTTACTATTTTACGTATTTGTTACTAACTGTGATAGAAGAAAGAATATATATGTTTAATCCTTTCTCTTGAAGAAAGCTGCCTATTGTGGACTATTGCTAACAGAGTCCCTTGAGTCTGCCAGCTGTGGTTCCCATGAAGATACCGAACCATTCTGCAGTAGCAGACCATTCTGCTGTTACCCCTTCTGCAGCTAGAAATAGTTATAACGATAAGCTGCTAGTGAGTTTAATTAATGTGTTGCCTTCAGTGTTCCGTGTTCGCATTTCTCTGCAAATGGAGAACGTCCAGATGGTTTGTTTTATAGAAAACAGTGTCAATTACGTAAACCCCCAAGAATGAGGGATCTGTGTGTGAAAGGGCTCGCTGGCATCCGCAGTGAGGACCTCAGGGACCCCGTTCCTTGGCAGAGGTGGGGCCCTTTTACACGGAGCTGCTGCATGAAGCAGGGACAGAAGAAGGATGCCCCAGTGGGTGGCAGCGCTGCAGACCCAGAGTCGCTCCTTCAGCACGGCCATCTGCTCACGATGGTGCTGGCTGGCCCTGCTGAATTACCTGTTGGCCTCCTTATGTAATACCCTATCTGAAATGGGGCTGACAGCAGTGTGGCCTGGGCTAATTGCAACTAATCACGAGGAGGATGGGTGGACTGAGTGTGTCTTGCCTAGGGGCCCATCCCTGGCACTGGCTGCAAGATACCTCTCTACACTTAAATCTGCAGTTTGAGCACTGTGCCCCTTCCTCATCTACAGTGGCCTCTGCCTTAGAGGGGGATACCTGCCAGGGACTTGCATGCTTACAGTGATCACTGATGCAACGATCCTGAAGCCTCGTTGGCTCCACCTTAGAAAACTGCTCTGTGACCTGAATCCTAAAACTGCCTGCCAAGGAAACAGTCATTTCTCTCCCTACAGTTGCCTAATTGTAATGTAGCAAAAACAAACACTCAAACAAAAAGCCCAAACTAGCTTATGTGAAGGTGGGGGTAGTGCTGCGCTGCTTGACCCGTTTGTGTTCCCGAGGGCTTGCTGCGCTGTGCCTCTCCACGCGGAGGTCTGCAGCGGAGCCGCCTTTGTGCCCAGGCAAGCTGCCTGGGTCCATCAGGCTCCTGGAGGGGAGTAAGTGACTAATCCCTGGGCTCAGGTTTCCAGGCTATGGTCCTAACCTTAAATTGAGATCAAGCCTTTTGCTCCAAAAGGAAGCACAACAGCCAAGCCCTGGTTCTCCGTGGTTGTCCGGCCGTTCCCCCATGCTTCCTTTGACTTCAGTCATCCATCAGCTGAGACTCCCCAGACCCCAGCGTGCTGACGCAGAGGGAGCGAGCGGCTTTCCTTGCCTCCTCCCCACCCCCTTCTCTTGCTCTTGTGGAGCAGTGCAGGTATCTCACAACCGTGCTGCTCCGGGTAACGCGCCGACTGATGCATTTTGGCAAGAAGTCAAAAGGAGAAGAGGCAGTGGTGCTAACTGGGAGCTAGTGCGCGGGCAGGCTGGCCATCTAGTATTGCGCCGTTTGAAAACTGTTGTCGAAAAATGCTGCTGGTAGCGCTCAGCCTTAGAGCTGTGAAGTACAGCTGGGTGTCAAAGCAATTTCTGAGCTCTGTTTTGAAGTTAACTTCCCGTCCTCCTGCGTGGACTGGGACTTGCTCTCTCCAGTTCTTGCAGCACGTCTCCCCCTGTGTCCAGAGATACTGCAGCTAGCCAACCCTTACAGTGGCTTCCTCTGACGCTTTCAGGTGTAGGCTCCTTGGCGTATCCCACAAAATTTCAGTCTAATGCTGGAGAATCAGAATGCAATTAAACAAACCTGTTCTTCTGCAAAATAGAGAGGAAGGAAGTTTTTTTTTTTTTCCCTGCCCATCCCTCCTCTGCCTCTCTCTTGCCCTGTTACTTCCTTATTGCACAGACCAGGCAGTTCCTGCAGGAGTAGGGGAGGCTGCTGTGTCGCACCGGCCTCCCACGGCCTCGTCAGGGCACCTTGGACCCCTGCAGCTGACACGCTTAACCTTGGCCAGCTAAGCTCGGAGGAGCAGCAGCCTTCCGAATGCTGGTCAAAAAGCAGCCTGATTTATGCTAGTGTTGCCCAGCTTTCTTGGCAGGAAACGGCTGTTAGCGTGCACCGGCAGTTAAAAACAACAGCTCGAGAAGTGTGTCCTGGACCTGTTGGAGCTAGCACGTGCTGAGCGCGTTGAGCATCCCACGCCTCTGTCCAGCTGACCATCTTTTCACGTCTGAGATGGCTAATTTTTGCTTAGTTACACTAGGGATTTTTTCACAAACTGTAACGTTACCGTAGTTTGGGATTCGGCAAGGGATTTAATAGCTGTTATTAGAACTGGCATTAGACCTTCCGTTTCCATGACTTCCGTTTTTCTCCATGCTCGAGTTTCGTGGGTGTCTGTTGGCTCCAGGGCTCATCCCTGCGGCGCCTCCGGCACTGCCGCCCTGGGCGCCCTCCGTGCCGGGGTGCTCCCGGCTGGCCGGGGCCTCTGCGCAGGGCGGGCTTTGACGCGTGGCTGCGCCGCGTGCCTGCGGGAAGTGAGGTCTCGGGCGTCGTGCTTCTTGGCTTCTCCTCGCCTCCAAAATCTGCTACCTCATTTTGTTTCTTTTAACTTAATAGGTTATTTTATTTACTGTATCCGGTTAATAAATGCAGAAGCGACAGTGCACTGACTGCTCGTGCAGAATACTGCACCCCACCCGCGTGGAGCATTTTTCCCGCTGCTTACACAGTGCACTGTGTTGCCCTGAATTGTCTGATACCTACTGTCACCGTGCACAGCAGTAGCTAGGACTTTCCGTTTTTTTTTTTTCTTTTCTTCTTCTTCGTTTTTTTTTTTCTTTCTTTTTCTTTTTTTTTTTTTTTTTTCTTTTCCCCCTCACATGCCTGGTCCCTGCTGGCTTCTCGAAGTTTTACAACTTTCTTTTGTAGCTTTTAAAAAAACCCTTAACTAAGAGGTATCCCATTGCATGAAATAGGGGCTTGGGGAGGGAGGTTTCAGCTCTTCCGCGAGGCGGTTCTGCAGTCAGCAAAGCATTGTAGTGACTTCAGGAACTTTAAACTTGCACATCTCCTGGAAGACCCAAGGTAATTGAAAGCTGAGAGCAAATGTGTTTAATGGTGTCTCTGGGTCAGGCTCTAACCCTCTGAGAGCTGACGTGGCACAGCTCATCCCCAGAGAAAGTGAGAAAAAGCCAGTGCCCCTGTGGTTCTCTTGTAAGATATATAAATATATATATGTCCTGCAGGAATGGGAAGGAGAGCGATATCTTTACAGCTTTCTCTTTCCTGATGTTGGGTCTACCTCTGTTTCTGTTTTTAAAGTTTAATTGGATGTATATTGTGTTAGTGATTCAACTGCTTATTACACTTTCTTCTAAAATGTTCTTGAAAGCCTGACTTTCTTTTAATTACTGTGCTGTAAAACCTCTCCGATTCCAGCTGAGTAATGTTGGAGATGGATGGAGGGGCTGGTGCATTCGCAGTGCTTCGTAGTTACTGAAGGCATCAAGTCACTTCGCTAGATTAAGTATAAGCAGCTCTTACCTTTTAATAATTTGCAAGTCTTGTAAAAGTCCAAATTGTTTAAAAAACAGAGATTGAGTAAACTTCTGAGAGTGAGAAGACACCAGATGTTCAAACAAAAATGAATTATGTTGGTTTTCTCCTGCATTGAGATTAGAATGGAAATAAAGCGGGGAACGTACTTCCCAGGGCGCTTGCAGCAGGGTTTGCTTTCTCCAGAAGCAATGAATTAGTACAGTAAATGCCGTCTAGCTGGTCAGCTGCTGGAGCTGGACGTGGAGAGCAGGGGGGGCTGCTTGTTCGCAGAGCCCCCGCTGCGAGGCGGCAGCGTGCTCGCGGGACGCGTGAGCGGGTCCCGCTGCGGGTTAGCGATCTCGGGCAGGAGCGTCGGGGCTGCTGATTGCGCTGCCGGTGGCTCCTAAGTGGCGTAGGAGTCTCAAGACGTGCAGACTGCTTCTTCCTTAACTCAAACTTCTAAATTTACTTAGTGACGCCGGGAACTGCTCTGTGACCTCTATTACCAATACCTGGGGGAGCGCTCCTGCAACCCGAGCGTTTCAGAGCGGTGACTCATCTTTTCTGCTCTGCGTGTTGAGGCTAAAATCAATTTAGGAATATTTTTTTCTGTGAGAGGTGAATGGATGTTACTTCTTTCTGTCTTGCTTTTCTTGTCTTCCTACAGTTGGCCTAATATTGCCGTACTGAAAGCAGATTAAAGGATTTCAACTTCTGATTGCTTTAAAAATGAATTGCAATTGAATGTCTAGATTCTTTAGGCAATTTTTACATATTTTCACTAGATTTAGGATGAGGATTTATCTCTGGTAGATTAGGCTCACAGTCAGCTCAAAACCTAATAGTTTTACTCTCAGAAGGGTTTCAGATGCTTATGGCGAAGTTGTATCTTAGCCTAACCCGCCAGCGCCACTGCTGAGACCTTCCTGCTCCCTTCTCGGCTGTCACGGTTGGGAAGCTTTGCCTTGTGTTTACGCTGCCAAATCCCCAAATCCTCCCGACCCCCCCCCCCTTTTTTGCTTTGGGGAAAGATGGGGACAGAAGAGATTGCCTTCCCCTCCCCTGTCTCCCCGATTTAAAAATCCTCCTCAGAAATCTTTCCTTTTCCCTTTCCTGAAGTGTACAGGTGTTTGTATAAAACCCGATTCCTTTGCCCGTTGCTCAAAGTGGAGATTTCTTGGTGACAGACTCATCCCAAAGGTCAAAGCAGTGGCAAAAGCCTCCATAAAATGACAAAAATCTTATGTCTTTGAGAAAACGTGCTGTCCTGGCCGGGGCCCGCCGTGGCGCTCGGAAGGGCTGCCCGCTAGCAAGGTAGACTTTGATCCAGTAGGCAAACGAGGACATCTGTCCATTCGTTCATTTATTTTATCTCGAAACACGTTTCTAGCAAAAGCAATTTTCTTTTTATATACAACCGTAGAAATTTTGAAATTGAAACATCAGAACCCTTTTGTTAAATACAGCTGATTTCCCTAGAGCAAAGATAGGTCTGATCTCTTGCAAATCTGTTTTTCGAAGCGACTGCTTCCCTTAGTAAGTTTGAGCAGATTTCTGATGCGCAGTAAACGCGATCAAACACTGTGGTCTCCATTTTAGTATAGAAGTTGAACTTGGTTTCCTGCAATTTGTTCTGACAAATTGTTACTTGATTAACAGATAGGTTTATAGGGCTGGGAAATGTCATGGAAAATGTCCTAGGTGTTTTGTGTAATTCACTAATACTCTCTAAAATCCTCTTATTTTCAGGGTTGTGCACAGAAGTATGTTGTGAAGAACTACTTCTACTACTACTTATTCAAGTTTTCGGCTGCTCTGGGTGAAGAGGTGTTTTATATCACTTTCCTTCCGTTTATCTACTGGAACATAGATCGCTCTGTGTCCAGAAGGATGATAATCATCTGGTCTGTAAGTATTTCTGTGGCTTATTTAAACATGTAATTTTTAATTCTGTAACTGTAGCAAACAGATATTTAAGGGTAAGAATAACACACAAGCCAGCAAAACCCCAATGTTACCCGTGCTAGAGCTACGAAGCCTGACTTAAGGATTATTCTTGGTCGTTGTGGGGCTCTTTCTGCCACCCCAATCTCTCCTGCGTGACCTGTTTGTACACCGTGGCACGGCCCGTGCCGGTTGGCGAGGAAGGGACGTGCAGGCGGTGGCGGGGAAAGGGGTGCTCCAAAAGAGAAGTCTCTTCAAAGGAAAAATCGCAATCCCTGCTGCAGGCTAAGGCTTACGAGGGCTAATTTTTGTGATACAGGGGCATTCTGAAGTTACCAGATTTTAGCACCACTTCAGCTTTTGCAAATGCAGTTTGGAATAGCCAAAATAATGTATTTCCATTCTGGCACTCAAAAGGAGTAGATAACAAGGCACTTTATCCTTCTGTCTGGGAATGATTGTGTTGTTTTATCACTACCATTGCTCATCTTGTTATTGATCAGGTCTTTGCTGCCCAAACAAGCTCTTTAGACATCTCTGGCAAATGACGGACCCTTGCGGTTTGGTTGTCAATCTGTATTGATTAGAGAAATTTAAACTTGGTGGAAACTTGGATGTGAGTTTTGTTTCTTTGCAGTGAAACATCACCTTGATTGAATCAATTCTGATTAATAATATTCTGTCTATGTCCAAATAATACGACCAGAAATAATAAATACAATTTGAATTGGGGCACATGTTACAATGCAGCCAGTCTTGGATGGAAGCTGTTCTGTGCTGGTAACCCTAGTCAGTAAGTTTTACCAGGAGAAGATGGAAAAATAACTTGCAGATGAAATCTAGAGGTAGGTGGACACTGTGTAATTAGAGTTGGGGTTTGGCCAGGAGAACACCTACTGCTTCTGGAAATGTGCCACCGAAAATGAGAATTGCTAGTCACAGCCTCCTGTTCTCACATACTGCACAAAAAATGATTCTTTGGAGCTACTCACATGCCTTTCTGAAGACTTGCTTTGCTTTACCTTGCGAGGAGTCTGTCTGAGTACTGGCCAGACCTAGCCCAACTTGTGTTCAAGTATTTGATATTAGAATTATTTGTATTATTCTTTCTAGTTGCTCAGAGAGTTGTGGAGTTGCATTTTGTACTGAAAAGTAGAAGAGGAGAAGATACTTTAAACATGAAGACTTGTGACAATCTGTAGTTTTAGAAACATTTTAATTGTGCGTAATTGTGGAATGGCTAAAAGCGTCTGAGGGCTCTGCGTTGCTGTTACGGCAAGCGCAGCTGGATGCCTTGATTGCTGGGACGCAGCCTTTGGGCAGTCGCAAGCAGTCAGTGTGTTCAGCACAGAGACCCTGGCCACCTACGCGCCAGCAGAAGTGGCTGAGCAGCCTGGGAAACGCCAGGGCGTTCGGCACGGCAAACCTGTGCCGTTCAACTGCAAAGCAGCCGGTGGCAGCGCTGGAACGTGCCCGACCGGCGCAGGTCTGCAGGCCGCCGGCGGTTCAGCGTCTGCATGGGCAGAGCAAAAGTGGGTGAGGTAAACTGAGGCTGGCTAGTGCACCCTCAGCGTCAGAGCGGGGAAAGTAGAGAGGGAATTAGACCATCTGTGGCGTGTCGGTAAGGGTGATGGACACCGGAAACGTGGCGTATCAAGTGTTTTGAGTACGGCGTCTGATGCACGGCCTGCAGAAAGGTCTTCTCCAGCTGGAGAGGAGAGCGGGTCTCGAACCTGCGAGGGCCCAGGAGAAGGTAATGGTCGCTGCCTTTCAGCACCATCTGCGATGAAGAGAGAGCGTCAGCGGAGTTCTTCCATGGGGATAGGTTGGGGAACGGCACCTGTCTTTTGGTGATTTTTAACGCAAAAACATGGGTGTACGGGGAACGTGCTGGTAAAACGTGGTTGGCCAACACGGGCATCATATAGGAAAAGGGGGGTCACCCTTGAGTGGTGGAGAAGTAGAGGTGGTGTTAAATGTGGTGCTTCATGATTTGCGTTATTTGGGATTTAAACCTGTGAGTTGGTGTCATAAGTCAGGAAGGATGGAGTAGGGATCCGGGCAGTTCCTTCCTATAAAAATTGAGAAAGTATTAATGGTGTTTACAAGGCATTTGCGAGATCTTGTCAGTAGTAGTTTATGCGGTGCTGGTTACCCGCATTTGAGAAGGACGTGTTTAAACTGGAGCAGGTCCAGGGACGATGAGGCAACAGGCTGTTTCGTGAGTGGAGACCGAAAGCTTAGATAAGTTCCTAGCAAAATGAAGTCTGGCAGAGACTGGTGCTGCCTGTAAATACCAGGGAAGGGGAGGGCAGAGAGGGAAAACCCTGCCAGAAGCCCCCGAGCAAGGGGCAGTGCTGAAGGTGCCCCGGTGCCTTCGCGTCCCCGGTGCGGCTCCTGGCAGCCGCAGGCACACGGCTCCCTGCCTAAACCGGGAAGTGCAAAGGTGAGAAACAACTTCAAATAAACCAGCTCTCAAGGATAATTCAAATTTACTGCACACTGGAGCTTAAAAGGTGAAGGTTTGGTATGATTATTTGTGTATCTTTATGCGCCTTCAGGGCTGGAAGCTTTATTTTGGTGGGGAATTTGAGCTGTAAGGTTGCAGCCCCCCCACCCAAAACAAAAAAAAAAAGAGAGAGAGAGAGAGAGAGAGAGAGAAACCCTCTGTCCTCCGCTTGCCATTCAGCATCCTTCCAGCATTTTTTTTCCTTGCTGTTTTTCTTTAGGGTGTGTGAATGCAAAATGTGCACACGCCTCTTTTAAGCCTATAAATTTTTGATCTCTGAGACATAAATAACAGTTGGCCAGCACGGACTTTGCCAGGGCAGGCTTGGGAGCTGTCAGTGAATCAGGGAGATAAGCGGGTGACTAATGGGAGCTGGCAGCTCCGGGGCGAGGGGGAGCCCTGCGTGGCTCTGCCGCGGGGTCCGGGCGCTGCCGCGCGGCTCCCGCGCGGGTGGGAGCGGCGCGGCTTTTGGGGGGGTTTCGGGGGTTTCTTTGGCGTCCCGCTTTTCAGCGGAACGGTCTTGCAAAGGCTGTCGGCCTCTGGTTGCTTGCAGACGTTTGCAAGTTTGGTTGTGAGCTGCGAGCTCCGGCATCGCAGGTAGCTCGTGGGCGAGCGCCCGGCAGGAGCCGAGCTGCGTGCGCGGTGCTGCCGACGCTGCTGGGCGGCCGCGCGGTTCCTGGGCGCTGCTCTGAAGCCCGCTTGGCGGCAGGCTGTGGTGTACCGGCTCGTGTGCGTGTCTCGGGGGGGTGGTGGTGGTGGTGCGGCGTTTCGCTGAAACAAGTTCCTAAGGGCTGATAAGTGTTTTAACTCAAAATGTGAGCTCTTCAAAGCACTGCACGTGACATGCATGCAGCATGTGAATATGTAAGACTCTGTTCAGGCAGGTAAGTAACACAAAATGTCAGAAAACAAAATAAATGGTATATAGATCAGGACCATCAAAGGGTTTGACACTATGCAATTAAGAAATTCAAGTCAAGTGCAGACGAATTTTAGCTCTGTGTAGGTGTATGTGCAAGATGATAAACTATTGAACATGAATTTTGTAAGTGCAGGTAACAGCCTGAGCAGAAACTGCAAACGAAACTTTCCTGAGACAGTTAGGATAAGCACTATCTGATGTCAGCCCAGGACTGGCACGTTTCGGTAACCTGGCCAGAAATAATTTAAGCTGAAGTTTAAATCAGACATGTTTGTATTTCACTGGAACTATGAGGTACAGCAGTTTCCCAGTATTAGGTGATAAGCCAAATCACTGTGAGCATGACTTCTGCTGCGCCCGTTTTTTTTTTCTCCGCTCCCCCCCCCCCGTTTCATTCTGGGGAGTGTTTTTCTGAGCAGCTGCCGTCTCTCTGCTCCCGCACCGCGGCGGCGTGCCTGGGAACCCGCTGGCTGCCGAGCGGGGCGCAGCCCGCGGTGGGCTGGGACCTGTCCCTCCGCGGGCGTCCTGCTTCACACCCTGCGCAGCTGGAATAAGTGTTTGAAAATCAGTCCCAGCAGCTGAATGCCATCCTGAGCTTCCTGCAGCACCTGAGCAAGCCCTTGAAAAAGGCTGGGTTACGTTTCGGCGCTCGCAGGACGGCGGCACCAGTGTGGCTAGGATGAGTTGTGGTGTTTGTCTGAGGATGCTGAGAGCAAAAGCTCTCAAAAAAAAAAAAAAAAAAAAACAAAAAAAACAAAACAAAACAAAAAAAAAAACCCAGAAGTGACATAATTTTCAAACAGTAAATTCCTTTTCTGAGAAGCAAATACTCTTGCAGTCCAGGGTTTCCAGAGCCAGGCTACGGGGTTGCTATTTCAGACTCAAAACGGTGGCTTCGGAGTCGGGCTGCGAAACGGGAACGAGTTGCCGTGGGAGGTTTGCGCAGGACGAGTCACGCTGGGTCGGACTTGCCGCTGTCAGCTGGCGGAGCGATGCGAAGGGAATTAGCCATGCCTGTCCCATCAACTGTGAAATCCCAACTAAACTCCCAGGCGTTTCCGTGTAGTTACCTTCTCCAGCTGATTCCGTCTTGCGCAGTCCAGCACGTTTTTGACTTCTGGTGCTTCAGTAATGAGAGCCTCTGTGTTCAGACAAATTCTGCATGCAAAAACAGAGGTACTTACTAATGTGCAAATTAAAACTATTTATGGTGAAGATGTCCGTAAGATGTTTTCCACCAGAACAGCAGAAAACTTGGTTGATCTGCATCACTCAAACTGAATGGAAGCGAGCCTGTACTGGAAGTAATTGCAGAGGAATAGCACTGAGGGCTGTAATGTAACTCTCTAGGCAGAGAAAAAATGTTAGTAATGTAGGAAAGAAGCAAACTGCACCATAATGCATGAAGAAATGATTTGCTTCAAGGTTTCTCTTCTTCTCCATGTGTATAAGACAGCAAATTGTGCCCTCCTGCTCAGTTTTCGAAGGCTTCTTCCCTTTTCTCTCAAACTTTCAGCTTTGGGCCTGGAGACTTGCTGGGTGGAGACTTGCACAAGCATGTAAGGGCTTTTTACATGGATTTTGTTTACATTTTAGATGAGTTTGGTTTAATCTCTTGTTCTTTCCTTCAACTCTCCAAAATTGAAGAAAGTCGTGACCCCATTTCCTCCACTTTGAATAAACCCGCTGGAGCCGATACCCCGGCTCTTCCGCTCCCGCGTGAAGGAAGCCGTGCCGGCACCGCAGACGCGGGGGCTCATCCTTCTTCAGGCTTGGAAGCACGTAACGTGCTGCCACCTGCTACGGGGCGATGCGTTCCCCAGTCACGCCTTTAGCTGCTGTCCTCTCTTCATCTGTCCAAAGCCATCGTTAAATGTGCAGACTTCAAAACAAAACCAGTTGCAGCTGAAATGCCGCGTGGCTGGTGTTGAGTAGGGGGGACGCAGCAGCACCGTCGCCCTGTCCGCTGGCCTGAGCAGCCCCAGGTCACCGCCTGGGCTGGGGCTGGGTAATCTCTGCTCATACTGTATTTGTCCTAGGGTCATCAAAGGTTTTTAACACTAAGAAATTCCAGTCAAGCGCAGATGAAGTTTAGCTCTGTGTTGGTCTTTAGCCTGTTGCCCATGCTTGTTTATCCTCTTCCTTTCTCCTCCTTCCCAGAACTTCAACCCTTACTTACTTATCAAGGGGGCTTCTTACCTGTTAGCTTGAAAAACACCAATAACAGGCCAAAACTTCCAGTCTACTTACTCTCTTTCCTGGGATTGTTTGAGAGTAAATCCAAAATGATCATGAAATAAGGTGTGGTGGTGGAGAGAGGAGACACCACCTCGCCCTGCAGCGTCGTGGCGGAGAGCAGCGCGGGTCTCCTGCCGGGAGAGCAGCGCTGCGGCACCTGTGACCGCGTCTGCAGTGGCTTCCTGCTTGCTTGCTTTTTTGCTTCCTGACACTTCTGGATGAGCTTTGGAAATTTATGCTTGGTAAATTCATTAGGGCATTGCCCCCAGTTGCCAGCTGCGCTGCTCCGCTGCCAGTGCAGTGCTCTCCGGCAGGCTCGGTGGAAACGGTCTCTTTGGCTGGTGACTTGCCCGGGGGACCTGGTGCGCTCCGCCTGCTCCGCTTCCTGCGCCGTGGGAAAGCTCGCCGCCGTGGCAGCCCATCTGCCCGGGGCGCTGTGCTGCTGCCTGAGCAGTTCTTCACTCTCGTAGGCGATTTGGGGCACCTTGTAAGGCAGGTGACACTGCGTTGGATGGAAAGCAAGCAGAAGGGCAGCCCCCTTGCTGAGTGGTTTTTGGCGGTGTCGCGCTCACCTTGCAGGAGAAACGTGTTGGTTTGGCTGATGGGGCTGATTTACTGCTCAGCAAGTGCCACTTCTGCTAAGCAGTCTGGGGCGTTGCATGTGAAGCCATGGGCATAACCCCCAGACGAGATAGAAGCGAGAGTCGTGCTTAGTCTGAAAGGCTCTGGGTTCCCCTGGGTATTTTATGTCGTCGTCTCGCCTCTTAATGCTGTGTCTGTACAAATACGTACTCTCTGAAAGGCTCACAAACGAGCTCGGAATGAGAGGAAAAAGCAAGTGGTGAGCGCGCCTGATGTTGCTGCTTAGCCGTGCCTCCAGCGTTCGGTGTGCTTCCTGCTGTTAGATGAGTCATAGCACCAGCCTTGCTTCAAGGATGACTTATTTCCCTTTCTGTAATACTCTTACGTGTTGGTGCTAATCATACTTTAACGAGTGGAAATCGTTATTACAGAAGACTTCTGATAACTTAGCTTGTCCTACCTTGCTTCTAAGATGGCATCACAAATGGTAGGCTCAACATTTTGTATTATATTAATTTTGCTTTCAATCTTGAAACTTAGTTATCTTCTAAAGATGGGCCTGCCTCATCATCTGGTGGTGATAACACGCTGGAGGTGGGTTCAGTGGGTCTCCTTCCTGTTGTCTGCAGCGACCCGGGAACGCAGCATTTCCCCTTTCCTGGTCTTTTGGAAAAGCAGAGCGCTGCACCGGGGCATTAACAGAGCCCTGGCTTAAACCCCCCAGGCAGCGCGCGGGGGTGCTCGCTGGAAGGGAGCGGGCCGGGCAGCTGCTACGCGGTGTTGCTCGTCCCGTGTCCTCCCTGCTGCCCTCCCGGCGCCGCCAGGTCCGTCGCCCGGAGCCTCGGCGTGGAAGTCCTGCGGCGTGTTGGGCGGCGGGAGAGCCCGCGCGGAGGCGGCAGCGGCGCGCCGGGGCCGGGCGGCGATTTGAAGGGGCGGCAGAAAAACGTCGCATACGCCTGTCTGCTTGGCAGGAAAGAGGTTATAAGGGATAGAAGGGAAGTGGTTTAAACTGAGCCTCGCTAATGCAGGGTAGGAGCCAGCTGTCTGTCTCAGCCCGTCCTAGTGTCGTGTCTCATCAGTGAAACCTCCTTTCGGTCCCAGAGCTGATTGAGTTACAGCACGGTGCAGTAAAGCCGCTGCTTCCTTCACTGCCCAGGATAATGGAAAAACCTTTAATAATTCAGGAGATAAACTCTGTTCTCAGAGCGATGGATTTGGCAGCAAAAAGCTCGGAAGCGGATAGGGCTCCTGGGTGGGCCAAGCGGGAGCCCCCACGCTGACTGTAGGTCTTCTCCCTGCAGATAGTGATGTACATCGGCCAGGTCTCCAAGGACATCTTGAAGTGGCCCCGGCCCCTCTCGCCGCCCGTGGTGAAGCTGGAGAGGAGAACGGATGCAGAATATGGGATGCCATCTACCCACGCCATGGCAGCTACTGCCATCTCCTTCTCCCTTCTGATCGCAACCATGAACCAGTACAAGGTAAGAGGGTTTAAACAAAAAACAAACAACAAAAGCTGCTTCTCCTAAACTGTAGAAAATACTAACAAATCCAAGGCTGCTGCTGCTTCTGGAGGAGCTCCCTGTATTTCCACAGACACGTGCTTTCCCCTGTAGTTATCCATAGCTGGCAGATCATAGATGCAAAAAGAAATTTAGTGGAAACGTCCCTTCTGTAGCACAAAAGCAGCTCTGAGTGACCGGTGGGTTGTGCTACCACATCCAGGCTTGGGAGCTCGCTGCGTCACCGCCTGCCACCCTGCGCAGCGAGGCCTGGGGAGCCCCGGTGCCGTCGCGGAGGACCCCTGTGCGAGTGCTGGGCCGTGTGCCGTCTGCGCTGAGTGCGCCCGGTTCCACCTCGGGGAACGCCAGCTCCTCCGAAACCAAAGGATCCATACAGAGCCTCGTGCACTGGGTGAGGTGGGAGAAGCATCCTTGGAAATCTCCCTGTATTGGATGAGCAGCACCTAGCACAAGTTGTTTTCCAGACAAGTAGCATCTGCATGGGGAGATCTCATAATTATTTCTCCCAAACCTTGAGACTTTTCTCTTTCCAAAAGGATTGTCTCCTGGATCTTGCAGACTTCTTGCTCCATGATGGTTATTTTTATTTCATTTTATGAATGCTAACGTGCATTTCCTGTACCTTAGCAATAACAACTTTCTGGCTGCATCATACTGAAATGTGTTTCTCCACCTTCTCTAGTGTGCTTCAGAGACAAGCCTGTGTAACCATGGGGGCCTTGGTCTAACTGGATGCTTCTCAGTGTCTAAGCATCCCTGGTTGTCCTCTCCAGGACAAACTGAGTGGTTCCAGCATAAGCACAGGAAGAAAGTGCAACCACCCATTTGGTAAAAGTTACGGGGCTGTAAATAGTGAAGATGGGCTCCAGCTTTCATTTAGAAGAGGATAGGGTGATTCTATATAATTCTGGTTATAAGAAGTGAGAACCTTGACACTGAGGTCTGTGAACCTACTTCTAAGTAGATCAGGTCTGAGGAAGAGATCTGTTCTGCAGCGTCTCCTGAAGGCTGCGTTGTCTTTCTAGCCCTGCACTGTTCAGAAGGTGGCAGTGGCTCGAAGGACCTGATTAGTGGTACTTTCTCCCTCTTCTCAGTCGGTGGCTAACGGTGGGGCACATAGCTCTTCACAGGCGGTCTCACACTTGTTGGAAACTGCCATGAAACAGTGAAGCCGCTGTAAAATAATTAAATGATTTAATTGCTTCTATTAAGAAGGAATTGTGCACCAGTACATCATGCTGCCGTCTTCCAAAGCCGCCCTGGTATCAATTACTGACCTGGACTGGCTCCCAGGCTGCCTGCCCAAGAGGGGGTAAAGCAGATGTAGATACTCTGAAGGCTTAGAGGAACGAGGGAAAAATAGTGCTTTATGAATTGGGAATGACATCTGTAGACAGGGTCTGAGCTGTCTATATCAGGGGCTAGAGTATGCCAGAGGGAAAGGGTCAGAAGTGAGTCGTTATGCTTAAGAGATCTGCAGAAGAGTTTTTGCCCTGACCCGTAGCCACCGTGCTCATCTATTCAGTCAGGAGACTCTCGGGAGCCACTGTGTCAAATTGGGTGAATTTACTGCATTTTTCTATATCTGGTTTTGTTTTACTTTTCAGAAAAACATCCTTTATGGACTAAAATGAGTCCACTAAACTCATCTTCAGTGAAGCCCTAAGACAGGATTCAAATGAATGGATTAAGTGCTAATGTGTTATGCTTGTTCTTTACCAAATGTGATCTTTTCTTTTTAAATGCTGATTTTTTTCAACTCGTGCTTCCATATTAGTGGGAAACTCAGAGAGGGAAGTATGTGAAAACAGCTTTGTAAGAAGATTGTTAATCCTTGGATGTGGCAGGAAAGATGGTCCTGACTGCAGTACTACTGGACCGTCGCTTCAGCCTAGCCACTGATTTTCCCTCCCACCCTGCTGCTTGAGAACTATTGATCGGGTCGGACTCGGACATCCCGTTTCCCTCCCGGGCGATCAGAGGCAGCGGTTGAACCTTGGTGGTCGCTCCTGCGATGTGCTCTGCCTTTTTTTCTTCTTTGGGGTCTTTGCTAGCGTTTAGTGCCAGGTCCGCTGGATTTTGCGGGCGGATGTTGAGGGGAGCAGCTCTGCAAAAGCCGTGCGTTGCCCGAGCCTTGCGTCAGGCCGGCTCTTCGGATGCCTCGTTTAGGATACGTGCTGGCGTTAGAGCGGGCAGCGGGTGACGTGTGCGTGTGTGTTTTGTTTCCGCAGTACCCGTTCGAGCTGGGGCTGGCGGGGGCGTTCGTGTTTTCCACGCTGGTGTGCCTCAGCAGGCTCTACACGGGGATGCACACCGTGCTGGTAAGGAGCGCCGGTCAGGAGCGGGCCGGGGGTGAAAGCCTGGTGAGGTTGGGGTGGGTGCGACTCGCAGTCCCGTGGTTTGAAGCTTTAATTGCAAAGGCCGCACTTGAGCAGCGCTGCGCCGCGGTGTAGCCGAGCTCCTGGGCAGCGGTAGCGGTGCTGTCCGCAGGAAGCCCTGCGGGCCGGGGGCGAATAGCAGCTCTGTGCATTAAGCTTGACAGCTAAGCTGTCTTCTGGGGAGCAGCGTGTTTCGTATCACCGTGCAGGGATGTGAGAGCTTAAGAAATTATTATGACAGCTTCGAGAAATACTAAACCGGTAGGAAACTCTAAGGATCTAGATGCACAAATACTTCATCAAAAAATATTCATGGAATATCTGTGACTCTTTGTGGGATAAACTTGCAGGCCATGGGGTGTCTGCCCTGCTTTAGGAGCAGATTGACATAACCATGATTACAAACGACTGTTCTTGAGCTGTTGCATGTATCTACAGAGCGGTGGTCCAAGTCCCTAAGCATGAACACGCACTTCCAGCCAGCTGCGGGTGTGTGTTTGGTACACGTTGCATGTTGGTTGCACAGGAAGAAGCATTACCTCTCTTACTAGGTAGTAGTCATGTTTGCTCTAATAAGGAGACTTGATGAAATCAAAAAGAGACCCCTTACGAGATTAAGGTTATCTATAAAATACGGCCCAACTTTCCCTTCCAGCCCTGGTGGATCAAAACAGTATCTTATATCTAAGCTGGAGACATCCTTTCTTAACTAGTGACCTTAAGTCAATCAGCAGAAATTCTTAGCATATTTCCCTTGCTCTTCCACGATAATGAAAGACGCTTCTAAATTTAGATGGGTTTTAGGGTAAAAAAGAAAAAGTCCTTTGTGCCTTTGACACCATAAAAAAAGACATGCTCCAGCAGTGGTTAGAGAGAACCCGAGGAGCTTTTTTATTTTAAAGCCTGAGTCATCTCATATTTGAAACGATGAATGACAGCATCCATATGAGCACGCAGCATCCCTGAAAGGTATGAGAAATACCACGTCGGTCGTGTTCGGAAGGACTCAGCCAGCTGCGGGCGATCCTCAAAGCAAGGGGGAGGCGTCTGCCCTTCCTCTAACCCGTCAGGGCGGTGGTAGCAATTCCGTAACGCACCAAGCTAATGGACCTTGCGTTAGCGGTCGCGCTGGGCTCTGCCCCAGCTGTGCCGGCCCGGCCCGGCCCCCGCTAGCGCCGGGGGCTCAGGGGAGCAGGCGGCCGCCGAAGAGCCCCGTGCCGTTCCCCGTCTGGGCAGCCCCAGTTTAAAAGCAATAATATTCTGTGCTGGCCACTCCCGGGGAACAGGGGAAGGAGAAATCAGGAGGCTTTCTTTCTTTTTTTTCCATTGACAAATTCAGTAGATTCAATAAATTAGATCCAGTCTTGATGCTTTTATTGCAAATTATGCTATTTTAAAGATGGAGGAGTCGGTAGCGGCATCCTGTCCCTTTCTCTGCTGTATCTCAGTTTTTTTCAGTAACACCATTAGTCCTGAAATTACCTTAAATGTTATAAAGCTGATAACCAGCATGCTGGCACCATTTTACGCTGTATAGCAGGACAGTCCTCCTAGGATGGAGCTGGGTGTCTCACGAGAGCAGAAGGCCAACAATATGTTTCTGTTTAGTAGAGCCAGTGTAGCGTAACCCTATTTCTAAGTGAAACCATGAAGGAAATTCAGGCATTACGTTACTACATACAAGACAGAGCAGAAAAGTGTTGTTATTGCTTTGGTTGGAAATATCAGCGAGTATCTTTGAATGCCACCATATCTGGAATGCCGTTTGGTGCTCCAGGGGTCTTTTATCAGTGTTTGCAATTCCAGCCTTCAGCCTGAGTTTAAGTGTAATGGGAAGAGCGTAATATGGTCTTGCCTTCAAAAAGCCAAGCCACGTGGTTTTGCAATCCTAAAAAAATTCTGCTGTAAAATCTGGTACCAGAAGTGCAGCAGAAGTGCAGGGATAGTGCTGCGGCCAGCTCTGGAGGTGCCCAGCTTCCCGGGAGAAGTCCCCAAAGTAGTGTGTGTTTGAGCCACGGCTGCTGCCCTGTGCACAGGCGTAAGTCAGCAGTATTTTAAATTGCTCAAGTCCCGTATCTAATGTATCGCATGCAACTGGGTATTTATGTCAACTGCTTGCATTTACATACTTTCCTGTAGTGTAGGAAAATGGCTAAAACTTTCAGCATTAGAAACTCGATGCTGCAAATTTCCTCCTTTCCAGTTAAAATAGGTGGAAGTTGGGGCCAGGGCTGGGGAGGACGGCAGGGCTGTGGGGGTGGGGGCAGGCCGGGGCTGAGCGCAGGCCTGGCGCAGCGGCAGATGGGCTTCGCAGCGGGGAGGAAGCCCCGCGTAGGGCTGCCGCAGCGTCCTACGCGGGGAGCGTCGAGCGACCCACAGCGCCCAAGCTCCCAAGGGTAGTGCTGGGTAGTGTTGCACCTTGAGCAAAAGCCATTCCCTCCCTAAGTTAAAAATGCCTGTATAATTATGGGTTTGATGGGATGCTAATCTGTTTACACAGACAAACAGGCAAAGGGTATGCTTCCCAAGAATATTAAAAGTGTGTCCAGGACGTGAAAAAAAAAAAAAAAAAGGTCTCTCCTGATGCACCGTGTCGGAGTTCAGAAAGTGATACAAACGTTGAAACGCTTGCAAGGAAGCCTTTGGAGTCAGCTTGGTAGAGCTAGGTAAAGAATTTGGCTTGAGGGACGTTAATGTTTGATTAAATATTTTTAACTGGAACAGAAAAGCCCATGAGCAGCTTTTCAGTCTCACTCCTTAATTGCACGTGGAGGCAGTGTTGAGATGTCAGGCCTGTTTTATTCAGTGTAAGGTGGACAGATGGTGGAGCTGGAAGTGGGGATATGCAGTGGGGATGCAATTTCGGAGTGTCAGCGCTGAGAGCAAACCCCAGCGCTGCCGTGTCCCCGCTTAGGCCGAGGTGCACCTTCGGGTGGGAAGCGCTCACGTGATAACTGGTATCAAAAGGCGGATTATTTTGGTGTTGTGAAGTATTGACAGCTAATGGTATTTACATTTTATACGTCTGTAAACAACTTCGGGTATTTCCACGAGTATCCTAATGCCAAGGATAGGGAAATGAACTTCAGTGGAAGTTATTACTGAGAATATTTAAAATGGCTCTTTGAGTCTTAAAATTAAATGTACTGTGAATCTATTGCCTGGAAGTGGTAAATACCTGAAGTTCAACCATACCTGAGTAATGCATTTTACTAGAAAGTCAGGAATTTTTCTGTTGCAAAGAAAAGTCCCCTCACTCCTGCCTAACTATAACTGAAGATCTCATAAATAATTCATTTTAGACTGTGACCAAGCATAGAAATGGTCTACTGTCGTGACTTCATGAAAAAAATACAATCTTGAGACTAGGATGTTTTTGTATGCGACTACCTATAGCTTTTGTAATCAATTTCATGGTAAGAGTACAAATTCTGCTGATCCTGAGCTGATCCTGATGCCTGGAGAGGAGCACAGCAAAACTTCTTACATTGCTTTTTATGTGACTGCTGCCGATGACACGCAGAAAGCTTTTGTTACGGGTTAGCTTTTGTCTCCTTTTGCAGTATTGTTGACAGCAATCAAGTTCTCAAAACAGCTTATTTGCCTCTGTTAATAAATTAGATTTTAACTGTGCACTTGCTTCAGGCACTTAACTACAAGCCAGATTTCAGAGGCTTGGGCAACGAATTCCTTACTGACTTGTTCTTGCCTAGAGGTGCTGTCTCTTGCTACGGTAGGCTGGGCCCAGGCCGTGTGTACCACATCTTGCAGCGCTGCGCTTGCCTTCCCTGGAGGTTGCGTTCCTGGATTGGGGTTTCCCTGGACAAGGGCATCCTGCTGTTTATGCAAACGAAGCAGTCGATAATCCTGTCGATAGGAGGAAGTTACTGGTGGGATTATGGGAGGGGATGGGCTTGTATTAAGGCCTCTTACTGTGACACCACCCATGAGATGAAGTTGTGCAAAAGTTTATTCTGTTGAAGTAATTCTCATCTGAGGATTTCTGTTTTGGCAAAGTTTTTATGAAATTCTCAAAAACGCTCCCTTTCCAGGACGTGATCGGCGGAGCGCTGATTTCAGCCGTGTTGCTGGTGCTCCTGTATCCTGCGTGGGACCTCATCGATCACCTGCTGTTAACGAGTCCCTTCTGCCCGCTGCTGTCCATAGCTGTGCCTCTCGTCTTGTGTTACAACTACCCCAAACTCGAGTATTACAGCCCTACCAGGGCAGACACCACCACTATCCTAGGAGCGGGAGCCGGAGCGACTGTGGGATTTTGGTTGAATAACCAGTATGCAGCACCAGCTTACACCAGCGAAAATTTCCATCTGGGGTTTCCTCTGCTCACCGGTACGACGCTCATGGTTATGCTAGCCCGGTTCTTGGTGGGGATCTGCACTATTCTCCTGACGCGCCAGCTCATGAAAAACGTGGTCCTCGGCGTGCTGTGCTATCGGTACAAGTTTCCCGTTAGTGACCTAGAAGCCAGAAGACGACTGGAAGTCGAGGTGCCTTATAAATTTGTAACGTATTCTTCAGTTGGCTTCAGTGCTACTGTGATTGTGCCGCTATTGCACCAGTTATTAGGACTGATCTGAGCCCAGTTCCTTAAGGAAATGATTCATGGCACCACCGTTTCACAGATGCAATAACTTGTTCCAGGCGGGTAGTTTGACCAAGAAGCGTTTTGTGCCTTTCTGTACTGGCCTAAAATGCCGAACTGTGAAAATTCACGGGGATGGCTGTATGCAAAGAATCAGGCGAAGAAACCACGGGCTCCGCTGCGTCCCTTGGTTATCGGCCCCGGGCCCGGACGACGAGCCGTGACAAGCGCAGCGCTTCTGGGCCGCGGCCGCGGAGGCTCGCGCGTGGCCCGCGTGCCTTTTCCTGCAGAACGGCTGGTAAAATCAGCATTTTAAGCACAACCGTTTGTGTCCTTGGGCTACAAAAAAAAAAAAAAATCAACGTCAAGAATTATAAAGGAGGTGCATTTCTACCAGTTGACCATCTGTACAAATTAAAATCAGCGCGGCACCGGCGGCGGCCGGGGGCCTTCCCGGCGCTGCGGAGCGGGGCAGGCCGGCGCGGCGCGGCGCGGCGCGGCGAGCGGCACCGAGCCCGGAGGAGGCGGCGCAGCAGGCGGAGCCGGCGGCGAAGGGGCTCGGCGCCTGCCGCCACTTTCTCTGCAGGCTGCTGTTCTGATTCGCAGCTGTTCTCCGCTGGGAGAAAAATAATAAAATCAATCCAAGCACTGATTTAGAAGAAGTATGTGCACGAATACTATTTTATAGTATTCGCCTGCATGTGATTTATGCAGTACGTGGAACCTGTGCTTGGTTCAGATTTTAAAATACACACGTTTTTCAAAATTTGGCATGTTTCTTTGTTCATTTTGTGTTTCTTGTAAATGCTTGAAAAAATGGGAGTGACTTGCACTTCAGCAAGCCTCCCAGCTGCAGCAAATGAATGTCTCCGACTGTAGGCCGGTGATGTCCAATGTAGGTGAAGACGGGGAGCTGTTCTGGAGCAAGAACAGGACGACCTGAGCGGGCGCCCTACAAACGGCATTGAAAGGCACTGAAAACCTTTCCAGCTCTAATTGCTTGCCTGGTGCTAGACAAAAAAAGTCTTTAATATAGACAGTGGAAATTCAGAAAAATCATTCTTCCTTGTTTTGACCAGACTAAAAGCAATTAGATAGTTATTTTACTTAAACCTTGCTAACCAGCACCACTTTAAATCCCACCAATTCGTTACTAAAGAGTTCATGGTTGGCCTGAGTTGGTGGTACAGATCAAGCCCTGTTCCTGATACAAAGAAAAGAGAGTAAAAATTGCTAGTATATGCCAGGACTAGCAGCAGCTTTATGTACATCCGTATCCACTTTCAGACCTTTTTTTGAGGAAGAGAAAAAAAAAAAAGAGAAAAGAAATGCCTTTTCTGAAAAAATCCAACCTAGTCACACGTAGCAGACAGGAAGGCACAAGTTACGGCGTCTTTGACGGCAGCAATGCTTGGGCATCTCGGATTGCTTTCACTTGCACTCTCCACCTCCAACAGTTGGTTAACTGGAAGCTGAATTTGGGCTTCGACGAACGACGGCGGGAGATCCCGCCAGCGGCAGGCTGCATCGCGTTCAGCGAGGAGCCTCGCGAGGCTCCCTCGGAGAGGAGGCGGGCGGCTGCTCCCGCCCGGAGGCGAGGTGCCCGCAGCGGACGGGGATGAGCTCAGGTGGCCCCCGGGCCTGCCCGGAGGCTTCAGGAGATGCCACCGCAGCGGCGGGTGGGACGGGGGCCGCGCTCGCGGGACGGCCGTTCGCGGCGTCCCTTCAGCCGTGCTCGGAGGGTCACAGCAGTTCGCTTGCCTCCGTGTGTCCGGTGTTACTGTAGAAAACCGGATTTTGGCAGTCAGTCTGCTGACTGCTTTCTGCACCCTCAGTGCCGCAGAGGAGCGAGCAGACCCCCTGCGAACACGCGTGCTCGTTCTGAGAAGCGAAGCCCTGCTTGGGACGTGGCCAGGGCGGGATGCAGCGCGGGTGCACCAGCCGTGGTGGCCCTGGGCTCGGGCTTCCTCTCGCCGCGGCCCCGCTGACCTGCCCCGAGATCAGCGCGCTCCGGCCGGGCGTTTCTCCAGTTGCAGGGACGGCGCCCAGAGGTGTTTCCGAGGCTCCCATCCGTACGGCGCCGGGGGAGCCGCAGGCACCTTGTCCCTGCTTTGGCCCTGCCATGAGGCTGCCCCTGCCCGAGGTGCTCGTACCCCCGACAGGCTTTTGGGGCGCGTGGCTGCGAACGGGCCTTTCCCGAGGGTGCCGGTGGCACGGTGTCCTTGCCTGCTGTCCCCTGAGCCAAGCCGGCAGCGCCCTCAAGTTATCACACCCCTCCGCCAGGACCAGAAACCAAACCAAAACCACAGCACTTGCCTGTTTTAGCTTCCTAGCAGTAACGTCGTCAGGCGATTGGTGTCCTAATCCTTCCAAGATGCTGTGTAAAACTGCAAGTAAGCTTTCACATTGCTGTTCTAGAGAGAGGTGACTTGATCCAGGGCAGAAAAAAAACAGAAAAACATTGTTTTGAATTTCAGTCTAAAGCCTTCCACTGTCTGGTGCAAACGCAAGGTAGGAAATGTGGGCTCATCTCTGACCTGCGTGGAAGTGCCGTTCAGCAGTGGGTGGAATCTCTCAAGTTTACCAACCCCCTCTACCCCCCCAAAACCCCCCAAACCTCACAAATACATCCAAAACCCTGGTTTATTACTACCAAAGCCCATTGCTTACTCAGTGTGCGTGGGTGCTGGGGAGCCCTCCGCTCTCCCTGGAGGAAACGAAGCCCTGCCCGTGCCTGGCTGCAGAGCCAGACCGTGCTGCGTGATGTCCCCTGTGTCACCCTGCTCATCTTCCCGTGTGCTGGGGTAGGTTTCAAGGTCACTGGGTGGTCAGAGGTGTCGCATGAAGCTGAGGTGCCTGCTGCAGCCTCCTGGCAGCTGTGAGCATTACGCCTGGTGGCTCAGTCCATTGCTCAGCCTATTCCGTGTGCACCTGCCAAATCAAGAACAGTTTAAATCCCAAGTAACCATGTTACCAGCCCAAGATGGAATCAGGCTTAAGTGTTACCTATACGTATTTACACACACGAGAGTGATTTGCAAGTACAGGATAAAATTGCAGTGGGGAGCTGGAGGTCAGATGGTCTCGATCTTTCTACTGTTCAATACAGCACCCTTCTTCCAAAAGTATTTTTGAATCAGCACCAAAGAGCAGCAAGCATAAACTCAAAAGTCAGCACCTTTAGCCAGATGAAACAAAACACATTAATACCAACCTTAATCTTCTCACTACTGATGCTCCAGCTTGCTGTGCTTGTGTTCAGCTCCTGAGTGATGGCACACTATCCACTACCAGCAGGACTAGGCTAAAAATACTTCATAATTTGAGATCACTAGTGAAAAAAAATGTAACTTCTGAATCTTCCTTTAAAATACTCAGTGTTCAAAAGCTGTTCAAAAGACACCACCATGGGTGGACAGCAGTTGCTTTGTGTCAGAGAACATCACTAAACCAAAGGTCAAAGAAAAATAAGAAAGACCACAGTGGCTTTCTCTAGCACCAAGATGTTCCTATTGGCACTGTGTTAGATGCCTACTGACTACAACTATGAGCAAACTGTAAGTATCAGATAATTGTTATTTGGCCAAGAAAGGCAAAGTCCTGCAATGACTGTGCTAGAATCATACGAATTTTCCCACTTGGCACGATTCACAGAAAATCCTGAGCCCAGCACTATAGCAAAGCTTGAATTGCAGAGCTACAGAAGCCTTGCAGATGATGCTGATGTCGCGTGTAGTTCTGGAAGGGTTCAGCAGCTCTGGAAGAGGCTTTGTAACCTTTCTGATGAGTCTGCTCTTCTGCTTTAAGCAAGTAATGGTACTTCCTGGGACAGAGCTAATGTCCTGCTTGCGAAGAACTTAGGTACTGACATACAAGCAAATGGTATGGAAAAGGGGAACGCCTGATCCCTGAAAGCCTTGCAACACATACCGCTGCTGCTCAAGCCTGTAGTTACAATCTAATCTGGTCTTTACACTCAAAGGACAGCAAATTCACAGGAGAATTGGGACACCCAAAGAGTCAGAAGATCTTGTACAGAGAAATGTATTTAGTGCATGCAAATATGCCTGTAATCTGCTGAAATGCAAATCTGCCTTATTGTCGTCCTAATCCCCATGCATGACACACTAATAAACAGGGCTTTTTAATACTTACCATCTGTGTTACAGATTGCTTCCCACACTGTGAGCTTGCTTGGTTACAGTTGTGTAGGCATCATGGAGAGATATATCCTGCAAATGACAAGCTGGATAATCTCTTGGGAGGCTTTAAAATGCGAATTGCAGTTTTCTCTCTCTATGCATTTGAGTCAGTTGTGGTACGTATGGCAGTATCTGTCTTCTCATTTCATGTCTATCACGCAGAGATAACTAAAATCTACACTTCCATCTGAGGGAACTGTAGGGTTTCCAGCTGGCTAATTTAGTGCATTCTTCATAATAGATTAACGCTTCCACCAAAAAGCCTTGCCTGCTGCCTTCCCACCTGTTAAGATTAATGACATCTACCATTTAAAAGCCATCATGGGTCCAGAGTAGGGGTCTGTGCAGACATGCAGCGCAAAACTACGGTCTGATCTTCTCATCACCATTGTACATCTCTTCTTATTTAGCTAGTAACTATAACATCCTTCCCCACCATCCCAAAGTTGTCTAACCTTGGACTGTCCTCTCTCAGGATCCTAGAGGATCTGGCTCCCACAACAGAAATGAGCCACAGTGTATTGACCTAATGTAAAATATTTACTAGTGTTACCATGCAACATTAGAAATGGGTATAATATTGCAAATGAGCAATAGCCAGCTTCTTTAGAAAGCCAGTAAGGAGCTAGCTTAAAAATACTGAGTTGGCCACCCACTCAGTTACATTACACCAGAATGGGTATACCAAGAATTGCTATGGCTGGATGAAGGGTCTCAGCGTCCAAGCTAGCAGAAGCACAGTGGACCAAACCCTAGCTAGCGTAACAGTTGTCAAAAATCCACCCAGAGGAAAAGCCAAATCTGTGAGAGAGTCTTGTATATTGTTAGAAGCAAGACTGGAAGAAAGGTAAAACTCTGCTGTGCTGCTGGGGTTAAGAAATCCTTTGGTAACGCTATGCAAGTGCAGCAGGGAACACACAAACTTCTGCTAACAAACGTACTAGCCTTGCTCAGATAAAAGCCTTCATATTTTTCAGTGCTTCATGCAAAAGACCACTGGCATATGCTCTTAAATGCATTTTCTCAATTTGGTTTGAAGCTTCAAAACCACTAGGCTTACTTCAACCGTGAAAAAATTTAATTTCTCTCATCCCCTCCCCCTTTGAATTTTGAACGATAAAGGATCAACAGTTATGTCTGGGGTAGGGAAGCAGATATTACACACATCTTGCTTACAAAATAGCTCTGGATTTCATGAAACAAGTTTATTTTCCTCCCCCAGCCAATGATGAGCACATGACAACCGTACAGAATAAAAGCTCAACTCCTTAGTTCTGCTCACATTCACTCAACATTTGCTCTAATCAATTATCTTATTTCATGCAACAAGAAAAGAATGAGATTCCTGTTATGCAGCCATAATCGGTTACAGTATGAAGCTGTGTCTGTGGAACATTTCTGATTTTGAAAACTAATCATGTGCTCTGCCATTACATCTCTCTTGTAAAGCACTGGGCTTTTACCCAACTTGTTTCTCCCCGCCTCCCACCCCCTTTAAAAACATTGACGGCGCAGTCTAGTCCTAGATACTACATTCTTACATTGTAGAAGCTAGCCTAACTGCAGTGTAAGGAATATATTTACCCAAGGAGCCAGACTGTGTTTTCCTAGTTTATTAAAACATAAAAGCACAGGCAGATGTTCCCTGCAGAGAAAGACAAAAGAGCTGAGGGTGCTGCATGTGAAAGTGGCTATCTGTACGAGGATAAAAGTCCTGCCTTTACACAAAAGGCTCAATATTGATCTCTAGGGCAGAGCATGGCATGGTGAGCTCAAATTTGGTGATAACATCAGGGTGTAGGACTCCAAGTTTCCCAATGCTCTGACCTTTGGCAATGACCTCAGCACAGCGACCAGGAAAGAAAGCAGAACCTGTAAAGAAAGTGAGAAAAAAAATCAATATTTCTCCAGGTCAAAAAAGTCAACAGGCATTTTGCATGGATAACAAAGCTCTCAGTATTCTAACAGTTCTCTTTGCTAAATGCTAAGAATGGGCTCCTACTGTCTTGCATTAACAGTTGTCACGATTGATAGAGAACGAGGAAACACTTTGAGTTAAAAATAAAATGTGAAGCCCCAAGCACGGGCATTTTTCACACTCCAGTTGTTTTATCAGAGGTTCTCTGATAAATGAGTAAAGTCAGAGTGATACTGAAATTAGGAACTTTTACAGGCTTTAGGTACTATTTAACACCTGAATATTTCCCACTTTTCTGTTTAGGGAAATAAAGCATCCTGTGATCTAAGGGGTAAGTAGGAATGTCACGCTTGATTACATGTCAAGTAATTAGAAACTTAACCTACATTCCTCGTCTGCAGAAGAGCTTTTAAGCAGTTTCATATATACTGTAAAACTGAAACAATGAGTGATCCAAAGAAAGCCCCAGATCATCATCTTCTTACTTAAAACTTAGCCCCAAGTTATTTGGAAGTTTTTTTTTTTTTTTTAAAAAAAAAAAAAAGTTGAACTGACCATGGAAGACTCAGAGGAACCATGCGACTTTTTCACTGAAAGCCTTTCCTGTCTGGGAACTTACCTGTGTGTGTGGAGATTACACCAGCAACACGTTCAAGCTTGGATATAGCAGCCACAACTGCATTGTTTTGTTTGTTTGTTTGTTTCTGTTCTGAAGTGAGTAGCATTTCTGTCTGCTAGCCCTTCACAAGATAAAACAAGACCCCAGAACCAGAAGAAGCAACCTTCCTCTTCTGAATCCACCTCTTTCAGAACACGCGTCCACCTGCGAACAAAACTGAGCAAAAGCAGCTTCCCTTTCCTGTGCAGACAAGGAAAGGTTTCGGCTCTGCGCAGTCAGAAAGTTTTACTCCTTACAACTGTGATGGTTGATGATAAACATTTTCTTCCAGCTGCTCTAACAATGAAGTATATAGTACAAACACCTCTAGCATGCAGTAATGACTGAGACTGAAAGTGATACTCCTCAAGTGTACTGCTACTGTTACATTCCAACCTACCAGCTCTAGGAAGATACTATTTTAATCTAGCGCAAACTTTGTAAGATTTAGGATTTTTTACGTGCCTTTTCATAGAGGAAAATCATGGAATACATATGTTCTGAGGCAGGGAATGCGTCATAGGGAAAAACAACCCCTCCCTTCTCTTTTCTTGGTCACTTCCAGCATGATTAGAGCACTGTGATGCTCCAAAAGAAATTGAATTAAACTAGAAGGAATGGAGTAAGCTTCGGTGGTCTAAGCTGAAACATAAAGCTTGTATTTTTTTGCTTCCTTCAATTATTTTCATCCTGAAAATGAGAGGAGGTCTGGATGCCATCAAATTAAGGCACCCTGCTTGGGACCTACAGCTAGTGGTGCTGTAGTGACTGCTGTAAACTGTCCCCTCAAGGGACAGAAAAGGATTAAAGAAGGCTGCTGAATCCTACAGATCCTCCTGTATCCTGAGAGCTGCCCTGGCTGTGTTTTTTATGGCACTGCCATACCTCTGTGGCATACTCTGCCACAGGGGAAGAATTCTTTACTACCTTTCCACTTGGAAGTCTGACAAATCAGGAGGGACAGTATCAGAGAACAGTCTGTACCCCTTCCCTTACCCCCCATCCTGCATCTTTTTCTCAATATCCTAAAATCCGACAGCATCTTCTACAAAAAAAGTGAATTTTCGGGTGCGAGTCAAGTTGCATCAGTGCAGATAGGAAACATCCCCTCGCTGTTTGCTCCTGTAACAGGATGAGGATGACTGTGTGCTGACGAACTGCTTTGATGATTCAGCCTTCGGCCTGTTATCGATGCTGCACGCGGCCCTTCAGCACGCTCTGGGCAATGCAAAAGGACGGCAGTAATTTCCCAAGGGCAATCTACCCTCCGATTGCTCCAAGCGCTACTAAAGAAAGACCTGGGACTGGATCAGCCCAGTGCATTTTACTGCATTTGCAAGGGGCTTTTAAGAAAAGGCAACAGAAGGCCAAGTTTAACCTCAAATCTCAGAAACATGTTCGCGATGCGCTGGACTGCTAGTGGGTAAGCCCAGAGAGATTTTCATTTTTAGCTCCCTAATGGAAATAGTTCATTTAAGAACAACCTCCTGTCAGGTCTGTAGTCATAGCTTGCAGCTGCAAGAACTGGAACACCAATTAAGTTTCTTCATTGTCCAACTGGCTGGAAGTGCAAATTAACTCAAATGCGTACTTCAATTTTGGCAGTCTTAGGAAATTTGCTGGCATTGGTAAATGATCACAGTAACATAGCAGATGTTTTAGAAAATATTTTGACCTGGTATCTTTTAGATCATCCAGCTCAAATCTTAGCTATGAGCGCAAAACATCTACTTATACTGGACATGCAAGAATAAAATTATCTAAACATGGAAATTCTGCTAGCACATGAATCTAGCCAAATAGACACTTTCCACTGCCAAATAGCAGTATACAAAATAAGCGTTAAAATAAAACTTGACAAAACAAATTTAGAAAAGAAACAAATTCTACATGCAAAGATCACACAAGAAACAAATTCTAGACACACAGATCACACTGCAGATTATTGCTGAAAACATAACCTAAAAATAAAGTACCTCTGTAGTTAGTGGTGAAAGTTTTCCTATTCGTGAATAAAGCTTGTATTGTACCGCTCATGAGCAGGATACAGTGACATTCTTTTAGAAGCTTGAATGTAAACTTAAACTGGCACAAAAGCAAGAAGCAAGCAAATGTTAATGCTGTCATGAAATCCTTCCTTAAAATTACAGAGAAAAAGAAAATAGGGCGTCAACAGTATGGTCAGTGAGAAAACTGACAATCTGAATTGTCCGTTCTTCTGAGCTGCTTAGTGTGTAACCTAGGGAAAGTTACTTCAGACTTGCACATCCAGTTCCAAATATATCATGAGTTAACTCTTTTTAACTTGGTTTTAGACCTTTCAGTGGTGGTGGGGGGGTCTAAAATAATACTGCATTGAGTCACTCTATTGCAAAAGCAGTTCTTATCACTGCAGCCGTATAACAACACAGGTTTTTCCTCCCTACAGTTTGAACTACCGCGCTCAGCAAGTTAATACTGAGCCTCAAGCTTCTCACAGAGGCTGATTCAACTGCCGGGTGTGACAAGGGGCTATCATCTTCAGGAGCGCCCGCCGACTTCTCACGGCCATCGCGAGGGGTAGGCCTGGACAGTCCTGCCTGTGAGAAAGCTTGTGTACATCAGATACCCCTCAGCTGGACTTCAAAACAGCAAGCTTGCTGAAGACATTGGCGTCAGCACCAAGTAGTGCACTTGCCAGAAGAGGAGTACTACAGGCCCCAGGGGTAGTCATCCGGCAGCCAGACCTTTCCGAGTCTTTGTTTCGGTTCTAAAGCAGTGGACTCTGAGGAGCTAGGAATGACTCAGTGACTAGAGGTGCTGCAGATGGCATGCTTTCTTTAAGAGGTAAAACACCCTGTGTAAGTAAAACACATTACGTGTTTTAGATTCGGAAACAATCATTGCTACCTATATTTTTCTTTTTTTAAAAAAGTTTGTAGGGATGATTTAAATTTCTAAGGATGCAAAGAACAAACTGTTGAAGGCAGTTTCCAAGATTGGTGCAGCCTCTCATAGAGTGAAAGAAACATTCAGTCTCAGGCACAAGAACTGCTCTGCTACCCAGGCGTCAGCAGTCATCGGTCAGAAGTTAGGTAGAATGGGGAGAGGTGGTGGGGGCACTTGAAGCCTTACCCAATCCTCACATCCAAAAGTATCGAATTTCTTTCGAAGGTAAACTTCATAAGTTCTTTAGAATTTTAATAAATAATGCATATTTATAATAAATTTTGAAAACTATTGGCAATTCAGCACATTATACTGGAAGCCATGAAAGTGCTATGTGATAATGCTATCAGATGAAATGTTAATTTAGCTAGAACCTGAACACTGATAGAAATGTATCCCTTCTTAACATGACCAGGGATTATGGTACAGCTTCGTAATACAGCTGCACTGAGCTGGTGGCTTCCCACCAGCAAAAGGTGGGCGGCTCTCCACTCACTGCTCCTTGTCCCTGCTCCTTGGCTGCTGATGCTAGGCAAATTGCATCAACTCACTAAGGAGGTGAATACTCCTCAAATACTCCAGAATACTGCTCAAAGCATTAACTTTTTGTAGGGTTACTTTTCTGCCCTTTTACTGAGCCAAACTGGCTTATGGCATGCATAGATCTGTGCCAGAGCTGCTCAAGGTAGGTGATAGGAGAGCATGCCTGGGAGAAGGGAGGAGAGCGGGACAAGCTGTTGATTGAACACAAGTCTGTAGCATGAAACCGTACATTCACTCCAGCTCTGAGTATTCTGCTCCAGGCTACGCATTAGGCATTCAGCCATGTTTTCAGTTTCATACGTAGCAATCAATGCTGGAAAAATGACTATGATGTTATTTATCTTACTTTGAGAGTCCTTGCAGAGTGAACATATAAATATATAATTAATTTCAAAGTGGAACACATAGTTCCATAAAGTGCAGGAAACAGGACTCTCAAATCCCCTTTTCATCTTAGTTAGGCTAACCCTGAAATGTTTGTTACTTTGCCATGCAATGACTAGCCTGCAGAGTACTTTGCAGACGTGGCACTAGCATGGTATCATTCTGTGACTGGAGGAAATCAGACAACAAGCAAATAGAAAAGAAAGAACCTGTTAAAAGCTTTAGGATCTGCATCTGTTCAGCTAATGTCTGGTTCTTGCACCAAAGGAACATAAGCTGAGGAATAGCCTTACAGATAATTTATGAAGTCTGGTTAATAATGAAACTGTTATTATGGTAATTCCTGTACTAGGGGATGTTGCTAAGTTTATTCATGTTTGCCAAAATGGCCTCCAGACTGCATCCAGCAGACAGGGCATCTCAAGTCTTCCTCACCATAGTCACTCTCCCTTCAACTAAAAATGAGTTAAGTGAAGGAGACTGGCTGAAGCCTGAAATTTGGTGTTTGTCCACATATCTCTGCAAAAGCACCAGAATTTGGAGTGAAGGTGAATTTCAGATTAAAAAAATTCAGCTATTGCAAAGAAACTACATAAAAAAAAAAAAAAAAAAAAAAAAAAAAAAAAAAACAGATAAAATTCAGCAGGACCAAAGATCACTGACCAGAAAGAGGGGGAAAAGAGATACAAGTCTTCTGTAGCAGGGGGAGCAATTTGACTGAGGGACCAACCAAGACTAGAAAAGGTGAGGTGAGCTGGGAGAACCTCACTATGTAGAGGACAAGCCAGGAGTTACAGGAGAACCTGGACAACCCATAGAACAGGACACCAAACCAGAGCATGAATCAAAATAACCAGGAGACGAAGGTACGGAAACTTTTTCCTGCTTTGTGCATTTTTTGTCTTATCAAGCAAATGGCAATGGTGTTTTAGACCTCTAGCAAAGCTTGTGTAGTGTGTTGTGGACTGGACTATCGCATTGCTTCTTGCAGTAAAGTATAAAACCTTGGAATGAGATTCAAAGCCCTGTGAACAACATGTGCTTACACTACTGCTGTGTATGAGGAGCCAGGAAAAAATGCACAGACTACCATCTTGTTTGAATAAATTGCACTATAATCTGAAGCTCAGCACTCTTAATTTTATACTTCCAATTTCAAAGTATAACTTTAAGTCCTGATGTCAAAATGAATCCAAAGGGCACCTTCCCCCAAAAAGATAGCAGCAGTGATCTGCAACTTTTGAGCAGGAACTCAAAGTTGACAAGTCTTCCTTGTACTGTATGTCTATATCATGTTCTCAGGAACTGTAAAGGTGTGAAGAGTAGACACTTTTTCCTGAAAAAGTCTTCACTAGTCAAGTGGTCACCATACCTCACCTGAAGGGCACTGTTATCAATAAGCATGCTAGGAAGTGACTGCCTTTGCTGCTGGTGCAATTGTATTACATCCTTGTAGATCTGGTTGCTTGCATTATCAAGTACATTAAGAGCCCTAAATCCAAGAAAAATTGCAATTTACTATTCCATACACTTTAAGGATATCACATTTATCACTCTTTTGATATAGTTAATCCTTTCTGCTCTGCACACATATTTTGCTAAGATAATTTCAAAAGATGTAGGTACAAATAGTACTTGAGTAAACTTCACCTTGAAATCCAGTCAGAGATCACATTGTCTCTGCTGATAGAGATCTAGACAATGTTAGAGGAAGCCAGAAGGTTTGGCAATGGAAATGCACCTTTTAGTATGTCAGCATTATAATTGGTAGTTGCAAGCGGGGTAGGGTGAAACACAATATACATTCCTAAAATAAGAAATTCCAAAGCCAGTCATGTCTTAGGTTGACATACTGCACACAAGCAACAGACAAAAGCCACTTCTTGTGGCTGCAAGTAAAAATTTAATTTCCAATGTTCAGTGATGTAGAAATAACACCTTTAATTAAAGCTTCTGTAGCATGTCCTCAAAAATCTGTAATTGCCTTTCTGAATTCAGGCAACAAGGCCACTTTGATTGCTTTGGGGTAATTCTTTGGCCAGTAATCCAATAGAGCATGTAGTCTTTAGCACATTTTCTGGCTAATTGACCCTCAAAAAAGTCTGAATTCCCTGCACTCTTTGTTGTCAAACACCTTGCACAGTTTCTTTTCTCTACTCTATGCTCCCTCCTTTTCAAAAAGAAATAGATTAAAGTAGTATTATAGGCCTACAGTTGCACTAAGCCTTAAAACCTCCCCATTCGTTCCCATAATTTGAAGGAACATCGGAAGCTGAAGCTTAAGATGGTAACAGAGCGGAGCTCATGTGGCCTCTGAAGTCTTTCATCTTAATTCCCATTCCCCTTAGTCACTCCAGCTGCCCTTTCACTTCCTCATCCTGACTCACCTGTTGAAGTAGTTTTATCTTTGCTATGTCATATGGAATTTATTTTTGTGAGGCTACTGGCTGTTTTTCTTTTTAGGAGCTGGTTCTTCACCTTTTAGACAGATATACTCAAATACAAAGTCACAATACACTATGAGCCAGTATTTTAGAAGGCAACCACCTTCTCTTGTGTATGTGTCCATGCAGTGCATCAGGCTCCCAAAACTTTACACAACATGAACCACACAGACCTCTAAATTACATTTTATGGGATGATTCACCTTAAGGCACTTTTTAAACTATGGAGATTTCAAATCTTGAATGATTTTGGAATATACTGCGAGAGACCAATTGCTCTTACGGTTGTCAGCTATTCTTTCCCTATGCCCACTCTCACACCCAGAGAAAACATGTTTGGGGCTGAGTGGGATATTCATGAGCTAGTTTCTTGGTTTGGAACTCTTGAGAAAAGGCTGGCGAGAACCTCCACCCAACAAATCACACACAACGGTAATGACACAGCAGCGAATAAGAAAATTAACATTTGAAAAAACAATAAACAGTTGTATGATAAGAATGAATAGGTTCAGAGCCTACTAAGGCTCTATTTAAAGCATATCTTTCATTTTGATTTCTTCTGTTTTTTCATAAGCTTCTGTATAAAGGGCATAACAAAAAAGGGCAAAAGGACAATCAGTTTATCTGGACAGGTACTCTGTATAGCAAAAGGACAGTTAAATATTAGGGTTCTTGTGGCTACAATGAGGCCAGAAACTATGTACAGTCATTCACAAATTTGCAGTGATCAGTGAATTAATAATCTTTTCCACATTGCAAGTCAAGGGCTGTATTTTTATTAATTCATGCCTCAAGGAGGAGGGTATGAGGCAAACTAAGTCATTTTCATATGTAAGAACTCTTATATAGAATTCTACTCTATTTGGTTATATTGAATAATATTTATGTTGGACAATATCATTTTACAAATATAAATTTACAATATACATCTTTGTAATAATATCCTCTATTCTGGTTTGTCTGCAATTAAAAAGTACAAACAAACACAATGCCCTCTTTTTGTAGATATTTTACTTTAATACAGTAACATTTAGCAGACTATGTCCTGTTCATCTCATTACTTTTACAATGTCTAATGTAACTTTTAACTGTAATCAATGTGAAATAATCATAATACTGCTTGGACCCACAGTCACTTGTTAGAATCATGTTAAAGTGTTGCAGTGATGGACTGAGGACTGATATATCTAGCAAATTTTTCCCCCTCAATACAGAGACAGATGCTGATTTTTAGCTTAGCTTTACTTCTAATTCTTGCTGGAGAGCTCCCCAAGAGGAGTAATGGAGGATGTGTGGGTGTTGCTAGGTGCCCCTATGGAAACAAGTCAGGAAGTGGCTTAAGGAAGGTAACAGGTTTACAGCTCCCGTTTATTCTTCTGTGATGTATTTATGATTACAGTACAGATTATGTGGATAAAAGCACCATGTTCCTGCCTCTCCCGGTGGAAGGTGGTATTTGTGCAGATGCTGAGGCTAAGAAAAGCAGGCATCTCAGGTCACTGATCTGGGTAACAGGGTTTCATGTGCTCAGTTCTGGAGTACCAGGGTGATTGTTTAAATGTTATGTGTAGAAAACCTTGTCTCGAATAGAAAACCTAGAGAGAATTCTCCTGGATTCTGTATATTTTTCTATAAATTAGTGTTTGTGTCATAAATTCACTGAGCTCAATAAATCTGCATTTGTGCAGCAGTTGTGGGAAATGGCAATTCTACACTGGAATTTAGCTGCTCTGTAAACTTACCATTACATAGCTAATCTTTATTTTTAGGCCAGTTTTGAAATCAGGATTTATATGGAATGTTATAGTTTGTCGTGTTTAAAAGTCCCAAACCCATGTTGATACTGTCACAGCTTTTTGCAAATCCGGAGAATTCCTAATCTCAAATAATGCTCTATTTTTCTCAAATGTCCAGCTATTTCACTTAAGTTAGAGAACATAAAGCTTTGAATTATAGAAAATTTAATTTACTTCTGTTCCGTGACTGGTTTTGTCCCTCTTTATACATCTAAAAGCATAACTCACCTCTACAAACATCAGAATCTGTCAGAGACTAAAGAATGAATAAACCATATTCTTTATGGTAGGGGGAATAACACAGTCTATGTATGTATAGTAATTCAGCAGGTTTTGGCTTTAAGGCTCTAACTTCATATAGACCATTAGAGAATAACAAGAAACAGCACTAAGTCAGTCTGTAAGTTTACTTCAGCATGTCATATTTAGTTTGTATAGTGTTTATTCATTTCATGCCCTAGATCGAGCCACCCTTCCTGTGCAGTGCCCTGACATTACCCACTCTGAGACAGATACAGCCACTGATGTTATGCTTTCATGGCTACCACATTTCATGCCTTTTAGAAAATGGCTCAACAAACTAGCATGGAATAGTACACGATTAAACTAAGAATTCCAGCAGTCACTAAAACTGTTAGTCATTTAGTTTTTAGCAACTAAAATTTCACTTACACATCAAAGCCTTATGGTTTAAGAATTTGGCTACCCCACTAGGAACGCAAATCTGCAAACTGGTTAAGTGCAAGCCAGCTTATGATGAGAAGCAACACAGAGTCTATAACAAATTTGGATATTCTGCTTCTCAGTCCAAGTAAGGAAGCTCTGTGACCAGCAGACATACTAGGTTGTGCCTGCACTAGCTCAGAGGCTCTTTGCTACCTACGGCTTTGTAATATGTACGCTGCAAGAAAAGGTAAAGTCAATTCTTCTACCATGGGCATGAGAAACACCAGTCTTAAGATTCTGCATTCATGTTGATGTAAAAGTTTGAGCTAAAATCTTGCAAACTCTTGTTTAAATAGTCATTGTATTAATAATTGAAAGAAAATATGTATCATAGTAAATTTGAAGCACTCTTCCTCTCTCACTGCATCACAATTCAAAAATCAAAGCAAATCAGAGAACTGCTCAGCTCTCGAATCTTGCAGCAATGTCACGCTGAGCGTGTCCCCTCAAGCCCCTCGCATGCCTGTGGGTTTCTGCAGTGAGAGCAGATGAACTGTGTGACGTGGAGTTCTGCTACCAGCCACCAAACTTGGGGCTGGTGTCACCCCAAACATCAAATCCACAACACAGCCAGCCTGCAGGAGCTCTCTAGATATCTAGAGAAAACCGATGCGTATGTGGGAAAGAGTCTTCACTGGTTCCTAAAAAAAGAAAATACCAAACCTCTTCACTTAATTAAAAAAAAAAAAAAAAAGACAGCCCAAACATATGACACTGGCATAATAAAATGCATATATGAATAAATATTATTTATTTAGCATGATATTTAAATAAAACTCAAAATAAATACAACTCAAATTATTTGCGCACTAATCCTCACCTCTGTGAGACCACTGACATGGTCCCTGTTCACTCAGAAAAGAAATTTGTGATTTGCAGCTATTTCTGCTTACTGATTTGGATGAATCATTTCTTTTCTAGAGACAGCTTTTCAACAGCTGTATTGAAAATGTAATTTTTAAAAGTAACTTTCTATTTCAAGATGTAAGAGAATAGAAAACAAAAAAAGTAGTGACCTAATTCTATGTAGTATAATGTAGTATAATGTAAGTTGTGCTAAAATTTTTAAACTCTTGATGCAAGGAAGATTTTTATCTATTAGACTTGCTGTGATGTATGATTAAAAAATATAGCTGCTTTGGGGAAAAAAGAATTAAACTCAGAAGAGGCCTCCACAATCAAGGAACAGCAGAAAAGCACAGCCTAAATGGCAGGGGGAAGATATTAGCATCTTAAGCTCAGAATCATGAACGCCAACATTTTAGATGATTCTGTCAGTTGATAGAAAATGGTATAAAATTGAAGCTTAAACTGTCAGGAGAAATGCTGCTACATTTGGAGCATTCCTAATCTGTTAGAAAAAAAAAATGCAGTGGGAAGAAAATAATGGTAATCTTAATTTAGTACTTGGAAAAAGAGGAATATATAAGAACCTTATTTGTAACTCTCTGTAAGTTGACTTGTTGATCCCCCCTTCTCCCCCAAACCCTGTAACTTCCATAGATTTTTTTCCCCCTCACACTGTTATACTATGAAAAAAATACTTCTAAATGAACCAGTTCAAAGTGCAGTTTCTCATCTGAAATAATGGTCTGAATTTATCTGAGAAAAAAATACTTTGTTCTCTTGAACTTTATTTCACATGTGGGGGGGGGAGTTTCTGTCAAACTAAGTTGTTGATGAAAATTTAAAAGACAAAAAAAGTTCAAGTCTGTCAAACACTTTATTGTCCCATGCTATGCTGAAAGAACATACTTATCTGTCAATCTGATAAATCTTTTTTGGGAATGAGCTTTGTGCAATCTGTTTATACTTGAAGGGTATCAGGAAGATGCATCAAAAACTTTCAGAAGAGTAGTTGAAATAACCACATGAATGGAAAAAGCCCTCAAACCCACTAACTTCTGATATCTTCCCCTCCTCCTTTTTTTTTGTTCCCATGGTAAGTGTAACAAAGCTTATGAAAAGAGACCTATTTCCAGAAACCACTATGGTTCAGCACCCTCCTGTATGCTTTGTTAATGCCCTTCCTCCTGATAGTCTTTGGACTGCTTGTTTGGCACAGACTGCTTTGGTGCTGCTTGGCATACCTGCTTCCCTTCCAGGAGCCAAACACCTCTGAGAGGTCCAGCGATACAGCTTGCTGATCGCTGATAAGTCACTTCTGATAAATCAGGTTTATCTGGAGAAACTCCAGACATTGTAAACTCCCAATCTGGCTAAGGAAATAAAATAAGCAACTCTTCTGTATCACATCTTTGCCAAGTACCTTCCTGAGTGTTAATTCAATTACAGTCAAATTTGAAGAATCAGCACTGGTATAGAAGATAGTTGTTAGGGCTGAAACAAACCTGGCCTCAGTTTTGTTGTCAGGGACTTAGCGCCTGTAAACTGCAAATCTTGCATCCACAGGAAGGAAGGAAGAGCAGAGATAACAGATGATTAAAGGGACATTAAATGAGCCGCGACACCCATCTTATTAGAGAATTTAATTTAATTCTGAATTCTTAGAGCTGTATTTCTTCAGGTAACTAAGCTCTTTTGATGCTGCAGGGGAGATTGCTTAAGAGAAAAGGATAAGAAATCAATTAGAAATTCATAAGATCTTAAATAAGTGGCCAACACTGGGAAAGCCATGAGAACTAGTGACAAATACCTAATTTTGCAGGATGTGAAAAGATGATGTGAGAACTTTGTTTGCGACACTACAAATTGACATGACACCCTGCTCCCCAAATCCTGTAGTTTCCATAGACTTACAGTTAAGGCATCGTAATGGTCAGTGCCAGAACTGCTAAAAAGCTGTGCAGAATTAGGGTAGTATGTTTAAAAGTATTTGGGCATTTAACTTGCACTAAAATCATTCGATTTTAAAAGAAAAGGTCCTAACTCTTAGTGCTGTTAGGTGAAAGCAAAACAACCCTTCCCCAGAAATGCAGGAGTGGAAGATTGGGAATTCCACGAGACCAATTTATTAGATAAGCATCAGTATCAATTCTGCAAAAAACAAAACAAACAAAAAAACTAACTGACCAGCCAAAGAAAAAAAAACTGTGAACAATTTTGGGCAGACCTTACCCATATTCAGTGGTGAAGTAAAAGCAGTCAAAAATTAGAAAAACTACTTAAAATGAGAGAAATAAATTGCATTTCATAAAACCTAATTAGTATCAGTAGCTGAAAATGCATCAAGCAAACCGAAGTGATTGGGGAGGATTAATTAACTGGCAGCGTTAAGGACAGTGTTAAAAAGATTTTTAAGAATATCAGAAACAAATCATAGGTGGAGATATTTTCTTTTATTAACGAGACTGATCGAACTTTTTAAGTGAGATAGAAAAAGCACAAGTTTATACAACTTTTCTTTTCTTCATCTGGAGAAAAAAAAAAGTAAGGTATTCTTGAACATAATGAGGTGTATTCCAGTGCACTGACATACTAAAGCTAATGTTTGGTTATATCTACCAGGAGTAAGATGTTTTTGAGATATACTAGAGGTCTTAGACACCAGAACTGTAAATTCTCAAAGCAAATATCCTACTTCCTGATGTTAATTTACAATAACAGTACTGGGGAGTTCCATAATTCTAGTAAAAAAGTTAATATTGTGCCAGTATTCCAAGATGGGTAATCAAGATAATCATAAACTAGTGACTGTAATATTGAACCTGAGTGGTAAAACAAAACAAAAAAAAAAAAAAAAAGAGAGAGAGAGAGAGAAAATCAGGAAATGTGAAATGCAGAAGACTTAAATTCAATCAATTACCAGCTTACAAATTTTATGGAAAACAGATGTTGTAAAGCAAATTTGATTCTACTCTTTCAAATTACAAGTTTGTTATATAAATGCAATTGCAAGGATGCAATGGCATCTATACAGTATCTATTTTTCAATGCCCATTAAATAAGAATTGGCTGATACTTTCTAAAATGTCATAAATGATGTTTTGAAGCTTCATACTAAGCACATTTCCTTTAGTTTTCTATGAGTAAATATACAATTATTGCCAGTCATGAATGACGCAGTGGTTGCCAAGACAGGAAACTAAAAGGCCAGGATTGCCATTGATAGTAACCAAGTTAGAGTTCATTAAAACAAAACGGGTATTAATGATGCTAAATTCAACACAGACACTAAACATCTATGTGTGTTACAATCTCCCAGTTTAAACTGCTCACAAGAGATAGATGCATGGGCTCAATCCTGTACATAAAATTCAGAATTAGTCCCAAACTTCCCTCGTCTTGTGTCTTGTGAATTGAGGTTATCTTTAAAAGGAGATTAGGTTGTGATTTGTTGTATAATTATTATTGTAAAAGCAAATGTTTATTGATGTTCTTAGTTATGGAGATAACTATTACACCTCTAATTTCACAGCTAAACCTTATTAGATGGGAAGCTATTACTATGATTTACTGTGGAATTAAAATTTTCTACACTTTACCACACCTTTCATTTCATTAAATAAAGGCAGCAAAAAGAAAGGAGTGCAATCTCTCTCACTTTTTCTTTCTCTTTCTCTCTTTAAGACAATTGTCAATTAGTGAAGGAAGCAAGACTAAGTATGTGTTCTAGCTGAATACAAGTTGGCTGATTTCCCAGCGTTATTAAGCTGTTGATTACCATAAATGGACGAATGGCCTGAGCTAAACATTTAATAAAAAAAAGTCCAATAGTTTAGTTGAAATTCACAAGATTTGACAACATGTATCTTAAAAAAGCAGCTCATGTCATAATTTCACACATTCGGCAATTGTTTGTATTCACAGAAGAGGATGCTGTTATTCATCAAACATAAATTTTGTCATGGAAGGCAACGGGATAGACAGTGAAGCAGTCTCTATGCCCAGATTCACCATTTTTTGTGAACTTGACAAGTTGCTTTTATAAAACATTCTTTTTTATTAAAAGGGATTTTTTTCCTTTTCAAACAGTTTGTTGTGCCTAATTCACTTACATTTGACATTGAGACTCTTAAAAGGTACTGCAAAAATAGGGTTTCTTAGATAAGGGACAGTCACTCTAAATGTAGTAATGTAAAAAAAGGTAATTATACCTTATACCACAAATGGTTCACACTACTTCTTTGAAGACTGCAATACAGAATCCATTGACAATATTTAGTAAGCATAAGCCTTCTTTTTGTTCTTTTTAGCTTAAGACTTTACTATGGATCTAAATCCTTTGATTAACATCACCTTTAGTGATTATGGTCCTGACCAGTGGAAGAAAACCGCCCTTTGAGATGGTCATGTAGAAAAGATGATCAAAATATTGCAGTAAATTTACCCATTTCTGCAGAGATTAAAACTTGTAATTAAGAATACCTTCCAATATATTTGTCAGAATGCCTCTAGTTTTAATTTTAAGTGAAGTGAAATCAGTTAAATTGATCTCAAAAAGAAACCAATTTATTAAATAAAATTACCCAACAATATCTGATTAAATTGGTTGGCTCTTTCCACTCATATTTTTATATTTTACAAAGCTTATTTTTATTTTAGTTTTGTTTACCTCCTACATGTACATGTCCATACTGCTCTTTACATTTTAGTAATGGCATAGTATGTTGAGAAATTGCATTATGGAACACACAGACTGAGAGGAGAGATGCAAAAATAGTACTCCTCTCAATCTATGTTTGATTATGGATTGCTTTGCCATTTTTTCATCTTTAAAGTTGTATCATTTGGTATATCTAGTGATAACAAAAAAGCAACTGGTTTCATCAGTACTTTTAAGAAACTGAAAGCATCAAATGCCAAATGTATGTTGAAATCCTTAAATTCAGTCACTCAAAACCCCCTCTTCCTTCAGGCTGCTCGAAACATCCCTTCTCTGTTTATTAGCTAGCTCAGATTACACCAAAGAGCAGTGCAAAGGCCAGGGGAACATCACAATTTCACCCATGTTTTCTAGCATCTGTACTTTTTTCACAGGTGCTGCTAGAAAAGCAATAAGGCTCTGACCTTAAGGTCAAATCACAGGGTATTTAGGTGTTAGTGGAACAGAAGGGGTTTAAATAGCCATGATTTGCACGTATGGACCAAACAGAATGCAGTACAGGCATTTCATTTTTCAAAATGAATTTGGAAAAAAGGCAAATATGTGCCCAATGCATCTCCTCAATCTCTTCTTTGTTGCTTATTCAAAACAACATTTTTCTCCATATTATTTTCTAATAATCACTGGAAATATCTTAATCAGTTACATAAGGAATGTACTCTTTACACTGTGCTGCATGCTAGTCCCAAGTTTTGCTGAAGATCACATGCATAAAAAGTATCTGGAATTTTTCTAAATCATAATCAGTTTCATAGGATAAACCTCTTTCTCAATATACAAATTTTAATTTTGAATAGGCAGTAAAAAAGTGTGCTCCATAAAAAAAACCTCTAAAAATCCATGCCTTGTGTTATTATCCTGATTTAGAACCTCTGAAGTGACTGGCACTGCTTCTCTACTGAATATTTCAGTATGCTGCAGTCTGTTAAGATGTTACAGGATATCTTTTTTTCACTCAGCAGTTGACCTTACTCCATCATCTGCTGACATTCTCTCTCTCACACACACTTAACTGGCAGAGTGCCAAGCAGGTTTTTTTAAAGAAAAAACAAAAAACAAAAGAAAGAAAACCCAATCCCAAACTCCTTTGACATCCAACTATCTTTGCAGTCAAGGTCTTCTAAATAAGTTGGTGCAGTGATACTGCATTCATTATGGCACTACACTATCGGCCATCTGCATTGTCACCAAGGTTAAACTCCAATGTCAGGAGAACTGCAGGGAAGCTACGAGTCATCCTGGGAGAGCTTCTGCATCACCAGTGAAAGAGGAAGGTGCAGACACATTTTGTTCTTTGTCTATAGCCCAAAGTCACAAACTGCTTATAATGTATTACATATGACCAATCATAATCCATTCTTTACATTAAAAAATGCTATATAACGTCATGAGAATGCAGGGATTTTGAAAGGGCATTACAAATCCCACAGCATCAGCAATACAAATAGCACTTGGATCTAGAAATGACTTATGCACAGTATTAGGATTATTCTTTGAGAGATTTTTTCCTGTTCTTTTTTAAAGTCAGTCAGACTTTATTGAAACACTATTGTAGAGAATACAAAACATTTGCAAATATTTCCAGGTACTAAAATAAATTCTTGATATGTCTATTCAAAAACAAGCTACAGATGGGTTTTGAGAAGGGATCTTGACTGTCATTTCAATGGCAGCTGAGTACCCAGCTGGGTACTTCTAGACTCTTCTAGGGGCTCTTCTAGACCCACAGAATAAGAAGATTTGCCCTTATATGTTCTTTTCTTGGCAAGATGGCAATGTCTGTCGTATCTTTGAACATCAATACATGAGGCATAAGCAACTCTGCAGCCACTATCCCTAGAGTCTTGCTTTTCTTTGCTGTATTTTTTACATTCTTATTTTAGGTAACAGAATAGATTAGTTGCCAGTGCTTGCTCCCTTACATCAACCTGCGCTCTCTGAATAAGGCAATATGGCCACCTTTTCTTTGTCTTCTACACTTCTGTACATTCTACACTTAAGGATGTTATTTCAATTTATGTGCAGCTCACTCCGTATGGAGGAACATGAGGCCTGTTATAACACTACTTGTGTAAGCAGCTGGATCAGTCTTAAAGACAGCAGGGCAAAGCTGTAAACTAAAAGATCACGTGTAAGAAGTTGTCATTTCCAGGCATGGTTAGTTAAAGCGAATGTAGTGGGTATCCGGCATATTCATCAACTCTTTCAGTGAATTCCCATCTATTTCAACAACTGCTGAATTCTTTGCAAATAGTCCATGAAGCTCATGGCATGCACTCTGAGTCTCCTTAAAAAGTTGTCAGCTTACAATTTATATAAATAAATAAATATATAATTTATATAAAACTACTGAGAATAGCTCATCCCATTTAATAACTAGTGAATACTGTTTATGTGTTTTCATTCACACTGCAGTAAGGTAGCATATATAATACTAATTCTTCTCTTAGTGCCTACTGCTGACAACAACAGAAAATTCACTTTAGACTGCAATGAAACATTTGAGCTCCAGAACAACCTCTGCTGTATACTGCAGCTATGTGTTCCTTACCTTCCGTTGCCTTGATCATGTATCCATTCTCTTGGTTTGGTGGTACTTCCAGAAGCTGCATGACTCTGTCCAGCAAACCATGGATAATCTCAAACCCTGGGCTCTTGTTGTAATAAAGTGCACAGAGGTGCCGGTAGTTTCTTGCCCCTACATCTGAAGAAGAAGCATAAATTACATTTTTCTGGGACATTTTATCACAGTTTAAACCTTGCCTTTTGCATCAGTTTCCTTTTGTGATACAGTGAAGCACTTGGTGCTCAAAGGAAAAATAAGTATGCAAAACTCTGATACACCTATCATAATCTGAAGAAATAACTGAATTTCTTTAACTCACTAGACTCTTGGTCAGAAATACGGATTTAAAGTATACTATAGCTTGGGCAGGAAACAGTGATAGATAACAAGCATATAGTTAAGTGTTAAAGAAATTCAGAGTAGACCAGCCAAAACACAAACACTTGGCAAGCGTCAAAAGACTCGTGACACTGATGAAAAAACTATATAAAACTTAGTCCCAGAACATCTACGAGCACAAAACAACTAGCCCACATTTTGAAATAGCTGATAATGTTAGCATAGTGATTTATGAAAAGATCTAAATTCATGCAGGTTTCCAAATCACAATTGGTGCTTTTCATGATCATCTTGGACATCCCCAAACCCAAGTGACTAGGAAAAATGTGCTATACTTCACAAACTCAGGACTGTGACAGTGTGTCACGTTTAGGACAGCTGCTATTGCTGTGATTCTGCTGAACTTATTTTGCAGATACCCTCTAGGGCTATTAAATATAGCACCTTTGAAAAACAGATTGCCTCCCTCATGTGCTGCTATAAAAGCACTACGTTTGCCTTAACTCAAAAACCTAGCTTCTCCCTCGTAAGTTTTCTTACATTACTCATTTCATCAAAATATATTTTCCTTTTTTATACTATACAGATGTTTTTAAAATGGACTTGTAGTAATACGTCTTTAGGCTACATCATTGCCACACATACTGTTGGGACTAGTGTGGTCTACTAAGAAGCTTTACTCATTGCAGATCTCAGCCTTTCTCCTTTTTAGGAGGAATATTCTAGGAACAAAATAACAAACCTATTGTAACACGGCTGCCAATTCAGCTGCAGTGAAACTGAAAATACTGATTAACCTAATAAACTTGTTAGTTGCCTCCATGTCTTCTCCTTCTCAATGTTCAACCGAAAGTATGTATTCAACAAGGCTGACTTATACAAAAGGTAAATTCTGCTGAAACCAGGGAAGGCACGCTCTCTCTGTGACAGTCTTTCTCTAGAAATTCATATGCTTTTAAAGTATATTCAGTATAAAGGTGCATTACATTTCAAGTTTGAACCAGATGTGCATATCTGAAGCATATATCCTGATTATCCATGCTTACCATGCTTCCATTCTCACTGTAAAGCAATCCCAGAGCGTATAAACTGGATTCCTTTCAGTTGCAGTTAAATCAGAAGTGGTGTTCCAGGCAGGCATTAGCTTCAACCACTAAAGGGCATTCAGCATGTATGACTTGACTACAGCTAGTCCAAAGTAGAGCTTAAATGCATCTAACATGGATTTCAAGTCATCAGTGTGAACTGTCTTCTCCTTTTGCACTGCACTATTTTGTAATATAGATGCACAGCCTAACAAGCTACAGTCAGATCGATTACTTGCACAGTATGATCTAAGATGCATAGATTTCCTAGAGTCTTGTGGCATCTGTAATCTACTAGTTGGTCTATTAGTTGGAATGTCAAGGTGGACAGTCTCATCTCTTTCTCTTCCACCTGATGCTGGTTAGATATAGGGAAGAAATGTATTTATTGAGAGCAATCATCTTCCCCTTAAAAAATTGATCAGAATGGAAATCCTTCAGATCTCTGAATACTTGTAATGTTTGAGGGGAAAGAGGGAATAAGAACTTATTCAGCAGTGAATGAATAAAGTATGAAAGAATAAAAAGAACTTCATCTGGTCTTCAAGTTAAGGTAGGGTTGTACCATGAGACATAAGGTTGCATGTGTAGGGCTTTCATATTTTTTCCAGGAAATTACTCAAAGAAATGCACAGAAAAAACAGCATATCCCAGGCTGAATTATGTTCTTCATGCAGTCAAACAGAGAAGGCATTTGTCAAGGCCTCTGGTCATGAAACATCTCAGTAGGACTCAGCATTCCCAGAAAAAGGGTCCTGCACTGAACAGTGCCCAGAGAAAGTATGGTTAAAAATTCCTGTAGAGTTAGAGAATCCACAGGAGTTGCATCTGCACCTACTCTCTGAAGTATATTTCTGCATAGTTCTGGACGTGTCAGAACTAGGTACCTCTGATCTCTAGAAAGTTATTTTCTGTGGGAAAAAATTGTTTCCTGGTGCATCCAATACATGAATTGGAGGACATAAAAATCAGTCGGAGCCAAGTTCAAAACAAGAAAAGGAGTGGGTTCTGTAAGCAACATATAATTAAACAGTAAAACTCCTCCCCACAAGATTTTGTGGATGCTAACAGTTTACAAGAGTTTAAGGAGATGCTGGAAGTTCATAGGAGAGAAATATATTACGTGTTACTAAAGTCATAAAAACCCCTTCTGAGTCTGGAAGTCCCTAAGATACAAGTGACTGCAGAATGGATGGTACTCTCGAAGTATTATATACCTTATCTGTTCTCATTCTTTTCACTTGACAACCACTTTAACTAGTGTTAGAGACAGAACATTGGCTAAACAACCTTTCAGTCTGACCCATCATAGACAATCTTTGTGCTTGATGTACAGTAAGCCTAAATACAAGCAGAAACTCTTGGCACTCATTAGGTGCTCCCTGAACTGTTAATAGCTACCATACAGGAAATTAAACATTTATTAAATCTACATCTTGTTTATTTGGTGCCACTAAACATTTAATGACCAAAAAAAAAAGAAAGAAAAAGAAAAGAAAAAAAAACCTCTCAAAAAGTAAACAGGAAAAAGATTACCAAGTGGATACAAATACATGGGTTAAAAGAGTAATACAAATACAGGAGCAAGAGCCTACACAAAAGATCAAAGCACAGCCTTTTGTGAGCCAAAAGTCATTCAAAACTTCTGAAGCAGCAACTTAGCAATATAGTCAAAAGTTTTCTCAATGAGTACTGGAAGTTGAACTTACTGTTGGAGCATTTTGTCACTCAAGAACCTTTTACTGTTATTATTATAATTTGCAGTTTTAAATAATGATGGAGAATCCAATTTGGAAGTCTATGTTAAAATGGCAAGCCAGAAAAGGAAGTGCTACAGAGGTTATAGGGCTATCAATAACTGCAACATTTGATCTCTGATCTTTGCGAGCACACTGGCTTCTCAGTCCCATCACTGTGTCTCTCTGTTTCCTAGCTCTACCGAGATACCAATCAGTAACACCCAATCATGCACGGTGACCAATCTGTACACATGTAGTATTGGGAAACTGAAAAGAAAAAAGACCCTTTTCCTTCCTCCAAGTTTTTATTTCGCCTTAGGAAAGCAAGTTTTGGGGCTAGACATTCTTTTGTGTGTGTGTGTGTGATTCATTATGCTAGCAGAATTTGTGGCAACTATCTGAATTTCACTGCATTATTGTTTAGTCAGTGGTGTCTTCGGATCACTATTCTTAACTAAGAATCAGAAAGAAACATATACAGCAATTTTTATACTTCATGATTTCCAACCAACTGTAAAAATGCTTGGTAAAGGAAAGGATGCATTTTCAAGTACTCCATAAAGCTATGTGTTATGAAGCTTATTCTTTTACAGAGTTATATTAAAACAAAAGAAGTTCATTCACTACACACCACAGGAAGAAAGAAGAAAGTATTAGGGAAATGTATGCAAAAGCTGGCAGATGTTAGAAATGCTTCACTTCTTTATAACTCACTTAAGAGATCTCTTGTGTCATGCCACGAAACAATTCTATTTTTTAAATGAGCCTGCCAAGTATGTCAGCCTAAATTATACATATGTATTTCTGAGACTTCAAAGTACTTCCTGGAGATGCTGCTGTAAAACAATCCAAAGGATGGGCAGCTGGATAGGAATATGTGAGCCAAAAGAGAGCAATGGAAGATAAAGCAGTGTCGTATGGTGCTCCCTAGCAAATTAGAGATGCTTCAGAAAAATGATCTGGTGATCTGAAAGGGAGCACCTGTTCTTTTAAACTTGTCTCAGCCTCACAAAAATGCCAAACTATTTTCTGCATATGATTAAAGTTTGCTGACAAACTTTTTGGAAAAATGCTTCAAAATATGGTATCAGCTATACTCACAAATTATGTACGTTATGTTAAAGGTACACACTACCGAAGGCTTCTCAGCTTCTACTAGGTCACTGGTCAGAGGTGATTATTTGATAGGATTAATTTCTTTTGTTGTGGTAAAGGAGAGAAAAGGGATTCTTCATTTGAACTAGTGGTGTAAGGTGATGATTTATATGCTGAACTAGTGTTAACTATGCTACTAGAGGAGACTATATAATGTTACAAGCTACCTACACAGATACACAAATGAAACAATATTCACTGCCACATTTCCTCCAGCTCTGAGAAGCAACATTTATGTTCAGATTTGGTTCTATTTAGTTATATTAAATCTGGCACACGTTTTGCTTATTTAGTACATCAAACCTTTCTGCCAGATATGTCTGGAGAGAAGAATGGTCTGTTCACCTTAGTAAGCATGAGTTCTATGTAAGAAGAAATTTTTTTAAAAACAGTGCGTTTAGAAGAGCTAGATTCATTCACCCCTGAATGACTACAAGATGCCATTTCAAATGCAGTTAAAGTCAGTACTCTCTTGACCCATACTTTTTAAATTATTAATTGGAAATTCTGCATGCCAAAATCATGAAATAATAAAATTAAATTAGTCAGTCTGATGACATAAGCCTTCTGCAGGAAATCTCATTCCATATGTGAGAGGACAACCCCACATTCTTCAGTATTTGCAGAATTACCTGTTATTTCTTTCTCCCCATCCCTTTCAAATTATTTATTAAGCAAGTTTAATTTTGGAAGTAAATTTGGGGAAAAAATTAGTTATTCTAAATACACCATTAAAAACAATTTCAGATATTGTTCATAGTCTGCCAACGCCCAACCTATAAGAGGGCTGCCCAAGAGGACAGGATACAAAGCTGCTGGCTCAGAAGTCTTATCTTTCATCTGCTGCAATGATTCTCATCAAAATGAAGTACACCACAGAATCAGACTTAAAACTGTTAAGCAACCATTCACATAAAACAAAAGCTTAAAAGAGCTACAGTTAAAACACACACACACACACTAAAATTAATCAGTTATTTAACTTGCAAATTTTATGAAGCCAGAATAAACACACTCCTTATTCCAAGATAAATAGCCCTACTCTCAGTCCTGAAGAATGCTAATGGTATTCTGCCATCTGTACCAAGTTTATTTCCATACTAGCTAACTTCATGCCCAAGAAGGAATGAGCTGTACCACCAAACTGTCTGTATTTAATAAAAAAGTCTACATGCTTTGCTAAGACTGCTTATTTTGCTTGGCAAGGCTTTTTTTTTCTTTTCTTTTTCTTTTTTTTCTTTTTTTTTTTTTTAGTAATCTACAAATTAAATTCATCAACAAAACAATTTACTTGCCATTTTGTTTATGCCTTATATAAACCTTTGTTTTGCAGATCCCAAATACCTCAAACATAACCACTAAAATCTGAAACCAGATAACAGAACAACAGAACCATATCTGCTGCTGAATTTAAAGTAGTGTCAGCCTTTCTCATGGAGAGGCAAAACTGGTTCCAGAGTTGTAACTCAGTGGTCCTCCTCAAAAGCTGTACCTGTGCATTTGTTTTCCATTAATATGCCATACAAAAAGAAACGAATCAGTAAAGTTCTTCAGAAAGCTTTCTGTTAATATTTACAACTCTGTGTATACATTTTACTCCGACACATTTTTCCGGATAAAAAAGATAATCTAAAACTTTTAGCCTATACAGTAAAAGAAATACAAAAAGGCCCCATCACATAGGAAGACTTTCACTGAAGCTTTTGAAAAGTGACCTAGCTACTTTGGCTGTTTCACATAAAACAATTAAGGTTACTGCATGATTCTAAGGCAGGCATACTCTCTTAGCACAGTTGGATAAAGTGGAAAGATAAGGAAATTTTTACTTCCTTATACAGTTTTACACATGGACTTGATTCAGTCTTTATCTAATATTTGCAGTACATGCCTATTTCTTCATATTGGTTGTCAGTTCTCCAGAAGATCCTTCTGGAGAACAAATACAAGCAATCCAGTTTTAAGGTGATGGAGAGGTGGACAAAGGACTCTTGTTGAGGCAGGTAATCACGCTGACCATTAACGTTTTTCCTCTGAGTTACAGGTCTCCATAATAAAATCAGACTGCAACTATAACCTGAGATTTCCAGTCTCAAGACTTTTATTTACTTTTATTTTTTCTTAATACTGCTTTTTACTTGGCAGTATTGCTAGTCTTTGAGACTGCAGCAGTTTAACCAGTCACTAGTACTGTAACAGTAACGTGTCTTTAGTGTTTACTAGTCACCAAGTTTGTGTCATTTGAAAACACTACCAGTAGAGAATTTCTCTCATGAGTTACAGTCCTGATAAGAATGCAAAGGACCACTCAATCAAGAGCAAATCAGTATGGGTGCTTTTATGTAAGCGATTTAGATTAGGTTCTTTTTTGGTGCAAATCTGCCTTGTGCTTATACCTAGGAGCCTTGCAATACGCACAAGTGACTTCTCTGGTGCTGGAACCAGTCGCACACAGATATACCAACCAGAGTAGCCCACCTGTAACATCTTGCAAAGTCTTACAGTAGTTGGTTCCCTCCACTTGCATAGTGTGTACCAATGCCTGGCAATTGGAATAAACAGCATTGCTGGTAAAGATGAAATATAGCTATTAAAGCCTGTAACTGTAACAGATTACAGCAAATCAAACTGCCCTTTTTTCCTCTCTGTGCTGTACCAGTTAAGTAATGCACATATACCCAATGGTTCCATCTACGAATTTACCTGAGGTTCATAATAAACTAACTACCCTACATTTTTCACAGTCATTCCTTCTGTTTATTTAAAATACTCAATCTACTTTCATGTTTTTCCATTCTTCTGGAAAAGAATTTAGCAAGTAAACACACACTTCTACTCCCAGAGAGTGTACAACAAAGTACAACCCCATGGAGTTGTACTAGGTTCCCTGAGGGATGCAAGATGAAAAAAAAAAAAAATCAAGGATTGTGGATCAGCAAGATAAGATGTATTTTAACATGAAAACTCTTCTAGAAACGTTTCTTCTTAAATAGAAGTTAAAATAGTGCAAATCAGGCTTCTTTTAGAAATCCTTAAATCCCTTAAAAGAGGAAATTAAAAACCTGTGAACGCTGAGAAAACTTCTCTTACCTGTACTGGCATCTTTTACTACAATGTCAGAAATCTCAAAGAGTTTCAAAGGCAAGGGCATCTTTCGATTAGCAGCAATAGTTTTCAGTAGTCCAGGAAGGAGGCTTGTCCGTGCCACCTGCAGGACAAACATGGGTGCTGCAAGTGAAATACCTTCCAACATAGTGAGTGCTACTTTTCCTAATTTCTTATTTTATTCATTTGCCAAAAAAAAAAAAAAGTTTAAAAGTAGCCAGGTGCAAATATTGCAGTAATCTCCTATGCTTCAGCATTGTTTAGAATTATTAAACCCCCAAAAGTACATTTTCTGTACAGACTGTATACTGTGTGTGTTGTCTGAACACATACATGAGCTTAATAATAGCTTTTTGCAGGTGCCAGAGCTACAGCACAGAGTAGGATAACAAACAATACTCAAAGAATTGCAAAAAGGTTCCCTTAAAATATAATCCTACTTATGCAAAAGGTAAACACTAAATGACATTTTCTAAACATTAAATGCTATCTGAAATATTATGTTGACATATCCTGATATAAATCAATGATATAGGCAGAACCTAAGTTCAGAATGGCTGATGATATTGTATTTGAGCTCTCACTCTCTGTCTTAGCAAATATAAAATGATTTAGAAATGGATATTAAAATACTTGAAGAACAATATAGATTTCCCCCAAAAAATTGCTATAATGGTTAACAATTTTTAAAAAGCGTATTCTGTGCAGAGCTCAGAAAGATTACAGATTGCCAGGTCTAATAATTCCATTTATGCTAACTAGCATTTCGAAATGTGGGAGCTGATCAATCATCTGGGTGGAATTTTCTGTAATAAGACAGCTCAATCTTGCCACATGCTGTCATAATCTGTATGCTACCTCACTTCACTGAAAAGTTAATAGTATTTCACACTGAATAGGGTATTACACTGAAGGAATAACAGCAAATGAGTGCTAGCAAGTCTGGTGTATATAAATACCCAGATACTCTTTAGTTCATTAAAAAGCTGTTGTACATTTTATAAATTTTATTTTCTGCTAGTTCCTTTCTACCTTAAATAACAGCATCTGTGACACCATTACTCTCTCAAAATTGAACCTGAATTAAGTCATCTCACCTGAAATTCTGCAGTTTTGGGGTTTGCTATGCGTACTGCATTTGTTGCAGAGATATCCATGCCAAGTTTATCTGCAATATCTTCCTGAGAACACTTGAGACGAAGAGACAAAAAACCCACCAAGGTCAAGCAGTTAAAATAGACAGTGAGCCAATGATGAAACTTGATATCAAGAATGAACAATACAAGCATAGCAGTGGCTCTGAGGCCCTATAATATTCTCTCTCATCTGCAACATCCACTCATAATCTAAATTAAGCCTCAGCTTTAAGAATAAGTGGGCAAACTGGTTTATCTACAAATGTTAATCACTAAGTAAAATAACGCCTTTTTTTTTTTTTTTTAAGTGTTTGTTCAGGCTTCTATCATAGATTTCTAGTGTTTTAAAAACAGAAGCTCAGATTTTGTCCCCTGACTTGCATTGGTTAAAATATTCTGAAAATAGTACTTATAAAAGAAATGGTACCTAAGCATTCTCACAAAGAAAACAATTCTGTATGAAAAAACAGGTCATATGGCCAAGCCTTTCGTTTTCATGGCAGTATAAGAGTCTCATAGTTCATTGTTGTTGTTTTCTTTTCTTTTTTTTCTTTTTTCCTTTTTTTTTGAGCTGGAATTTGGAACCTATTTTCAAGGTGTATTTTTAAGCTGGTCAGTAAAGCAATACACATGCACTTTATCAAGCTCTGCCAATGTCTGTGCACATACAGCAGCAGATGCTACTGATAAGATCCACACTACAGATTTCCAGAATTTATAGCTTCATTAATGTATTAAGAAACTAATAGCAGACTAGGCATGTAATTGAGGATTTACTAGTATACTGCAGTCTCCCAGAAGTGTTCTTTTTGCACTGGCAGCACTCTGAAAAGGGTATTGATAGACCAAATGTGAGGAAAATGAGAGATGATACTATCTGGAAGAGTGGATTTTTGAATAGAACAGAAATCTTAAATAAACGCTGACCTCAGGAGAAGAAAATTGTGCTCAACAGTTTTCAGGCATGTAGCTAAACTATACTATGTTGTTATGATGGAATTAAACACATTTTGGCTAAATCAGAACTTCTCACAGAAAATAGTGTTATTCTGTAAGTGTGATAATTTGAGGCTCAACCCAAAGAATGGATTGTGTGTGCAAATACATAAACAGTGCTTGTTATGTCACACCGGGCTACATAATGTTGTAGCATAAACGATACTGGTCATAGGCAGAGGCCTCACTTCTATGTTTTAATAAAGTGACAGTGACTCAGTAGGATGTGGATGTTGTCATGCCATGGCAGAAATAAAAAGATATAATGTGATAACATGATATGTTGTGTGACCTTACAAAATTCTAGTGTTGCAGTTCATAAAGGTCCTTCTGTTGTGATGATGTAATCATCATCATGATGTTTTAATTTCAGAAGATTGAGAAACTTAACAGAAGTTTTAATAGAATATGTATGTGATGGTGGCTACATGTATGCTAAAGTGGCCACCAAGTGCACTTCGAGGAAAAGGCTTTCATCAAACCTTGAAACAGAAAAATATAAGAATGTATAGTGTATGTTCAATAGCTGACTATGCAAATATCCACATACTGACAGCTATGGTACACTTTTGGCAGGGAGAAGAGGAATTTAACTTTTTTTTTAAATGGTAGATCAAGTTCTCTGATCCAGTTCTCAGCTATAGCAAAGGGATAAGAACAAGTGGCTGTGACAAAGATGGCATTCACTACCAAACATTTCATTTCGTCAAAACATAATCCCGCTGCAAAATTTCTATATTAGAAATTATACTAGCTGTTGGACTGGCACATGTGGCTGCAGAGACCTAATTTTTGGTAAACCCTGTTCACAGTGTTGTAACAAATAATATGAATAATACCTGCAACCACTGTTATTAATGAGTAATATTTTTAAATTGTTCTTCCATACGGGAAAATACTCTCATGAAATTTACAGAGGAATTGTTGTTCCACTAGTGTGCATTATGTCCTTTTTACAAGAATTCTTAAGATTAACTCTTTTGCTGACTGAGTAACTGCATATTAACTTTACATTTAGTGCAAGAAATCATGGGCAAGTAACAACATTCAGAAAAAGAGACAAATTGAAACAGCATCATCTCTAAACAGTAGTAATAATCATCAGGAATTAATAAATTTTGATGTCTGTTTTCCAGATTATCAAACTATGATGAACTTTACATCTGGTAATTTCATACTCTCAGTATTAAACTAAACTAAAAAACATACTACTTCAATTCTTTTCACCTTTATACTTAGAACTACATATCAAATTAAGAGTCAGTCAGTCAATTCCTCTGACCCACAACTCTCAAAATAGGATAATGTACTATCAAAGCACTAGCAAACAATCACCTGCCCAAACAGTATCAGCTAATACTGGTACATAAATACATGACTATCCTCTAGAGTTTTGGCCGCATCACAGTTCCATCATGCAACTAAGAAAAACATGAAATCAATATAATATACCAGGGCAAAAGTGAGAGCTTCAGTAAATCCAGCAGCTGCCAAGTCCAGTCTGAGAAGTTCTGTGAGCTTATTGAGAGGGAGCTAAAATGAAACAAAAAACAGTTTTAAACTTCCATCTAAAAACATTTTTCTATTTTTTCCTGAGGAGTTTCTGCCTGTTACATTACAGCAAAGTCACTAGGGAGGTACTATGCTTGTGTGCTTATAATTTTTGAAAGCGTCAGCCAGCTGCCTTTAGGCTTGCCTGAAGAAATGAATCTCCCAATTAGAGATTTAATATGGGCTCCCTATTTAAACCCTGGGTTTTTTGTTTTGTTTTGTTTTTTCCAAGTACCAGCAACCACTGATCCTGGACTTATTCAAATCAGTGGGGCATCTGTTTTGTATCCTATCCATGGTAAATACTTCTCAAGGCAAAGCATGTCAAAATATTTAATTCCTAGGTTCTGTTTTCCCCAAAGCCCTTCTGGCATGCACTAGTCATTTACTGACAACAGAGAGTTTATTTGAAGGGGCAATCTTACTTGATTAGCTATGGTGTACGTTTTTGGAATAGTCATCTGAATGTTGTTATAACCATAAGCTATTGCTGCATCTTCTACGATGTCACATGCATGGATAATGTCTGGTCTGGTAGGAGGGATTTCAACCTCTATAGTGTTCCCGTTCCCTATGATGTGTGACTTCAAACACATCCTAGTCAGCAGCTTTGCAAGGTTTGATGGAGTTTCACTGAAACAAAACAAAAGAGTAGTAATTTATAGATCTCACACTGTACTGTTTTTTTTTTTTTTTTTTTTTTAAGTAATCAGTGTTTCTGCTACATTGCCTTGTATTCTGAAGGATTTCCAAGTGCTTTATGGAGTGCATATAGACTCGGATTCCATCAGAACCAACCCTCAGATGAATCATGGCAGTCATTTTTTCCTTTACCTTGCAAGAATTGTGGAAGGCTATAAAGGATCATTCACCTTTTTTGAAAATAGAAGTCTTAAAAAGTTGATCCCATTACCCAACTTAACCTCTGAATTTTTGATAAATAAAATCATAAAGTGTAAGCATCTTTAAAACAACGCAATAATCAATGTTTTCAGTTAGTTTTATCCTGATTGTTGCCTATCAGTAGAAACTATGTTTTATTTGCAAGAACACACCTGATTCCTAGTTTCTTGTTAATGAACTCAGGTTTCACCTTCTCTCTTCGGTAAGCCAATTCCTAAAAAGAGAAGCAAAGCTTTACAGAATACACAACACTTGCCATTTCTGCCCAAGAGAAATTAATTTTGACATTTTGCTAATCTAGCATCTTTTAATTATGATACCCAAATGACATCCACAGAAGACAAGTGTGGTACATTAAGCTAAACCTAGTATTTTAAAATAACAGGATTATTGAAAATAATGTTGTAGTATGTGATGTGAAAGCTGTTCTCAGTTAAGCTAGAGGTCTGAATACAGCAAGAAATCCCTGTTATTGAAATTTCTGATAAAATATACACAAGTAACTGAGTTTCTGAAAGTTTCTAGTCACCAGTTCATCCTAGGACAAAGCCCTAAAGCGGTGAATGGTCATGCATGAGACCTCATGGTCTAGTACAGATCAAATGACTTTTAGAAGGAGGAAGAAAGAAAACTTTCCTTTCTCCCTCCATATTCACACACAAATCCTCTACCAATATTTTCCTTAGAAGCTTGTAACATTTTTAAAAAAATTATTTTATATGTAAGTACTTAAAGAAGGTATTTCCAAATTTCTAGATAACACTGATGCTTGAAAACATTAGTGTCTAAAGCTTTGGGGATTATTTTGGTCTGTTTTATCTAGGTAAACTACATTGGTTATTATAGGGATCTCTGTTTTGTTGCATGTCTCTTCAGGATTCTACATCTTTTCTTAGAATTAGATTAGAGAAGTGGAAGCTAATAAGGATTTTTTTCTTTTTAGGATTAATTTGGGCACTGGGCACATTACTAAAAGAAAAAGCTGAACCACCAATAGAGAAACTCTCAGTAAGTCACTTTCCCTGTAATCAGGTTGTATTTGCTTGATATACCTGATTTTATGAATCCAGCCAGATCTCCATTTGTCTTCAGTCATTTATAGGAAATAGAAGGGATTGCTTTCTTTATACTTATTAGGAGAACAAAAAAGTAAAACCCTGTTACCGCAAAGAGGTCTGCCTGGAACCTCGAATGCAGGCAAATTTGCACTTGAAGTCCACATCATGTCTGAACACATCTTTATATAGCGGGAGTCTATAAATTGAAAGACTGAAAAATCCATCACGAAAAGGCTATTTTAACAAGGCATTGTAACTTCCAGATCTGATAAGTAAGTTATGCTGAGGCTGATCTCAGCTGTCTGCTAGTTTAAGCCTGAAGGACTCCCTGCATTCATTTCTCCTGATTTAGAACAGGTAGGTTTTAAAGGCTTTAGATTATGACACTTGATTACAATCTTTACTTATTCCTGAAGAAGTTCATAGTAGCAGCTACCACTTAAAAATTCGAATCCTAAATATCTTTTTAGAGTATCAGACTATGTCAGTAAGACCGTATTTTTAGCTGTATCATAAACGGTTAACAGTTAAGATATTAGTGGAGCTGCATGATGGGTTTCCTAGATAAGGGGAGAATGGGGCACTGTGTTTTCTTTTATGGGTCTAGGAAAGACCCTGACTCACTAATACCTAAACATTCCCAAACTAAGGTTTTCTACTGTACTCAGAATCTATTTAAACTACTTGTATAGTAAGAAGAAGTAGACAACGTCACCCTAATCAAACTTTGTGTAAACAAAAATCTTTTTCCAAGGACAGTGAGATATCTTCTCACTATACTTACTGGATAGGTGTGCGTCTTCCCATTAGGATAAATTACTTCTGCTGCTTCAACACTGTGAGAGTAGGAAAAAAGAACTGAAAATGTTTTTAAAACATGGACAAAATATATTGTTTCTGACTGGAGATTTAAACTCACCTGAATGGCTTCTCACAATATTCACTAAACATTGTGACTAGAATATCAAGGACAATTTTTGCCTACAAAAAATAAAAATAATAATCACAATGAAATCTGTAAGCTGTTTGTGTTGAATTAGACAAAATATCATAACCGAGAAAATGAGAAAAAAAGTGTTGTCTGACTCTGTTCATTCTATTCTATTTAGTAGTTTAACAGCAACCACGTCCTGGTAGTCTAGAACACAGTTTGAATTTTAAGAAGTGTTTTGTTTCTGCTACAAAGGTTTATGCAAAACTTGAAAACTGGAAATCTCTGTTTTTCAAGGTTCTGCAACATTTGCGCATTTTTGCTAAACTCTGTTCCCAAGATATGCAGGGGTCTTTATTACCCACTGGAATTGAACTTTCCCAACCTTTTGCCTCATTAGTCATTTCACTGAAGTTCAAATGAGAATGTACAGACTAAAGGACTGTGCATTGTTTAAGAATATATTATCAATTTAACTTCTTTTGCAAAATCTTTTGGTTATTTTTAAGGGGTTAGGATAACAAAAGGATCAGGAGATTCAGATCAATGTCTACAAGGCATCAAAAACAGCTTTTGCAGCTTGAGGATAATTTCCTTCACTTAAAAACAAAAAAAAAAAAAAAAAAAACAAAAAAAAAACCCTACCATTTTCATTTTTACTATTAAAGCAAGCAGTGACAAAAAGCTGAGTCATTAGTTTGCTTAGAAGCCACTTCCCAACATGCAAACTTATTTATCAGTCATTAACATATCATTGTGTAATTGGGTAAGTTAAAGGGGTTTTTGCTCTTAAATGTCAAGATACACACTTCAGGGAAATTATCAATGAATGCACAACATATTCAAAAGAACAAGCAACTGTAACTGCTAGGCTTTCATGCTTTGGCTTCAAGTTACACAATGTGCATATTAAAGACTTCTGTTTGATTCTTATTTGCAGAGCATCCCTGCTTAAAAAAGATAACCAAGTGGAAAAAGTGTCTTTTCCCCTCCCTCAACTTAAATTTAAGTGAGAGACAAAATGATTCTTTACAAAGAGTGTTCTGGCAAAACAGTCTCAGTAAATATTACCCTTTTTGAAGCCTTTCAGATTTAGAAAACTAACAACAAGAAAAGCTCCTAGTTTATTTACATTACTTTCTTGTAGAAACTGAACACTTAATGTCACGTCTTCTATAGAGCAAGCCTAGAACTGTGCTGAGGAAATTTCAGATAGTCCCACAACTTATCCTGCCTTTCAAAAAATGAAGTCTGCTCTTTAACGTAACTGCCTGTCTATTGTAGCTCTTTGTACTCAAGTCATATTTCCCAAAGAGAAAACAACGATATTACAGCATATCAAAAGCAGGAAAGTTTAATTTACCTTTGTAATATCTGTGCCTGTGCATTCAATAAAGACATTTCTGGTGTTTAGGCTTATTTTTGTATGTTCTCCTAAAACATGTAAAGACAGCAACATGTAAAGAAATGTTATTACTTTTATTTAAATGACACTGATATTGACTCCATTTATGATTCAGCAAGATCACTGTCTTCTTAAAAGCCACTATTTCTACTGCATTGACATTCACAATTCCTGTCAGATTAGCAGTTCTATTTTTAAATTTGTAAATCAAAAAGAGTAAAAAGATCTGAAATGGTAGTGCATTTTGTTTGGATACGGCAGACCAGACCGAGTGATGGTTAAACCTGTACATTTAAAGATATGCAAATTACATGCATTATCAGTATCTGATTGAGAAAAGCAAACTAGCAAAGCAACAGCCATCTGCTGGTTACAAAGTGGTTCTGCAGTTGCGCTTCCAGAGGATTTCATCTTTCCTGGCTTTAATTAAAGTAACACATCTGCATTTGATAGGGAAGCATAGGAAAGCAGCCTTGGTCAGGAATGAACGAAATTGTTTTTAAAAAAGTGATTTAGACTGATGAATATCCAAAGCTACTTTAATGAAGAATCAAGATATCTTGACACTATCTCCTGAGAAACTGTAAGTTTGTCTGCACTACTGATTTTTTGCTTAGAAAGGGCCCTTTTTAGGTATGAATTTTCTTTGTGTCTGTATCTGAGTCAACAGATATGCACTCTGGCATACCAGTGATGCACTCAGAACTGTTTCTGTGCTAGAGTAAGCAAGGTATGCACAGAGGGACATTATCGAAAGCAGCCCACTTGCAAATTGGATGTAAAGTCCCCTGGTAGTTGGTTCCCTCTACAAGTGGAGTTCTGTTAGTAACGGCAGGCAATCTAGAGTAGTTGTACAGAAATCTGCTTCGCATTGCCTTTTAGTTATAGATGTGCCTTGCATACTTTGAATGAACTGCATTGCCAGTGATCATGCAGTGTGGACATACGGTCCTAGAATCATACAGCATTGTGCCGAACAAAACCTCAGTCCTTCTCTTCTCCCATTGCGCTATTCAGTAATTGCCATGGGGGGCAATGGGAACCACACACTTAGATGCACATGGGCATTCCTGCTTCCATTGTTTGACCTTGAACAAGTCACTTAGCTTTTGGGTTTCAGTTTCCTATCTGAGAAACTAGGTTACAACTACACTGAGAGAAAAATTGGGTGCACTGAGGATCTGAACAGTGAGGGATCTTGTTTTCCCTTCCTGAGGATGCTATACCTCTCTGCAGCTGGAATGTACTCAGCTCTTCTGGACTCGCTCAAAGCAGATATAACCTGACAGTGCTTATAGATAATCCAAAATACCACTTCAGATGCTTATATTTCATCATCTGTTAAAAAAGTAAATTTAACTCAGAAGCTTCTTCAAATACTAGTCTTTAAAATAGATACAGGAATAGGAAATTTAGTCCAGCCTTTTTAATTGATGAAATCTAAACAATACAGAATATTTATACATAGAAAAATTTGAAGCTGGAATGAGCCTAACCAAGAAGGATCAGACACAGTGGCTGATAGCACCTTCAAATTCTGAACAGTTGTTTTTTTATCAATCCCTATCACAGGGTATGAGCTGCCTCGTAAGAAGAATTGGGTTTGCTATTTAAGATTTGGATAAGGACGACTAGGAGAAATATATCTAAAGAGATCGTTGCTGCAGATTTTATCAGTCACCATATGGAAAAAGTTACTGATTCCTGACCTAAGTAAAAAGATATACTGAAGTATTTTGTTAAAGGAGTTCTTGCTATGTCATTAACTGGTCTCAGTAATTAGGGTTCTCAAAAATCACCCATAAAGACCTTTTGCATTCAGAGGAAATGCATGTTTAGAAGCAGTGCCAATAAAAAAAATGTACAGCAGATTATTCTTTTTAACTCACAAAAGACTTCAGGACTCACTCCTTGTGTAATTGCAAAAGATTTCACAGTAACTGATTCACACTGCTAATAAATCCACTGGGCTTAGAATCCAATCCCAGCCCAGTACTGTGACCATCTAAAATAAAGTACAAAGCAGAATGTTACAGTTACCAGCTTACAAAATCAATTCTTACACCCTTCTTTTAGCTAACTGACTGCTGAACAATTTGTCCACTTTTCCTCTTTTATGCAAACAAAAAAAAGCCTTTCTAACAAAGGGTCCTATCGCCAGGAACCCTTCTTGCGCTTATACCGTGATGACATAGAAGGATAAAAGAAACTAAATGCAGAGGTTTGCAGTGGGACTTTTACACTCTCTTGACTGAGAAAAGAACATTAGCAGCCTTGCGGAGCAAAAAATTTGGCTGTGTTTAAACTGAAGGAAGGAAAGAAGACTGTATGAAATTATTATTGTTAAAGTAAAATATAAGAAATGTAAGAAACTATTATTATCAAAGTGAAATAATTTTAAGAATAAAAAGAATAATCCATGTTACTTATCAATGTTTCTCTTAGACACGCTGACTCAAACACACTAAATAACAGCAACTATATAGGCTAGTTATAAGTAATCTTACCATTGATGATTGGTGGCATGGACAGAACAACACCATTGCTGTCATAAATGACGGGATAAAGTGGCTTATTTTCAATTAAGTGCAAATAGTGTCGAAGATGGCTGTCAGTCTGGAGAAACAAAGCACAAATGTCCTGTTAATTCATGTATGACTCTCCCTCTGCTAAGATACAGAATTTTACCAGAGGATGTGATATGTGAAGTGATTAGTGAAGCTAAGAGCTTCACTAGCACAAGCTTTTTGCTCTCAGAAGCAAAACTTTAAAATGAGAGAACTGGATTCTGGGTTTTCTTCAGAAATGTTCAAAAATATTTCTTTAAGGACTACAATATTTATAATTATCAATTATGAATTGCTGAAACATTTGTGCTTAAATTTGATGGAAAACTTATATCTGTTGCAATGACATGGATATCCACTGTACCAAAAAAGAAAAAAAAATGTTTACTTCTAATCTCTCTGATATCCTTCTTTTCCTAGCACCCTCACTTGTCTACTTTATCAGTTTAGTCAGAGATCTTTGAGGATCTCTCTTATCTTTATGACCAGCGTGTGTGTTCCAAGAGAGCTACATAGTGTAATGATGGTGATAATAGCATCATTTCAAATGCAGATATTTAAAGAAGTCCCACGATGGATTTTTTTTCCTAACATTTACCTGGTTTTATTGGGATGCCAGGCCAAGAATGCTGCCTAACTTAACTTGAGCCTCGTACACAGCTACACTTGCTTAATATGTACTAGGGTACATAACTGAACATCTGCAAGTAAATTGACCAAATTAGAAACAACATAAAAAAATCTGATATTATTTACTTAATTTTTCAGCTTTGTACACTGAATTTCTTTGCAGTGTAGATAATTTTATAACCCTTGCACAGTTTTACAAAGAGTATTATGAAAAGCAAACTTTGCATTGAAAAATTGGTGGGTTAAAAACAAAACTACTATTCTATTCTACTATTCATATTTATGTTTAGCCACAAAACACTACAGTACATCTTTCATGGACAACAGAATTTAAATATTACCATGGATTTCTCATGAATAATCAAAATGTGAAATGTTCATTGGCTGAAGCTAAAGAAGGTAACCATGTTTTGTCACTAACATCATCTCTTAATATCAGCGATACACAAGAGCTTAATCCTTGGAAATGCAGCCTCCTGCATTCAGTGCAACAAGTTTGAAAAATCACACTTACCCTATACAGATCCATAAGTTGTGAAGCTGTGTACTCCTGAGATTGATTCAAGGGTTTGAATTTAATTTCAGAAGGCGCTTTAGCTGTAAAAGTAAATGGACCAGTGATGGTGTCCAAGTCATGGGTACCTATTGCTACTAATGCTCTTTTCCTACAAAGAAAGAAGGCAAAATAGTAATTAGCAATAGTACTAGTAGGATTTGGAGTTCCTTTGAGATGATATCTCATGATCAGGAGGATCTAAAGCTCAGTTGGTTAGAGTGTGGTGCTAATAAAGCCAAGGTCCCAGGTTCGATCCCTGTATGGGCCAGTCGTTCGAGGGTTGGACGAGATGATCTCCAGAGGTCCCTTTCAACCTTACCGATTCTATGATCTTCTCTATGCTGTATATTTTTTATATATTCATAGAACTTACTGAAAAAGTATAACATCAGCTTGGATAAGCTTAGAATTATTTCTATTCTGCATACTAGTGATGAGATATAAATATGAACAACAGATGTAACAGTCAAAGTGAAATCTAACAGGACTGTGGCAAAAGGCTTCTTTCTTAACCGTTGTAGGAGTCATAACAGCTATGTATATTGAAATATATTGAGAGGAGGCAGAAACAGGCGTGGCAAGTGAGAAGGGTCAAGAGCGGTGCTGTAAAGGATTCCCCTAGGCAGGAACAAATACAGTAACACTTTCTAATAAGGAAGAGAAATCTTAACATAGTTTTACCACAGTCATCAAACTACATACACAGATACTATATACTACTTCAACTTTAGGAACTAACCTGCAAATATTTTGGTGTAGTTTTTCTTGGAGGTCAATGAAACTATCGTAACGTTCTTTGGTAAAGGTTATGTTACGAAGGACTGCAGCAACAGCATGAGGACGGACTTGGGCAGTCTGCAATTCAAAACACATTACACATTTCAAGTGCACAGAATATATGAAACTAAAACTGAAGAATAAGCTTCTGTTCTGTAAAGCAGTAACAGAAAGGAAAATTCACAGAAATTTACTCCAGGTCTGGTAAAGGCAAGGACGTTTTCAGCATACTGTACTGGCTTAGAAGGCCAACACAATACGAGTGTCCGAAACTTTGATTTGACCTGCTACTAGGTATACCCAAAAAAATTCGTATAATGCCCCTCCCCTTCCATAAAAATAAATCACACTGACTAGAAAATATTAGATTGCTTTAGCTGTTATTCTACAAAGCAGATTTCTAGTCTCACTGCTCTTACAAAATTGGTACTGATAGTTCATACTTGGTCGTTGAGAACCTTTCAATAAATTTTCGAAGGTGCAGTAAACACTTTTACCTCTTCAGTGATAATCAGCTTCTGACCTTCACCCTTAGCTGGCATTATCTTTTGGTACGTAGGGAGATTTATCCTGGAATAAAAATGGAAATAAGTCTATAACTGAAAGTTTCCAAGATGCAGGAAACTTTAGAAACGTGTCAACAACTGTATGTAGAAAATTTTCTTAATAACATTTCTTGTCATCAATTGTGTTTACACTAACTGTTTAAAACTTAGGTTCTCTACAGTATGTTATTAAGCACAGTACACAATGACTAGATGGTGAATAAATAATTGAAATAGATGAGAGGCACTTAGGAAGTCACAGCAGATACTTGTATTGGTGTTTACTAGAGCATAAGGAACCTCCCCTGCAGAAGTTCTTTACAGAGGATGTGTCAAATGGAATAGCAGTTGAAAAAGAATGTAAAATAGATTTAAAGAAAATTCTAATCCAGTCTTTTAATATTATATAATAGAGCCTCTTCAGAGAAATGATCATGACGCATATAGACATTTGACAGATACAGCTGATCTGTACATCAGAAAATCCTCAAAAGCCAAGCAACAAGCTTATTTATTGATCAAAAATGGACTCATATTTAAGCAAATAATAAAATACAGAAAAATCTCACAACTCTACTTTACCTTTCTTTAAAGACCTGCAATCCTCGGACCAGTCCTTCAAGGCAAAGAAGATCATAACGGTTGGCAGGAACATCAATTTTATAGAGAATAGTATCTGATGCCCCCTCTGCCTTTCCATCACCTCGTTCTTTACTTATAATGTCTTTCTCAGATGTCTGAAATTAAGCAGAAACTGGGTTTTTAACTTGAAATATCTTAACATTGGCAGCAGAATGACAGTCAGAAAATAAAATAGAAAAAAAGTACCAATTAACAAAATAGTTTAAAGGCATAGCTCACACAAATGTTACTTACAATTTCATCAAGCTCCAAACCAAACTCAAAGCAAAGTTCATCAAATTCTTCATCAGCTGTGACAAAAAAAGTGCATTTTGGTTAATAAGCAAACCTCAGACTTTTAATACACAACTTTATGCTTATTTTGAATGTTCTCAAATGAGAGAGTAAATGCTCTTTTGGAAAAAAGAAGTCATTTCAAGAATTTTGCTGATTTTTGCATTTCAGTAGCAGTTTCTTTAAGATACACTCTATTTATTGACACATTGTTGTTACAGTTACAGCAAAGGCTTCTGAATATCAGAGTCTAGCTTCATTACCAGCTCTTCAGTCTGGTTTGTCAAAGGAACTCCAGCTGAACAGCTAATGAAAACATGAATGAGCAATTTGAAAGTACCTTACTTACCAATCAGCTTATCCTACCAAGGTTGAATGAACCACTTTATGACACATAAGTAACACAACCCTGACCTGAAAGTCAGTATTTTCAAATAGGCACCTATTTTTCAAAATAAGCGCCTATATGTCTTAAGAACCTACGATACTCCAAGTAATAGATAAAATGCTGCATGTTGCTAAAACGTTCTTTCAGTTAGAAAACTAGTTTCTAAGTCACATTACCAAACAGGCTGAGATGAATGACAGAATGAAAATACGACCTAAACTGTTTGCTTTGCTTGCTCGAATCTCTTCTTTTTCCTTTTCCATTTGGGCTAACTCTTAAAGCAGAGCTAGAACTTCAAGTAGAAACTGCAATTTGGGAAATACATGGTTCTTATTTTATTAGTGATTTGAAATCCAACAGCATCTAGCCAGGGGACGGGCTAGATAATCCAAGGCAAACATATGCATTTGCCCAGTGTATGCCGTGGGCTTCCGAAGAACTGACAGCAAGTGAATCCCGCGTCACACGTGTCAGTGGGTCTGGACTAGACGCCGCGCTGCTCCTCAAGCGATGGGTCCGCCCCCGCCACGCCTGCTGGCCTCAGGGGTAAGCAGCCGGCACAGCAGTGTAGGCAGCGGGGGGGCGGCCTGCGGCGGCCCCCATCACCCGAGCCAGCGTACGCGGGCCGCGCACGGGGGCCGCGAGGCCGGCGGCAGCGGCAGGCGCTCCCGGCCGGCCGCCATGCGGCAGCAGCGCCTCCCAAGGGGCTGGCGGGCGGCGCGGGGCGCGGCGCGGCGCGGCGCGGCGCGGCGCCCGGGGGCCCGGCCCGGCCCGCACTCACCGTAGGCCCTGCCCAGCGCCGCGAAGAGCAGGTCGCGCTTCACGCTGACAGTCGGCATGGTGACCGCCGATCCCGCCGCCAATGCGCCTGCGCAGCCGCCCCGGCGCCGAGGCCCCCGCCGCGCCGCCGCCGGCCCCCGGGGCTGCTCGCCGCGCTGCCTGAGGGCGCCTGCCCCTCCTGCGGCCCCCGTCGCCGCTTCGCTGCCTTCCAGGCCTCACGGCGCGGAGCAGAACGGTTACGCGCTGGTGGAGCGGTACGACAGGGTGCCTGAGCCGGGGGAGGGGAGGGAGGAAGTGCGCTGTGTGCGCTGGCAGAGCTCCGGGCAGCTAAACCCGGGTTACATCAGCGGCTGGTTCAAGGGCCCCCAGCCGGCTCGTGACGTGCGGCCGCAGCTTCCGGCGGGGCGGCGGCCGGTGGCGGTGCCGCGGGGGCTGAGCCGTGCGCGGGCGGCGCGGCGGGCCGGGCCGAGCCGGGCCGGGCCGGGCCGGGCGCGCTCTGGCGGGCGGCGCGGGAGGGCGCGTTCGCCCCGCGGCCCGTGCCGCGCTCAGCCGGGGGAGGGCCCGGTCGCGGCGCTGAGCGGCTGTGCGGCGGCTGTGCGCTCAGGGGCGCGAACGCCCGAGGCGGCGGGCGGCGTGAGGGCGCGATGCGCCAGCTCGGCGCCGAGCTCGGTGCAGGGAGTAGGGAGGAGCTCGGCTTCACCCAGGCGGTGTCAGTGGTACCGGGAAAGCTCCGCTGTCTGTTACGTGGGACTGCCCGTGCGAGTAGAGCAGTGCCGATCGCCGCTTGGAGGGGCGGCCCGTGTGGACGCAAATAGCCCTGCGCCCGTCTGTGGCCACACAGAAATAAGTCTCACTTTGGACCGTCCCCTTTCAGCTAGCAAGGGGCATCCCGTTGTGCTGGTGAGTGAAATGGCTACAGCCAGCACAACAATAGCCTCAAAAGTTTCTTCTTCTTACTGTATTCTTTTGCAGTAACTTCCATCGATATCGCAGTTTAAATGTCAGAGGTGAGTGGGGGCTGAGTCGGTTGATGTAATTAGAAATGAAAGAGTTAAAACTGTAATGCTTGGAACCACTTTTAAGTTTATGGTCAGCTTCTGGGTAATCTCTTTAATAGCAGCTTCAGTGCCAGCTGTAGAGTGTATGCTTGAAATGCAATTCAGAGCTCTGAAAATAAGAAATGGTCTCAGGTGCCCCGAGAAGAAGAGGGGAAAACTACCTTCTGGTGTAGCTATAGAGATCCCATATAAGAAAAATCTGCTCCAGAGAACGTGACCCTTCAGACTTGAAGTTTGCAACTTTGGAATAATAAAGCCACTTGCGTTTGGACTGTTACTGTCTGTTGCAATTGATTTAAAGTGAGGACAGGCACGTTTCACAATCTGCAGATAAGGCTGAGGCTTGCTCGAGGTCTGCTTGTCGCCCCTGTGTGTGAAATGCGAGTGGCGGCTGCGTGTTTCTGTAACAGTCGCTACCGTGGGAGTTCGCCGGACATGTCCTATCCGGCTCTGCTGACGAGGGCTCTCGCCGCAGCGAAGCGGCGGGGGCTTGCGAGGGGAACCCGCGCTGGAGGCAAGGGCCGCCCCGGCGCTGGCTGCGGGCTGGGCTGCCGTGAGCGAGGGCGGCGGAGGAGCCGCAGCGGGGCCGGCCCGGCGCTCGCCTCCCGCGCCCGGCCGCGCAGCGCCCGGCCCGGCCCCTCCCCCGGGCGGCGCCGCGCCGCGCCCGCCGTGGGCTGCGGAGGGGGCGCGGCCGCGCGCGGCCACCCCGCGCCCGTGCCCACGCGGGGCCGGGGCCGGGGCCGGGGCCGGGCGGCGGCGCGGCGCAGAGCGGGGCCCGAGGCCGGCGGTGCGCGCTGCTCTGCCGCCTCCCGCCGCGCTCAGCATGAAGGTCCAGTTCGCCCCCATCAACGTCCCCCTCCGGAGGAGGATCCAGACCGTGGCGGTGCTTCAGTGGATCTTCTCCTTCCTGCTGCTCGGTAACCGCCTCGCCTCGCCTCGCCTCGCCTCGCCCCGCGCCGCGGGCTCTCCGTTGGGTCCCCGCTGGGTTTCTGGCAGCTAACGCCAACGCTTTAACGAACCTCGGCGCGGAGACTGGTACAGGACTAACGCTGCTTTCGCTACTGGCCTCGTAAAATAACTTCGTATGCTGTAATTCAGTAAAATCCCTATCTAGACAGGTGATAAGGGTTAAGCGACTAATGCTGATAATAAACTGGGTCAAATCCAGCAGCTTCAGTAAATTTATGAAAAATGACCTTGCTTGCTCTAAGAAAGTGATCTTAGCAATGTTACTAAGTAATCCTACTCCACTGCTTTTTTAACCTATTTATATATATATATATACACATAAAATGAATTTTCCTAATATCTTTATTAATAGACTCCTATCACTAAACCTTTAATCACAGCAGCAAATCTTATTCTCATGGGTAGTTATCTTGAATTTGATGAAATGAGTCACTTGATTAGGTGAGTTGGGCCTTAATCCTTTGGGACCAGGTCCATGGATTGTGTAAATTGGCAAGAAATTATTGAATATTCTCTTACAGAGCGCACTGCTCTGATGTATAGAGTAACTACTTTGTGTGTTATTGTACGTGCTGATAATATCTTATGCTAGTGCATGCTTTGGGATTTACAAGAAGAAGAAAGTGCGTATATCTTCCTTGCATATTCTTACAAATCTGTTACGCTGAGGTGTTGGTCTGATGTGTTTCAGACAACTGTTTTTGGGTGGTGAGAGCATAAGCTTGAGAGAAGCATGGAAGGTATGAAGCTCTGCCACAAATGTGTTCTTAGTGTTTGACCATTTTATGTTGCCTCTGAATTGCATGCAGCTGGAATATAAACAGTTTATGTTTGTGACCACACTGCAAATAACCTGTGTTTTTATTCCTTAGTATTGAATTAAATCTTGGCATATTCCATCACTCTAGTCTAGTAATAATGCAGTGGATATTCAGTGGCAGTGGAAGGAAACAATTTTTATCCTAGCCTAATTGGTAACAATACTGCTACCTCCGCAAGAAGTACAGAAAATCGTATCATCTGCTTACTAGAAACAAATGGATTTCAGAAAATTCACTATTGCTACAACTCCACAGAAAAAGTAGGCAGCTGTCTTCTGCAGCTGGCGTAGCTTGTGAATAAATGCCAAGAAAAGTCAGCAAGGAAGTTTCCTTGTTTCCTTATGGCTGGTTAAATCAAATAGAGTAAATACATGTGACTGAAGGCGGGGGGGGGGGGGGGGGGGGAGTGTTTGCAAGAGTGTTCTATTTTTTATATGAATTGATACTACTAATAATCTGTTCATGCTTTTCATAGGGATGCTCAGCTTTAGCGCTATTAAAGGTGACCTTTTCATTTTGTATGTGTGCCTCTTTGATCACAGATGTAGGAATTGTCATGTCAAAATATTTCACTTAGTTCCAGGAAAACTCACTGTTTGAATCCTAAATATCTTTAAGAACTGAAGGTTGGGTTAATTCCTAATATTCTGGATTGCCAGTCTGTCTGGATGTCTCTTAGCATTTGTCTTTTAGTTACCAGTTATGGAAAGATTATTTGCTTGTAAGCTCTTGGATTCAAAAGTAATGCTTTCAAATCACGTGAGGAATGCTCATGTACAACTGAAATATTGTGTGAATTCAGCACAGGAAAGATTGCGTGGTTGTTTTTTTTTAATTAATTCACAAATATCTTTATATGGCTGGAACTAGATTATACCAAACAAGCTCTTCTGTAGCTTCAGTCTGTTCTATGTAAAAATATCTGCACGTGAAAAAAATGAACAGATAATATCATATGATTACTAACTGTTTTGCATTACAGATCTCATTAGTTATTCCAGTTAAGCAGTGAATAAATAGGGTACTGATTTAGTTCCTAAAATCATTCATGTATGTACGTGGTGAGGTGCCATAACTTAATGAAATAGTCAAGCAGATAGAGTAAAATAACTCTTAAAAATTAGTGCCAGAAAAAAGGAAAGCTGAATCAGGTAACGATGTCCTTTAAATCTGAGAAGTGGCATGTGAAAACAGGATTAGACATACAGAGTGAGTCACAAGAGTAACGTGGATCAATTATAACTTTAAATCCATAATATTACTTTGTTTTAAATCTCAAAAAACTAGCATTGTATGTTCCTGGCTATGAATCCTGAGAAGTAGCTGAAGTAAATGCAAAAAGCTCTTTGTGTTGGTCTTTCACGTTCCTCTTCAGGGCTGTCCTGCTGCATAATTTCCTGAGATCAAGGAACTGATGATTGAAAAGGCCCTTCTGCTTGTGTGCCTGAAAACTACACACAGTTTGGCTTGAAATACACATATGCAATACTTACTGTCAAATTGCAGTTGCTTATCACCATTTGTAGAAAGAGCTAATCAGTCAACTAAAACTAAACAGGTAGCTGTGATAGCGTGGTACAAACAAGTAAGCTCTGCTTCTTTGCACTGCTTATTAGCTTGGGCTACATCTGCACTTTGTACAAGCACATTGCTTCTGCTTCAGAAAGCAGGCAGAACAAACATGCATCACCCCCTGAAAAGCCGTGTGGATGTACACAGAATTTCATTAAATACAAAAGGGACCTCTTTAAAATTCTGAATGTAAGTTCCTGTGCTTTCCTGGTCTCTGCTTTAAAAAGCTGCCAAAGTTTGCTCTCAAGCAGAAAAAACAAGCTCTTATTGTAGCAGTGGTTCTTCTGCTGTTACTTATCCATAAAGATCAGGGAGGTGACAGTAGAAGTAAAAATTAATTCTAGAATGCTGTGATCTATTTATAGAAGTTTGTGGAATAGATAAAAGAAATGTCCATCTCAGTCTCGCATTCTGCACGATCTGAAACTGCCCTATGTTTTAGTCTCTTATGCACCCTGAAGTGCAACAAGTTAAAATAGTTAGGTAAACTTTTATTGGGGGGGGGGAAGTGTTTTAAATGGACTTGTTTCTTTTAAAAGAAAAGCGATATTAGCCTGGAGTCTAGAAAACTAAGGCTATTAAAACTGAAAAACAACAAGAGCTTAAAACTATGTGGTTTCTTGCAATGTTAAACAGAAATCCAAAAAAGCTTCAGACTGAAGAATAATTTCAAACCATTAGTGTTTCACTACTGAAATGATACTTGAAGTTTTGCAATTTTAGATTACCTACTTAAAAAAAATAGCTGAAAGACAAATTTGATAAATGTAGATTTATGCCAGTAATTACTGTTGTTAGAGGTTTGTTGGCTTAGTCAAGCTGGTGACAGTGCCAGGGCAGACCTGGCCGGTGTGAAGCTGGTGCACAGGCTGCATCGTGCCTGCCTCTGAAGCTGTGTGGCAGTATTTGCTTGTGCTCTGGGGCTGTGCTGGTGTCCAGGCAAACAGCAGGCAGAAAGTCACCTGGAGAGATTAAATCCAAAAACCTTCAAGTACTGCCAGTCTGGCTGTGGGCCATAGCAAAGAGATTATATCACTCTGTTTTTGTACTTTAGTTTTTACAGTAAATATACCCAGAAGAAGTTGTGACTGTCTATGTGAATGCAACTAGTGTCACTGCTGTTCAGCTTGAAGTCATTGTTTTTAGGCTTGGAAATCTTTTTTTTTAAGAATCTTGGTCGAACGCCCTTTTGCAAGAGTTAACAGCATGTCTGATACCCTTCTGTTAGGAACCCGTTTTGCAGGTGTTTTGGTCCTCACACAATAACTGAACAGTGATTTACGCTTGCTGTGTAACTCAGCTGCGCTGGGCGCTGCAGGACTGCACGTGTGAACGACGTTCAGATGTAGCACTCGGGGATCAATGTCTAGGCAGAAGGTAAATCAAATGGTTCATGTCGAGCCAAAGCACTTTAACCAAAGAAAAATGAATTGCTTTGTAGGTGTTGCAGGTTTTTTTTTTTTTTTTTTTTCCTTTCTCTCTAATCTGCTCTCTGGAAGAAATGACAGTGCATTGCACAAAGTGAAGCTAACAGGCAAGCTGGCAGCTTCTATGGATTTGATGTAAAAAGAAACACTGGAATTCAGCATGCACAGAATTAAATGCAGAATAAGGTAACTTAAGGGGTTTCTTGGTCTGAGCAATGAGAGATGGAAGTGAGAGGGGGAACTTGAACCCTCTGACAAGAATCCCAGGACTCAATTTCCAGATAAGGCAGTGATAGAGGGCAACGGTGTCTCTTTGGTACCTTGTTTATGCCATACTTGCAGGTCAAGCAGTGCTGGGGCCAGTCCCCTCCTTTTTGGGGACCTAGGAGGTGATTGCTGTGCATGTGCACAGGGGGTTCATTTTTAGTGTGCATTCACAGTGCATCCAAGGAATTTTGCTATAGGTTCATGAGATTCTGTATTGACTTGTAAAATAATAATACAAAAATCAATATGTAATAACTATATGCTAATATGCACAAGGCTACAAAGTGACATGCTAAAGACATTGGTGTATATTAAAGTACATCCTGTTCTCTAGCAATTAAACTTCTGTGCATGTGTCACGTAGGATGAAACACTGCTAATTAGATTTGGTTGGAGACAGTTTTGAGTTGTGGCTGTGGCTTCCATAAAAAAATACAAACGATGAAACACTTGCCAAGGAATGGGATATTGCTGCTGTAAAAGTAAGTTGCTTAAGTGAAGAGAAAGCAGATGTGCAGCATAATGTGTTAAAACAACACCCCCCCCCCAAAGGAAAAAAAAAAAAAAAAAACTTGTGACAATATTTAGTTATCTGGTGCTGATTTAATTCTTCAGCTGTAGCTGACTGCAGCTGCCATCTCACTCCTCTTCGAGGCCTTCCTTAAAAAACTGGCTTTTGTTGACTAAGAAAACTCAGCTAAACTGCTGTGACCTCTTCCTGCCAAGCTGGCTGATATTGCTACCTTGTTTTTGTCTGTCTGTCTGCACTTCTCTGCCCCTGACATTTAATGCTGGCCCTTGGGCAAGGACTGTTGTATGGTCACAGAGAATAACAAGGTATTTACTGATGCTTGGCTGAGCAGTACTTTTAGGAATGCTACCGTGGCTACCTGCGTCTTCAGGAGGAGATTTAACTATGTCTCCAAACGTATTTGTTTTTTGTCCCTCTCGAGCAAGAACAGAAAAATGGTTGGGCCCGAGGACCGCCCGGCAGGGCGTTCTGTAAGCAAATGTAAATGGCGGTGAATGCTTAAGGAGCAATAAAATAAATGGGAAATACAAAGGCTATAATATATTCCCTGGTGTGCTGTCTCAGCATCTGGTTATCGCTAACTTGGGGATTTACTAAATCCAGACCTTCGTGTCTAACGGTCAGTAGTGCCCAGTTCGCTGTATCTCTAGTTAATCAGTGTTTGTCAATGGAAGATCAGCTCAGTTGGGAACTGGAGCCACATTCCAGAGTAAACGAGCCTTTAAGCCGTCCTCCAAGCCTTTGCATCCAAAGGTTTGTGTTTGTTCTTGTGCTATTGTTGAAATTCAGCTGCCTTGGAAGGAATACTCAAATATCCGTGTGATTAGGACTCCTGCTTGTAATCAATAAACTGAGGAAGGACCTTGACTGCAATAAAGACTGTGTTCTGCAAGTGCTGACTTCCTTGCTGCTGTCACCCCTGAAATAGCTGCCATGTATTCATGTTGGCTTCAAGTGTTTCCCAGCATGGTTAGTTTAAATCGCTTCCCAGCTTGTTTTTGCCGGGGACTCCATAACAGGTAGCAAGTGGGAGCACGTTCCTGTGCTTCTGGTGGAAATCCGTGTGTAGACAGACTTGCACAGGCTAGTGGGATCTGAGCAGCGTAGTACTAACGTTCCGGATTACGTTTTGAAAGAGGCTCTCGGTGTAAAAGCTGGGGGATTGTGCTCTGCAAGCACAAGGAAACTCGCTTACCGTTGCCTTGGCAGATTATTTCCCCTCAGGGGGTGCACGTGCATGTCCCTGTGTTGTGACTATTGGAGTCCATTTGCTGGGCATGTTCCTTCATGTAAAGTTCAGTTCTATCCTTTACCATTTATAAATAAGTTATAAAATATTCTAGAAAGTTTTTCTTCCTCATGGAAGAATTCACTAAGCAGGGACAGTCAGTGCTGCATGTCTTTCTGAGGGTCTGCCAGCATCAACTGTCGGTGCTACCTTGAGGGATAATAGAAAGGAAAAAAAAACGCACTAGGGATTAAAACTTCACTGTGCAATTCTCCTTCTGTGTTCCCTCCAATGTTGTGTTTCTCAAGCATCCACCTCGGAAGTACTGCTGCTCTGAAGCCTTCTGAAGCCCAGGAAGGGACTGTTCTGCTGTAGGTACGTCACTGTGGTTGTTGGAGAATATGCTATCTTTCATTTTTTCCCCCGTGGCTGGAAGGTAAGAAATGAGATTTTCAGCTTGCTTTCTGCCCTAGGCTTGCTTTGTGTGTTGACATATACTCATAACGCCTAGAGAAATATAAATACTTAAAACAACATCTCTCTCTGCGTACTCACTAGCACGTCGGTGGGTCCTGTCCTGACTATCACGTTGTTTGCGGGGCTAGGTCCAAATCCCTGAACTCCGGCAGCCTTGGGCTGATTTAAGCAGTAGCAGCACAATGTGTTTTCAGAAAGCTTCGCTAAGGGCTGCAGTTAGAGCAGGACCTGCAGCGCAGCTCGTTTCTGAGCTGGCTCCGTTGTCGAGCAGCTGAGGGGTCTGAGCGTGAGCTGCTTCATTTAGCTTTGTGGGATGCCTTGGAGAGCTCGCTTCTGGTTTGATTGATGCCAGCACCGGCCGCGTGGGACGTACCTGTGCTGGCTGGGCACGGTCGCTGGCTGCTGTGAGAGTAGTGGACGAACAGCGTTGGAGTTTGTGGCCTTCAAAATAGATAGTACTCAAGCATTTTTGGCTCCTTATTAATTGCACATACATTCTCGGCTTAAAACTGCGTGGATCACCCTTGTTTTCCCACTCAATGTGCTCGTTTCCTATTTCCTGTCTCTGAGGTGTTAAACTATTCTATGAATTTGATGCCCACGACTGCAATTTCAGAGCCTGTTTAATGAGGGGAAACATTAGGCATTCAAGCACTATTGGTCAGGATGCTTCTGGTGCTCCTGCCACCACTATTTGTAGCATTTTTCATCAGTTTCTCTCAACAGAGCAGTATCTCCGTATTATAAATAGGGAAATGGGGGGAAAGGGATGTAAGCTGACTTGCTCGGTGTTGACTGACAAACTTGGTTTTCAGAGTCCCATGGTAGCATGTTCTCTTCTGACCGGTATTGTTTCCCTCTTTCCCAATTGTTCCAATACACTGCAGAGATAATCTTCAAAGCTTTAATTCAAGCTCAAGCAAAAAGATGACACTTCAAGTGTGTACTGGAAGCGTATCCAAACTGGCAAGGATACAGTGAACTGATAAATTACAAGTTGTTCCTCATTTGCCTGGAATTTGTTCATGAATTTAGGTAATGTGGTTGTCACTTATTTACTCACGGACTTCCTCGAAGGAGGAAATACTGTTTTTGTGTTTATAGGCTCATTGGTTTTGAGTCATCGGTATTTAACTCATCTTACTGACTGTTAATGCACTGAAATAATGAGGAGGCATAGTAACAGGAATTTGTTTCACGTGTCTCATTGTAAATGCACTAATAAATGGGCCTTGTCCTGCAGGATGCTGAGCTCCTCTCAGCACCTCACACATGCTCAGGGACATGGGATCTAGCTCTGTTTTAGCTAAAGCAAAGCAGTGAGCTTATGGACAGAATCAGTAAGGTTGGAAGGGACCTTTGGAGATCATCTACTAGTCCAGCCTCCCAAAGACTTCCTCGTGTTGGTTCCAGTGGGGCTTGAACCCAGGGCCTTCTGCATGTAGAGCAGATGTGGTAACTACTACACTATCCCTCTACCCCATCTCCTTTCTAACCCTGGCATCCTGTTGAGATTATGATACCTAGAAATTTGTTTAATTTCAGGATCTCTTTTTCAAATAGCAGATATTAATGACTTTTGTTCAAAATATTCCTGTTCCCTATTTTGAACTGTTGCAGCGTGGGCTTCGCAGCAAGTTCTGCCTCAGGAGAAATGAAAGTTAGTGTCAGATTCTTCACCCATTTGACATTTAAAAATGTTTCCTAGGACTCAGTGTTGCAGTTCCTGGGAATTTTTCATGTTGACTTCAAAGGTCTTAGTTAGCTGTGGTATTTTTCTGGAGCTCTTACTGAGGTGCTAGTTTGGGCAGGGCCAGTGTTGTCTGGTTAAGCAGAAAGCAGAGTGCTTCCATAGCGATGGTGCTGAAGAATGGGGTATCCTTTAAAACAGTACAGTTAAGCATTGATCCCATTCCTGTTTTTGCTTGTGGTTGTTGCCTTCTCCCTTCTCTGGAATGAGTGAGATTCCTTTTGTCCTGCTCATTCTCTATCAGTAATGGGAATATTCATCTCTTCTGCTCAGTCAAATCAGCAGCTTTCCCTGCTTTGCTGCTGCTGCTGGATTCTGGTAGTTCTCACTTACCCCGTGATTATTGATGTTAATTCTGGGGACAGAGTCAAACTGGAAGCAAGATCAAGTTGGAAGAAGTTCAGAATTAAGTATGTATTCACACTGTAGGAAGCGCAAGAGTGCAAATAGGCTCCATGAAGCTCTGTTCTTCAGCGACTAGAAACCTGTTTATTACAGCCAGTCTATTATGAGTAATTTCTGCTGGGGAAAATCTTGAATCAAGCTGAACTGAACCAGGCTGAGCTGTTCTTGCTCTTGGTCCATCTGTTTATTTCTGTGTTTTCTGCCAAAATTTACATTGTTTTAACCAAATTGTTGATTGATGTACTTCTGTTGTTCTTCACTGTCTTTGCAGATGTATTTAGTCCAATATGTTTCACCGATACAGCTCCCTTTAGGATGTTACAAGATATTGTCCTCGTGAAAGCCAGTCAGTTGTGGGCCATACAAAATACTTCATAAAAGCTGGCTTGTACAATATCACAGAATAACTCCTGTATAATACAACTCTGCATGCCGAGTGTTGTGGTGGAGACTCGGTCTGGGCTTGCTAGCCATTGTGTAAATAAACATATGCCTCCAAAGCCCAGGCTCCCTAACAAGCTCAGAGTTTGACATGTGCTGAATTACTCCAGTTCACGAGGATGACGGTGCCTGTGGATTACTGGAAGCCGGAATAACCAGCCTGAGGCAGGGTGAACTGGCGAGCGGGAGCAGCAGGTGCTGGCTGTACCCCGCTTGGGCTCGCGTGGGCTCTGCTGCTTGGTTTGCTGCAAGAGGGCACAGTTTGGCAAGTCCTATAAAGGCAGTGTTTCCATAGATGTGGCTTGGGAGTTTTCCTGAATAATTATTTTAGGATTGGCCCCCCCAAGTAACATGTTCTGTTTAATCAGATACTTTCTTTTTTCTTTTTCCTGGCTTTTTGAACTGTGTATAATGCACTTCCTTTGTTCTTGTAGGAGGATATTACAATTCTTATTAACCCAGGTCTGAAAGCAGCAGCAGGTAAAACTGCTGTCATGCTCCCACGGAAATGGTGAGTTTCCACGTAGCGGCGTGTTTGGAGCCTGAACTGGAACCTGCTAGTGTTCTGGTCTCGTCTAGTGCGTGTCCTTGCTTAGTCGCAGAGTGCTTCTCACAGGGGGTCAGAACTGTTATCCCTATTTTATAGGCTGAGCAACACAGGGAAAAGGATTTGCCAAACACTACTCCCATTAGAAAAGAGATCTTGCTGCTGTCTCCTCTCACCTCTTTCCTTCCCCAGCTTCGCTCCCCTCTTCTCACTTGCTGGAGCATCGTATCCCTGTTAGCACTTGCTGTCACCTTCTGTCCCATCTTAGGGAGACCAGCTGCTCTCCACCAAGTATTAAATGTTCACCCTTGCCATGGAAAACCAAGTGTGTTGGTCCTCTGCTCCTGCTTGTTTTTATTAAAGTAAACCAGCATCTTCTCAAGCGTATTCATCCAGTTGCGCAGTGGAGTTGGACTGACTGATGTGATGCCTCTTTGGCGGTGAAGCAACATCCACGCAACATGGAATAAGCAAACTTAAATTTGTACATGTTTTGAACAGCATCCACACTGAAAACAGCAGGGCTGAGAATTCAAGGGCTTGCAAGGAGACGGTTATGATTAATGCTCCTCATGGTTTCCTTTTCTGTCTCTCATAGCGGAGTTTTGCTGTGGGATCTTCGTAATCTTGATTCTGGGCAACTTCTGGTTTGTCGGCATCTTGTACTTGCTGTGGCTCTACCTCGACTGGGAAACGCCGTGCGCTGGAGGGAGACGGTCCCAGTGGGTCAGAAGTTGGACTATTTGGAAATACTTTAGGGAATACTTTCCCATTAAGGTGAGTAAAAGGTTTCTCAGGACAGCTAGAACAGCCATGAACGCCACCAGGCATTGAAGACTTATCGTTGGTAAAATTCAAATAGTTACTTCAGAGTGAACAGGACTTCTTAAAACACGGGGAGTCTGAGATTTAGCAACAGCACGGGGGGATAGGAGTCGATTTTTCACGTAGGCTATGTGGTCACAAGATAGTGCTCCAGTACAGTAAATGTTACAGAAATGATCATTCAAGATGGATCTATTTTAACTTTGTTCAGGTGTAAAATGGGGCAGTTTAAAGCCCTCAGAAGAGGGAAATGAATTGTCTCAGTTCTGTGTCCTGTCGATGTGCACCCTCCAAATTTTATTTTACTATATTTGAAAGTCTCTGTGATACAGACATATTATAATCTCTTATACCATCTCATTTTTTTAGCTTATAAAAACTTCAGATTTGGATCCAAATCACAACTACTTGCTTGGCTTTCACCCTCATGGGGTGCTGGTAGCTGGAGCCTTTGGAAACTTTTGCACCGGGCCAGGTTTCAAGACGCTCTTTCCTGGCATTACTCCATACCTTCATATCACACCCATCTGGTTTGGCTGTCCCTTCTTCAGAGAGTATGTAATGAGTGCTGGTAGGTAAAAGCAGTGTGTCTCAGCTATTGCTCAATATCGTACCTTCCACCTAAAATGTAGAATCTGCTCCTGTACCTATCAACAGTAAGTTGTTATTTCACTTCTATTAGATCAGCACCGGCCCTAAGTTAAGCCTCTGTTTTATGATGAACTGTTGTTGCAAAATAACTTGAAAGATTTTGTTAATTTTGCTGAATTATATGTTAATGTGTCATTGTTTAAAACTGATTTCAATGAAATTTCTGATTGTTCTGTTGAATCATAACTGGCAGTTACAATACAGCTAGATCCACTGCCGCCAAGAGCTTCACTGCAGGAAAGATTCACAGTAAGTCTGTTTTTGTAGTGAGACTATTCCCAGAATAAGATCTACTGAATCTAAAGCTTCACCTCTTCAAGCATGAGTGATAATTACTAAATCTTGGATGTTAGGATCAGGCTATGTTTTTCTATCTTTTAAAACATACCTATTTTAACTAACATTAAATGATAAGTCATATAATCACTGATCATTGCAGATACTTCTGTAAATGTTGCAATGCTCCTGTAGCCCCCCCTTTTTTTCCTTTCTTTTTGTAATTATCTGATGCTTCTAGATATGGTGAGAAAGGTAGGAAAGGGAGTAGGAACCAAGGCAGTCTGTGGCTGCGTGGTTTTGCATCTGCTGTTATCCGCCACCCGGCAGAGAAGGAGGAAGGAAGAGTGGCCTGCAGCGGCTGCAAGCTCTCTCTGGGGCGTTTGAGTGCCGTTTTCCGTAGCTTCGTCTCCCTTCTGCACCCAGCTGGTTCCCCAGACCCTGCTCTGGGGCTCTACTTCAGCGGCCGTTGGGCCATCGCCATTCCCGTGCCCTCCCCTAAATGTGCTGTGAGCACGACCCCTTTCAGTTGTTCTCAAATTGGGGAAATGATAGAGAGGCTTTGGGGGTTTCTAGGTGTAGATGTTGGCCACGGCTGTGCTTCTTAGCGCTGCCAAGCTCTGATCACGCACAGAAACAACCCTGCTTCAGGGAAGGTTCTCGTCTGGGCAGCGAGGAAGGGATGTGGCACAGGTTCCTCCAGAGCTGTTGTGATGCCCCAGTGCTGGCTCGTTTCTCTGTTTGTCCAATTTTTTTGTTTGTTTGATTGGTTGTTTTATTTTCTTTTTGAACAGAAAATCCAACAGCCCTGAAATGACAGAACACACACTGTCCATGTAGTAAATGGAGCACTTGAACCTGCATTTCCACACTAACATTCATATAATTAAGCCTTTTTTTTATGAAGAAAATGCTGTTCTCTCCTTGAACTATGAGGCTACAGTACTAGCTACTAGTTACTTTCAAGAAGGAGGTGTTTGAAGTGTAACACTACTTAGTCATTGCACAATGACACTTGAAAAACAGATTGAAGATAATATCTTGCTCGAGAAGCTTGAAGTCCCACTAGGTACAAGTATTTTTCTAGTCAGAAGTTAATTACCTACTTCTGACTGAGGTCCTATACTTGAAACTTGTGTAATTGTAATGATGATGTAAACTCTGAGGACAGAAATTTTTTCTCTGTTCTGTACAGCACTTGTCATAAAGGGATCATACTCATGACTGATAATGCAGTAATAATAAAATATAACAAGTAATAAACTGTGGGGAATAGAAGAACAGGTAACAATTAGGACTAGTTCCCTCACAACAGCTTAATACAGGAGTGATTTTGCTTAAATTCATTAAACTACAGTAGTTGAGTAAGTACAGTCAAGATAAATCTGGACAAGACTAGATCTGGGAGATAGAGCTGTAGCTTTTGAGTCCAACTTTTACATGAATGCTGTGATTTCCAACAAGCTATTCAAGCACTCCATGCTTACAGACGTGCCTAGGATGCAGTTCAGATTCACGTCAGAATTGCATGGCCTTGGATGGTTCAGCATCACAGGAGAATGTCCTTCCATAAGAATGTTCTTTTTGAGGGGATTTTTTTCAGGTTTGCAAAGTTAAGGGGTTAGTAATTATGGAAGATGACAAGTTTAAACATGGCTCAGCCTGTTTTTTTGCCATCTTGACCTGTAAAAACAAATATTTACTTGCTAGATGAGAAATAAGCAAAAAGCAAACTTAAGAATAGTTAGCATCTTAGCTTGTTTTTGACAGGTGGCCCAAAGTGGACCTTCTGTATAATAAAGGTTATCAGTCAGGTAATAAACCACTTATGAAATCTTTGTGTTACTGAAAGCTATGCTTCTATCACATTATTTTTGGCTTTTGCATAAATGGTACTGGTACGAGCCTTGTAAGTAAAACCTAGGTGGGGCTCAAAGGAAGTCGAGAAGGCTTGGAGAAGGGTTCAAAGGGAACAAGGGCCAAGCTGACGTTAAAGCCTCGTGCAGCAGTGTGCCTCAAATTAGCAGTAGCTGTCTTGGCTGCAATATCAGAAAAGCTTCACGTTCTGCTGTTCTAGCCTAAATAGATTTATGAGTGTCAGATGCTGGTTGCTAGAGGCTAAGCTGGTGCAGTCACTGGGAGTAGCACAGCTGAGCCTCCGCCGCTGCTTCTGACGCTGTGGGGCCACTGCCTTAGATGGAGCTGCTGTATCCTAACTTAGGAAGGAACGGAAGGGATCAGCTTGGCCCTGCAGATCCTTGCTTAAGGTAGCAAGTCCTCTGTCTATTCTGTTAACCCCTCTGCATGCATTTGTTTATATGCACCTGCTTCTGCAGGGTTAGCTGCAGCCTCTCTACAATATCTGCTGCAATTTTACTATCCTGTACTTGGCACAGGAGTCTCTCTGATAAGGAGTTATGTTGGCAGAAGAGCCTCCTCTTTCCTGAAGATCTTGTAAAACTTCTGTGGTAGGCAAGCAGAATTTAGCTCACCAATGGGAAATCAAAGGGTGTGCCTAAGACTGGATCTGTTGCAGTAAGAGGTTAAACCTATATCTTAGAACAAACCCATAGCTCTGTCATGTGATATTTAGAAATATCATTTATGCATCATTTACAAATATTCCTTAAATTCCACTGTAATCCTGCGTGAGGGTCTACTGAGTCACTCTTAAAATGTTTGCTCCCGAAGGAATGGTTTCCGCATCCAAGGAGAGTGTCTCGTACGTGCTGAACAACGACGGCGGTGGCCACGCGTCCATCATTGTGATCGGAGGAGCCGAGGAGTCTCTGAACGCACGTCCTGGAAGTTTAACGTTGAACATCCTCAAGAGGAAAGGTTTTATTAAAATGGCCTTGAAACATGGGTAGGTTTCTCATGGAGACTGTTCTGATAAGCATGCTTTGAATTCAGACCGATTCGTAAATATAGTACATGTTACATACAGTAAATTCATAATTAGAATCTGAAAGAGTCATTTGTGTATGAACATGCAGATATCTGAAACAGGAACAAGTCTGAGCATCCAGATCCAGTCTGGGAGTGTGGAAAGCTCCTTTTTGCCTTACATAATTTGTAAGCAGTAGGTGGAGATATTAACATATCTTGGTTATTTGTTTCTGTTGTTTTATATTGCAGTAGCAAAAAAAAAGAAGTAGTAATTGTGAAATGATATTAGTAAACCTTTTATTGCTGAGTGACTCAGATGTTGTTCTCTGTTCTGTAAATTGAAGTTACATTAAAACAGTATTTCCGTATCATTTTAAGCAAAAAGGTTAGAAAGCTAGGCCTTGTTTTATTAAATCACTTCAATGTAGTCCACGAGTATTTTTCATCTTTATTTTAAAGACTTTCTTTTGAAGCTTGTTATTTACAAATGTAAATTTCTGGTAATTTGAGGTGTGAATCTCAAAGAAAAATTAGTGTTTTTTTTTTTAACTGACAAACATCCATCAGTGTGTTACTGAACAGAGATGGCATTAATCTTTTGAGTGATTTACATAATACGAGCTATTGCGTTTGTGTTGCACTGTTCTAGGTGCCTTGAGTATTAGAAATATTGGAACCACTGACTTGTTCCTGCTAACCTTTCTAGATAATACCAGAATTACACATTGATATGCTAAGCAATAAGGGGAAAAAAGAATCTTAAACTTTGATTTGTATCTTTGATTCAAAATCTGTAACAGTGTTTTTTAATTAGAGGAAAAGATGGTCGCTGAGAAGAGTGCTCTGTTTTCAGGCAGGCTGCTAATGTCGTCTTTATTTCTAGGAAATATTCTGTGTCAGAAGATTCCAATTTTTTTTATACATTTCCCTAGGAGTCTCATAAAGGACCTGTTCTCCTATAGAGAATAATATTTTAGTCCAATTTGTACCCAGAAATAAAACTTGCCTAAATGGGTCTTTACTCAATCCCTGTTTGACTGCTGCTTAACCCAGTAAGAATCCTAACCACCATCAGTAGTTTATTCCTTACCATAAAGTTTACAAAATATTTAGGTACTTGTTTAGGAGCATATCTAGAAATCTCTCCAATCTGACAGATCGCAAAGGTTGGTGCTCGTCTCCCATGTAAGCTGCTCTGGATCCAGAAACGAGATACTCCCATCTCTCGTGTCCCTGATTTCACAAGCAGCCCTAAGGCAGGCGGAGGAGCCCAGGCTACTCGCAGAGCACACGGGTGGCCTTTATCTCCTCTGTCAAGTCCTGTGCTTCGAGTGGTGGTCCTCCTCTTAGTTAAGGCGGCTCAGCGTTTACAGCCCTCGGCTAGAATGAAATGGGCACCAGCAGACCCCCGGCTCGACCTGCCTGAAAGGTCCTCACCGCTAGGCTAATTATTCTGGGTCTGGGCGTCTCCTGATGCTTCTGATCTGCAGCATCGAATATCAAGAGAGGAAGGGGCAGTGCGGAGCGACGAGCCCTGTGCTCCCCACCCTCGCTCCCACACTGCCCATGCAGAGAAGTGCGGCTGTTCCTGCGCTGCTTTTTTTTAAAATGTAGTCTGAATATATGCGCAGAAGTCCTCTGGACTCCTAGAAAAGACATTTTGGTCCAAGGTAACACAATACCTAATACAAAGTAAAGAAGTCCTAAAGACGTAAGTGATGAATCAGCTGACTTATCCTTAGTTTCATAATCAGAAGTTACTTATTTCTTTGTTGCAACCTCCTACCTAGTGTCTTGCAAAAGCCTTTAGTGTGCAGATTAAAACAAATCCCACAGTCTCGGGGTGTACATAAAGATGCTATTGCACCATATGATTCTCCTGTTTGTTTTAATGCTGTAGTAAAAAATGGAGTATATACCGAGCCATGTTATTTTCCAGGCTTTCCAATGTTTCCTTTACAGGTAGTGGGGTGATAGATGAGAAATACTCGAGAAAGCAGGGTTTGAGCAGACATCAGTCAGACCTGAGAGTGGGAATGGTAGTACTCAGGAAGCCTGAGGCATGAGGAGCTATGTAAGCTCTTCTTCCTTCCATGCAGGTGGTTGTGATTGCCCATGGTATTTCCAGCCAGCTCCATCCTCAGTGCATCTTCCTTGGGCATTTGGAGTTCTTCAGTAATTCATCTTGACAAAATTACTAGCAATGCAGCTGTTCTACATTTAGGCTTTCATCAAAGATAGTGTAAGCTCAATAGCACTGAAGTACAGAAAGTAAGATTCAAGTAAAGCAAATAAAACCCACTGATGTCCATCAGAGATTGGTTAGACTTCTTTTGGCTGTATAATCTGTTTTAATGAAACTAAACATTCAAAAAAAAAAAAAAAAAAAAAAAAAAAAAACACGCAGGCAAGGTTTTGAATAGAGTTGGAGTTTTTTTTTTGTCTCTTGTTGGAGACAGCTGCACTGATTCCATCAGCCTTAAGTAGTTTGTCCAGGAGGTAGTCAGTGCCTTTCCTCCCAAGCCAACTCGTGAACTGAACAAAAATTCATTAAGCTGTGCAGGAGCCAAAGTGAATTAGTATAACTTCTGCGGGTACGATTTGACTTGTGATAGTAACAGATTAAGGCTAGTGTTTTTGAAGAAGCCTGGAGGAAGTAGGATTTTGCCAGGAGTTGGTCACCAGGTGAATTTGGCATTGGACTCGTGCCTGTGAGAATGTCTACTTTTTATCATGTTTTTTTTTGTGCTGAAATCAAGTGCATGCATTACTCCGGTCAAAAGGCAGGGGAAAGCCAAGATCTGACACTGCCCAGCCAGGAGCATTATCAGGTTAGCAACAAGGTTTCTTTACTTGCCAAAGGAGAAAATGCAGTGAAAACCGGGCTGGGCTTGCTGAAATACTGATGGATAAGATTATAATTATGATATATGTGTAATTATATATTTTTATGACTGTGACTAGTCATAAAAAATTGCAGCAGGTAACAATCAGCTAAATACTGCCTCAAAGCTAGCTGCTAGTTGTGTACGAATGACTAAAAAACAAAACAAAAGGTAAAAAAAACAAAAACAAACCATCAACCCCCCCGCCCCCCAAGCCCCAAGCAGCTGCATTTCAGAAGGGAGTTGAATGCCTGTTGCTGATGAACTCTAGAGCCACCCGAGTTTGCTGTGCCGGCTATTGGGAAGTCTCCACGCCGCAGGTGGGAGCTGCGCCGCAAGTGCAAGCGGATGTGGGATTCTCCAGTGCTCATTGCAGTTCTGACTGTTCTCCAGGGCTCATCTGGTCCCAGTGTTTTCCTTTGGCGAAAATGAACTATTCAAGCAAGTTGCAAACCCCAGGGGTTCACGGCTCAGAAATATACAGGAGAGGCTGCAAAAGATAATGGGCTTTGCTCTGCCACTGTTTCATGCCAGAGGAGTATTTCAATACAGTTTTGGCTTAATACCTTACAGGCAACCTATTCATACTGTTGGTAAGTTCCTTGTGCCTTTTCCAATGCTTTTCTTTTTTTTTTTTTTTTTTTTTTTTTTTTGGTTTAAAAAGGTGAAATTGTGCTTCTAGTATCTGTGTAAATTTATAAATTTGTTTGAACAAAACCAGTTGGCTACTGAGCGTCTAAGGCAACCATGTGAGACTTGAAACAAACCTTTAATATTTTTTTTTTTTTACTCTCTATTCTCGCCCAGCTGAAACAAGGGAATCCTTTCTCCCTTCCCCCTTTCTGTCTTGTACCTAACCTTATTCTTCATTCACACTTCAGCCAGTGGCTCGTATCCTCGGGAGTCCTCGAGGGACTCGAAGGGGTCATCCAGTCCGCAGAAGAGGGCTGACGCGGCTCCGCGGCTGCTGCTGCCGTTGTTTCACAAGGTGCCCAGCACCTTCTTTTCTTAGTCCCGCAGAGAAAAAGCAGTTACGTGTTTCCACTGGCCCCAGGCCAGCACGTGGCACCACAGCCCGGGGCCACGCTGCTGGCAGGAGCTCCTGCCACCATGGCCTGGTGTGCGCCGGGACCCGGGAGAAGCCGAGTCCTTTGGGGGGCTGCTCCGTAAATGCCGTTGCAGCTCCCGGGGGGTTTCCCCTGTTTTCGCTTTTTGCCATGGAAAGGTCCGTTTGTGTTTAGGTGAGAAGTGCAGGCTGTATTGACAGACAGTTTGGAAGAGATTTTTTTTGCCAGAAGTCTTCATTCCTGGTGGTCATCTCTCACTGGAGCATAGAGGTGAACATCTTCAGACTTTAATGGCATTTACTAGTGCTCTGGACAGCCACATCTTCAAAAAGTTGTGCGGGGTGTCGTGCAAAGGCAACAGCTAGCTGCCTATGTGTTGGATAAATCATTCCTAGTGAGATCCTGAGTGACTGAGTGAAGTCTGTCCAGAAAAATAAAGCTGCTCTTACATTCCACATTATCGCCTCAGAGGAGGGATGATATGGTTTTAGCATGAGGCAAGTAACGTGAAACTTAACGTAAATTACTACTACTTCTTTGTCTTACACAAAGACCTGTGTTTTTACTGGGGTATATATTTAAATATTTTGAAAAAGATTTAATTTTGAAAGCCCATATTTTGTCTAGGCAGGCTGAAAATGTTGCTTATTTGAAAACCAGAAAGTTTTCAAAACATGGGAAAGAAAATAAGGCATTTTCTGCACTTTTTCATTGGGTAGATGACATCAAGACTTGTGAATTTAAATTGTCTTTTACTCTGAAGCAAATCTTCATCACTGTTTTATTTACTGCCAGAGCAGGAGTGTGGTCCATGGCTAAAGCACAGGAGTGCTACAAATCAGCAAGGCCAGAGTCTTGCAAAAGAACTTGTTATATGACCTCATGAAGTCCCTTATCTATAGTGTCTCTGTTTCCTCATGTTTGCAAACTATTACAATGTCTCTGCATTCCTGGAGGGCCCCTCGGTATGGCTCAACAGGGCTTTGAAAGTGTTAGCTCAGCTACTGCGGAGCCGCATCCAACTCCACCCAACCGGTTAGCCGTGTTGACAGTGTGGGTCAGGTATCAGCGAGTTGGCCTCTTTCAGGGGCTGGAACTGATCCAGAAGCCTCGTTTCCTAAAGCATGGAGGCAAAATTCAGAAAGAAAAAAATCAAGATCTCGGAAGTCTGAGTGTGAGTGCTTTGGGCTGCACGAGTAAGAGTAATCTGGTTTTGCTGAAAATTATTGCTGCTTTTCAGGAATAGAACCAACTCTAAAATACATGATTGGGCAGTTCCTTCAAAGCTGCATGGAAAACCAGGGAAATCACAGTTTCCAACTCCCCTGTTAGGAGGGCAGACGAGGGGTGGGGGGGTTGATGCGTGCTCCTGGAAATCCCTTATTTGATGTACAGCGATTTCATCCTCCCAACGTCTTACCCAGCCCAGGGCTGTGTTCTGCCCCCTAGCCGTGTGGAGACTGAATTTCAGCGCTGCGTAGGGCAGGAGAGCTCTTGGCAGCAAAAGCTGCAGCAGGAATCTGCAGAATCAACTCCTTTGCAGACGGCTACAGCTGCGCTGCCTTTTACCACCACCTCCCCATCTCAGGTGGCAACATCTGCTGAAAGGGATTGCCAGGTGCCTCTGTCAGGCACCTGAAAATCTGTTTAAGTCGTTTTTCCTGCAGGCTTCCTGTGTGCTCTTGGCCAAGTCTGTTAAGCTCTCAAGGCCTCCGTTCGTTTTCAGTGAAGGAAGAGCAGCTATCAAACACGGTAGGGACGGAATGGCGTAAGGAAGACCGCGGCCGCTGGCGGGCTGCGGGCTTTGTAACAGCCGCTCTGCCCTGCGGGCTGCGCCGAGCGCCGTGGCGCGTGCGCTCTTGGGCCTGTGCGCGTCGAAGCGGGGCGAGGGCGGAGTTCGCCTAGCGCTTCACGCATGGAGTTGTTTAGGTTGTGCTGGTACTCGCAGGCCGCGTACGTCTCAGAGGCTTCTTACAGGATTTGGGGGGTTTTAAGTACTGCTACTCCCTGGGCTGACGTAACTGAAAAAAAAATACGGTACAGGTGCAGTGGTAGGTTTTGTATGATTGGAGGTACCTGTTTTTCCTTTTATGCCTCTGTATGGTTGAGGCTGTCACTGTCCTCTCAGTCTCTCTCATGCTGGGCACGGTTAGTACTCAGATCAGAACAGAAGACAGTGAGAAGCTACAGATATTTTAATTAGCATATGTTCTTGCGCTTAGAAAACTTCACCTGTAGGGTTTCAAGTTTTCCTTCTTTTTCCCCCCTGTCTTAGACGTGTCCTGAGCCCGTAAGGATTTGTAAGAGGTTCAGATTGCAAAACCCACAAACCCTAAGGGGTGAATGGCAGTTTACCTTTGCAGTGAGAAGCGTCTTCCAGCAAACTCTTGATTTCTGTTATTCACCTGAACTGAAGCCGCTGACTGAAACGGAGCTGGTGGAAGAGGAGAAGGCTGAGGCTGTTCCACAGCTTTTGACCCAGAGTAGCAATTCCGCTTGCAGTTTTTTACTCCTCGCTGTTACTGTTAAAGACAGGAAGAGCTGCAAAAAGCTCTGACTTATTTTTCTGAGCACAGATGAACCAGAATAGTCCAGCCTGGAAAACTGCAACTCCCTAGGCATCCGTAAAAATGCTTTAGCATCAAAATGTCTCCTGTCTCACAAGGGTAAGCCTAAGCACTAAGACATGCTCTGGCCAGTACCACGGGCCTGAGCATTTACGCTGCATGTATAATTTCACACCTATTTTTGAACTTGCCCTGCAGGATGCAATCCCAGTGGCAGGTCAGCCCATAATCCATGCAGTTGTACATTACTGTGCAAACTGTTCCCTCAAGTTAGAGCTAACCTCCCTCATTTGTTCTGCTGCTGCAAAACTGATGAGTGCGTTTTGTTTGTTTTTAACTCATTTTGTCCGAACTCAAGCAAAATGTGGAAAACCAGACCCAGGACTTTGGTTTGTGAAAGGTGGTATCAGGTCCAAGGCTAAGAGAATTATGCTGTGATTTTGTCACCTCCCTGGGAGCTATGATGGAGCTATTACAGGAGGGAGGGTATTTTTACTTAAATGAGATATCAATAAAGTTAACATTGCTCATGTGTTTAATTTACAGTGGGAAGCCCCATCCCTGTGAAACAGAATTTGAATCCTACCACTGAAGAGATTGAACAGCTACATGAGCTATATCTACAGAAATTAAGTAAATTATTTGAAGAGCACAAAAGAAATTATGGGATCCCTGAGCATAGATCTCTTGTCTTTGAGTAGTGAATTACAATTTGTGATTACATGGATCAGTTTGGAAAAAAAATATTGGATGCCGAAAGAGGTCTTTCTTGCAATCTGTGTTTTGCAACCTGTAATTGTTCTTGTGTAAGGAATAATTTTAAGAAGGGATTGTTTGATTTTTATCTTATGGAAAAAAATCCTTAGGGTGTGATCCTGGAAGCCACTGCTGTTTTGAGTTGTCCTTTTAGATTCACCTGTACTAAAAATGCTAGTGAGAGACTCGGCACAGATGTTCTTACCACCATGGATGTAACCATATCTTGAGCAGAGGAAATCGCCCTAGCATGAGATCAGGAGCAGGAAAAGTATATGTCCCTGAAGTATCTAGTTAGAAGTTAAGAGACTTACTAGCACGTATCAAACATTACATCAAGTTGTTCTTTGAATATCAAAAAGCTCTAATGCTCTTCCATAGAGATGAAGTCTGTTTTCAGTAGAAGGCTGAAACATTATGAACCATTTACACAGGATTTCAGGAATACTATGAGCTTCCTGCCCTAATTAAGCTATCAGCAAAATTGGTTTCTTTGACTTATGGAGCAGACTAAGCTCTGCTGGAGGAAGAACAATGTTGTTTTACATGCGTGCAGTTGCTGGGTGGTGGGAAACACTGAATAATGTGACTTTTTTCTTCTTTTGGACAAGCTGTACTTTAGAGCATCAGTTTGTAAGATGATGCAGCTTGGTTTGGTAGTTTTAGTCTCGCAGGAAATGGCAGGCACAGTACAGGAGGTGTTTACCAGTGAAACTGGTGGGTGAGTCATGTGAATTTTGCATGTTATGCATATTCAAAATTCCTCTTATGCTAAGCTAACATTCCTTCCACAGAAGGAAATGAAGCCCACTTTGTTCAGTCTAGTCCTGAAACTTCATCAAGGAAAGTGTACTTGTAATGCCTTTTTCTCCTCCTCCACCCCCCGTACGTGTGGATGCCATCTCTCCTAAGACCAAAGGATGGGGAAGCAGACTGTGAAGTTTCATTCTTTTTTCCTACTAGTCTGATGAACCAAATTGTACTCTGCAGTTTCCTTATCTGGAAAGTATGGGGAAAGCTGTGCATCAGTGTGGCACAGCTGTAACTGCCAAGGCAATGTGAGCACAGTGCTAAAGTGTAAGCACTAGAATTTGAGAGAAGGTTTTTCTTAAGTATGGGTATCTATTAGAAAAAAAATAGAAATCTTGGCAAAACTTTTCCAGTTAAAATCCCTAGGCCTCCAAGATGATGATGTGTGAAGAGAATTATAGTATACTATTATATTTTTATATATGAGAAATTACTATATTTGTAAATGCTTTCTATCTGCACATGGACTCTGCAGATCTGGATTTATTGAAAAGTGTGTGTTTTGGTTTAAGCAGGTTTGATGCCTGTATCAGGTGCATGTCGTGCAGGTGCTCTGATAGGACATGCATAGGCTTGTTGGGCAGCCTGGGGCATTTGCAGCTGTGCCAGTTCAGCAGCGACACACTCTGGAACTAGCCACTAGTTGGCCCCACAAAGGCACTGGACACGTGTGCTCGCTGGGCTGGAGCCTTCCCAAAAGAAACGTGATAGTGGTTTGGGGAAGCGTTAGAACTCTAGGGAGAAAAGATTTTTAACAAGATGAAGGTCTTCAAAAAATAAAATAAAAGCAAGGAAAAGAAAGGGGGGAGTGTGTGTTGGAAATAACTCCCGAGGAGTGGACTCTCCATGAACAAAGCCCCAGTGTTGAATAAATATTTGCCAGACAAGGCTCATGGATGTTGGTCTAACCTGTTCCAAAAATCCTCCAGCAACAGTATGGTTTGCTTAGGAGGGCTGTGCCTTCTGGTGTGCATCTGTCATTCAGAGATGACCAGTGCTGAGCCAGTGAATCCTGCCCTCACTTTTTCTAGGGCTATAGCTGTCCTTTTAGGAGCTGGGATGAGAGCTGGAGTTCTTGATGCCTGGAGAAGTAGCTCTCCTTTCTCTGACAGACTGCTGTCAGCATACCCACAGCTCATCTCTTCTGTACTTCAGCTCTCTTGGTGCCAAATGTGCTTCCCCTTACTTTCCCAATGTTTTTGCTGCCTAATGATGGCTGTGTGTGATGACCATGAGCGCATACAAAATTTTCAAGGGCTTCCTATCACTGATCAGAAAGAGAGATTTTAGGATCAGGGCTTGAAAAGAGGAAGGGCTGTCAGCATTAATGTTTGGCATGAGCTTAAGGTCCAGGACTATTTCAGCTGTTCAGATAGCAAATATTTAGGGAGTCAGATATCCCAGGTTTGATACCTGCAAGAGGCCTTTAGGATGCTGAAGGCTCTAAGTGATGAGCCCTGAGTAGTCACTGACCCAATTTTGTTTATCCAGCTGTGTTTGAACTTGTTTTTTGCTGCTTGCCCTGATGAGTAATGCTCATGCAGTCATGAAAGACAGACTTGGAGTCTGTGTCAGACTGCTCTCTCCTAGATCACCTGATCTAATAAGATGCTTCCTCCGGTATACAGTCTGTTTTAATCCTATTACTTTAATGATACAGAAGCTCAGGATGTAAATTTTAAAGCCATAGTGTAGAGTTGAGGATTGGAACTGCTTGGATTGTTGTTGATTAAATCAGCCTCAAATTCTAGGGAACACGAGGATACTGATTTGGGGGATGGAGGGGGAAATATATGATCCAGAATGTACCCTATGTATAGACTCACCTCTGAATTCCATGAGAAAAGTGTTTGTGGGTGCTAAATAGTATTCATAACTGGTATGGTTAAAACAAGTAGGAATTGTGTTACTCTGGCTACTAATACTGTCATTGATTTATAACACAGAAAGATGGAGAAAAGAAAAAGTCTCCACCTAACCTAAATATGTATTAGTGCCCTGCATATACAGTTGCTCTGTAACTGCTGCATTTTGCCTATGCTGGTCCTGCCAGCTTACATTCTGTTAACAAATGCAGCTAGGACAGGACTATGTTTAAACAGACTGTCAGAATCTAAAACTGATACGCAGATTTCCTCTAAAATATTTACCTTTGTGATAAGGTAAAACAGCCCTGCAAGACTGAGCTAAAGACCATGGACAACTCAGAGCCCTGGAAGCTCTGTTGCAGGTAGCGCCAGCGCTGATCTGACCATTGCTGCAGCAGTGAGGAGGCTTGCTGTGTGCTGCCAAGAGTATCAAATCAAGCTTCCGTGGCAGTGCAGGCTTGACAAAGCAAGAGGAGGTCAGTATAGGAACAGTGACCCTCCCCCATGTTCTCCCCTCCCCACGCCCAGAATCTACACTCAGAAGAATCATATTCCTGGTGGGATGCCTGTGCCTATGCAGACCTGTGGTGTGCCTCTCAGAGGGTGTCTGTGGCCACAGTTATGGATTAGGTGCATGACCTAGGCAGATAGCTTACCTTTTTTCTCCCTAAGGATAGACTACAGAGGTGAAACTTGTACCTGTGCCCTATCACCTTCTAGAGAAAAGGATTAGCAGTTTGTATGTGCTCACATTGCACAGGGGTTTCACCACTTTGCTGACTTCACTCTGCAGAAGTAACTCCAGGGAAGCAAGGCATCTAGCAAAAGGATAGATGCTCTGCCTCTACACCATGCAAATACTGCCTCTCCAGTGTACTGAAGCTGTTCATGCCTGCCTGTTCCCTTGCGGATAAATATCTCTTCACTAAAATATGTCTACAAAAACTCCTTACACACAGAATCAGTCCTCGAGAACTTTTATCTCTTGAACTACAAAGCTTATTTTACACTCTTTGATACCTTTGTGACTTTTCATGGTACCTGTAAAATAACAATTTTAGTTGTTACAATGATAGCTGTAGCTAGGAGATGTGAGACAATAAAGGTTTGCACCAAAGTGTTTCTGTTGAGTGGATTTCAAATATTTGTCATTGCTATTGGGAAAGAGGTTGGGACTTCAGAGGTTGTATTAGAACAGCATATAAAGCAGCTAAGAGGGCAGTGGTCATAAGCATGCTGAAATCAGGGGTCACTGAAGGTGGGTGGACTGCTCTCTGCAGTTTGCTCAGGGATCGCTTGAAGCTAGGCTCCTGCTGTGAGTCCAAAAGGGTCGGAGGAATGAGTGCCCCGTAGCAGGGAAAGGTTGGGCTGCAGCTGTCCATGGCTGTAAGCAGGCACACAGTACCTGCTGAATTATGAAGCCTGAGAAGAGTTAATGGTGTTTTGTTACTGTTTAAATACTCTTTTTATGGAAGGATCCCACCTTGCATTTTAGTATGCTATAAAGGAAAAGAATTGGTAAAAGGTAAAGTGACTTTGGGTTGCTTTGAAGGAGTCTCATCATACATGTGGGTGTGTAAATGGGAGGTGTGTTGTAGTTTACCAATGGATGAGCATCATATCTTGTTTTTTTGTTGAAATATTGAAAAAGCAAATTATACTTGTAAAGCTAGAAACAGAGAAAAACGAGGAACAGGGAACAACTGAACCTTCATGCTTTCTGAGGTGCTGCAGAAACTCTAATCCTGACCATAGCTGTAAGAGGTAAGCTACGTTATCTCCAAGCTAAAGAGTTGATTCTGAAGGGAATCTGGTGGCCTGAAGGATGTACATGTTTTTTCAGCTGATCCTTCTTCAGGTTGGTATCAATTTTGTCAGCTAAACTGCTGGAGCGCTGCCTGGATGGGAGATCCCAACAGTCCCTTGTCTTCTCGGATGGAATACAGCTGTAGCAAAGGAAGCGGAGGAGAAAAAAAAAAGAAATTTACCTAATTCATTCGTATGCTGGAAAAATACATCAGTCAAAAAAGTAACGAAAGAAGGTGAGGAACCATATCCTTTATTGGAGCCTTCCATACCATAACAGTAAATTTCACAAATAGAAAATGTCTCTGAGGTGGCCTTTTGCAGTACAAAAAGAAAGAGGTACTCCCCTGACGCACGCTGGGGTCCAGAAATGCTTGTTGTCCTCGTGTGCTAAAGTTCAGCCTGGCAACCAGCCTTGGTTCTTTTCACTCTTGGGCAGTGGTAACAGGAAAATTTGTCAGCCAAGTCACACCTTCTGTTCATACAATTTATTTTCAGTTAAATCTCTTACTGATGTGAATGGAGTCCTCTTGCTTTTTTGAATGGTTAGGTTGAAATTTAATAAACCACTGTGACAGACCAAGGAGCACAGAGCCCTGTAAGTTGCTTGTAAGCATTTTAACTAATGTGAATCAAGAACGATCTATTATTTCCTTGCTCCAGTCAACAACAAATAGTGAATATGAAGAGCAGATTTGTTGAATGGAAACCTGGCACTCTCTGTATCTATTGGTAGAGCAGAGACTGCCCTATGTTTAAAAAAAAAAAAAAAAAACAACTCCCCCAAAAAATAAAACCAAAAAAGTCTGTCTTGCTACTCAGATACAATATTGACATTTGTGCTTTAAAATGCATTGCAGTGAAAGTCTGTGCAGTGAAAGTGAAACCAAAATGTTTTACATGTTTCTAGAATTCGAGGTGTTTCTCTAAATTTGTCGTGCATAAATAGAAAGTAAAATCTAATTTTTCAAGTTAAAGCAAGTATTTTTCATGACTTAGATGCAACCTTTCAAGGGAGAATCATACAAAGAAAACTTTCTACTGAATCTCCCTAGCGAACTCCTGCTCAGTAAAGGCCTGTTTAAACAAAGAGCCCGATTAAAACAAGAAGGCCCAAGTACCCTAAATCACTTCTCGCAGAAGGTGAGCGAAACAGTTCGCGAGGAAGGGTGGGCTGGCTGATGCGCCTTTGCTCTTAGGAGTTCCTGACTCCAGGCAGAGCGTTGTTTACCGGAGCTGTGTTATATAGCTATGGGCGGCCTTAGCTTGGAAAAACATGTTTGCGGTGATCACGTACTTCACCATGTCCAGCGGGGCTGACCTTGAAGGGAAGCCAGTGCCGGTGGTCGGCTCGGAGAGGCTGGGTGATGGGCCGCCTGTATGCGGGAAAGTGCTCTAGGTTATGACTGATGTAGGGAAACCCTTATTCTGTCACCCTTCCATGCAAGTATGCACGTGTTTTGATAGTGTAAGGCTTAAAAGCAGTAGCTTTCATAAGACGGATAGTAATGGCTTTCTAAGTTGCTGTCAAGACATCTCTAAAAGCTTGAGCAGCAGAGCTGAACTCAGAAGGTGGCCAGAAGCCCGGGGGAAGCTGTCCCGGCGCGGCCCGGGGAGCTGGCGGGGTGCAGGCGGACGGCCGAGGGGGCAGAGGCCGAGGAGCGGGACGCGCGCCGCTCCTCCACCTTCTGAACCGCGGAACCTCCTCCCGCTGCCTTTCCTGAACGAGTGTTTCTCTCTAGCAGCTCTGGTGCTCCGCGCTGCGCCGCGCCGCGCCGCCAGGTGGCGCCGCCGCGCCGGGGCCGCGGGCGGGAGCGCGGCGCGGAGCGGGCGCGGGCGGCCCCGGGGTGTTCGGGGGGAAAAAAGATGAATTATCTGTGTGTGTGTGTTTGTGTGTATATATATTTGCGTACCTATGTGTATACACACACACACATACACACACGTACCTATACACAAAAATAAATGTAAGCGTGGCGACCGCGGCCGAAGGAAGTCCTGAAGAGCTCCGCGGAGGCAGCCAGAGCGCAAGCGGCGTTCACAACACCGCCCTGGCTGCTGCTCGCCCCTCGCAGTTCAGGCTTGGAGGATGTTTGCCATGTGCCTTGCTCTCTCTGTCTGCGGACTCGTGAAGGCTTTACAAAGAACGGTAAACAATGCAGTTGCATTTTACAGATGAGGAGAAATAATTAAATTACTTGCTTAATCCATCACAAAGAGTGAATAATGTATAAACCACAGTTGGTTGTTCTCTTCGCTGGGTACCACAGAGGAAAGCTTAACATTTTCAAGCCTTTATTTATTACAGTTTCCAGTATACAGTATACAGCAAAGCGATATATATTATATAAACATTCCTACTTCTTTTAGGCAGTTTTTTTGCAGATGCACATCGTTTTTCACATGCTCAAGCTCTCTTGGAGGTGGGTACTTTGGCAGAAATGCAACACCAAAGCAGCCGGGAAGGATTAAGGTCTCAGACTTTAGAATAAGATTTTTTAGATACTTTTTTGTTGTGGTGTATTTTAGAAGCTTTTCAAAGCTTCACAAAACAAAGTGTAACTCCTCAGAATTTTTGAAATTAAGATCTAAAATTCAGACTTTTCTTAAGAGTTCAGCTTCATTTAGGTTACTGCATCGATGGACAAACTTTCAATATGGTGCTGTTTTTTTTTTTTTTTTTTTTTTTTTGTGCTTATCACTAGTCACAAATAAGTATTTTGGGTTGCTGAGAATAGCCAAACCTCAGTCCTCAGTGCCAAGGGATAGGATGTTCTTGCAAACCTGTCCCTGGGCATCAAGACTGAGGCACAGACACGCTCACACTTCCAAAACCAGACAAGGTCACAGCTTGGTCGTGTTCCTCATCACCCAGCACACGTGGTCTGTAGTGCCTGGCTGCAGGGTGGCTTCCTGGTTTCATCGCTTCAAGAGCAGGATGCCAAGGTAGGTGGGATGAAAGGGAGGAGGAGAGTTTGTCTTGCTGCTCCTGCATGGAGGAACTGTGGGACCGAGTCCTGCTGCAGCTTTATGAAGTTTAAAAAATAGACTTACTGCCTCCTGAGTGCTCTGGACAGTTCACATCCAACTTCTCTGCTGTGGGGGCTGCTGGTGCTTTAGTGCATTAATTCACACTCCTATCTTCCATTTTAATTCCTTCTGCTTCAGTGTTTTGCCTGAAAATTTCTTTTGTATATGTGATTTTGTAGCTTGACTTCTTTCTTTCTGAGGGAAGATGTTAAAGCTGGGAAGCAGGAGGGAGGATGAAGAAAAGAAGGAGCCCTACTATAGCTGCTCTACAAGCTATTTAAAATGTATCACTGCTTTTTGATGGTCGGAAAAAAAAAACTGTGAAAAATATTTTATATTCTTGAGTACCATAAGTTGGAAACTGGTTTATGTTCTGGCAGGATTTAATTTTTCATCCTGTTCATTCTTGATTTTAGGCCTTCTGAGCCTCCCTCCCACCTCTTGGCTGATGCTTGACCAATATGCTTGCTTTCTTCCCTGGCATTTGTTCCACTTCCAGCGAGGCTGGCGGTAACCTCCGGCCATGCTGGAGCGAGCACTGCCCCGGGGGAGACGGCAGAGAAGCGGGGCTGTGGGCCGACCCGTCGCAGCTCTCGCCGCGGTGGCTGAGCCGTCCCCGCGCGGTCAGCTCACCGCTGCCGGGCATCGCCGTCCCGCAGCACACCGGCAGGTGTTAGCAACGACTCAGTTCTACTTAGCATCTATAACTGAGTCACATGAAACAAAAAATGCTTTTAAAAATGTGGAAGTTTACTATCCTGTGCCTTGATTTGCTCTCAGTGGCAGAGAGCCGTATTATATATCGTTGTACTCTGTCACTATTAACATCCTCAATCAACATCTTGTCAGCTGTGAACTGGAGATGGAAAAGTTTATAACTTGACCATAAAAAAGTTGGCTGAGGTGGAAAATGTTTGTTTAGCTGTCATGGGATGAGGAATAGCTCAGTTAACTGTGTTGCCCTATGAAATGCTGTAGTTCTGATCACCAGATACAACTCTAGACAACTGGTAGTATTTGCCCTTCCAAAACAGGAAAAGCATTAGTGAAAGTCCTGAAATATTGCATCTCATTGATTTTTGAAATTATCCATCTATTCAAATTGTATTTGCACTCTTTTGAGGAATAAGCAGGCACGATATAACCATACTTTGGTGTCAAAGGGCATTTTACCTGAGTGATGATTGCAAATTAATCCAGTTAGATTTGACCCAAAGTGTGAGAAACTAAGATTCCAGTAAAACCTACCTTTCCACCATCTGCTTCCCTATTAGGGATGACTTGCTGTTGAAATTAGACTGCTTTCTCTGGCCTACTCATATTCATTTTGATAGAAATGGGCATATATTAAGTTGTTTAGTTTGGTAAGAAAATGGTGACTAGCGATTTGACTGTCATTCTGGTTCATGTCTTGAAATAATGGACATCTTCCATAGGACTCCTCCTTGTAACTTTATTTACAAATAAGGTTTTTCATCCAAGCATTCAGAAGTGGGGAATGGAATTAAAGTTAATAATTAAGTATACTTTTAATTTTGAAATGAGGGGTCTAATACCTTTTTCTAAACCTGTTTGTTGTATCTAGCTTTTGCATCTGTTTGCTATGTCTTGACAGGGAACAGTGTGACTGGTTTCTCCTCCCAGGTAAGCAGCTGCTGGTCTTCAAGGTAGAGGTTTCCTTGACTGAATGCCCAGATGACAGCAGGCCTGCCTGTTCCATCAGTTGCTCTTGGAATGGTATACGACAGCACTAATCTGCATTATATGGGATTAAACAGGCACAGTAATTAACTTGCATAAGCGCTTTAGCAACTTTTGGCACTTGAATTGCAGCATATCTTGTATATGGTGATGTAGAGGATGTATAACATGGGGGCAGCACAGTGGGGAGTTGTGGAGAAGAAAACTGAGTTGAGATTTCAGCCATAAACAACAGTGAGGAGAGAGAGAGTGCATACAGCCAAAACCAAGTATCTCTTGTCACTTTTGAGGAGATAATGTGGGCTGAAGGCTTACAGGCATGTTGAAAAGGCAGTATGGGATATTGGGCACTGGCACCCACAACTCTCATTGAATCCAAACAGCAGCTATGGAAAAAGTATCTCCATTTGAGATCCTATGTTAAGTGTCATTCTTAAATGAGAAGTGGAGTGGTACCTAGGAATTTAGATCTTCAGTTGTATAGTGTTTAGTCATCACAGATTATAACTTTAATTCTTACTCGTGATTGGGGGATGGAATTCACATGTGCATATGTAATATGAGAAAAAATAAAGTAGATGTGTCAAAATGTAGATGTGTCAAAAACTTCCCTCACCTCAGGTTTGAGATTGTACTCAGTGCCAAGCACCGAAGCCTTTAAAGGACCTAGAAACATTGCAGAAATAAGTCCAAAGCAGTGTGTCTTTCCACTGGTGTATGACAACTCTTAAATACACCTAATTCAGCTAATCCAGGCCTGCTTTGAATCAAAGCAACAGCAGGGAAGGCTGAAAGGCATTTGACTGCAGTGTTTTCTCTATCTTTTAAAACATACAGTGCCAAGGGAAAGGGCTTGAAGTCAGCAGGAAAACTTGAGAAGATTTTATTCCCCCAATCTATAGCATGTAATCCTGGCGCTTGTGTATGGCTTTTTTCACTTTTATTTGAGGCAAAAGTTAGGAGTCACTAGAAGGTCATCTGAAATGCGTAGGGGTTGAGGACTAAGGGCTGTTCCAGTCTGCCTCTTAGATAACGTGGGGTTTTTGTTTGTTTGCGTGCAGGCTTGGGGCCCTCCTGCAAGCCTCGCGGCAGTGCGTTCTCAAGACCTTTTGCCTCTCAGGAAGTGTTGTCTTAGGAGACTGCACATTTTGAAGCAAAGGCCTTTGAGTTTTCTCATCATCCAGATTGTCCCATATGACTCCAGATGTTTTAGAAAGTGTTGAGAAAATACATACTGCTGAAGTAAACAGAAAACTTAGGTATGGTGGGTTTTAATGTTATACCACAAACCCAGTGAGAATGCAGATCTTCAAGGTGTTCTAAATCACAGTCTTAAAAACTTGTCATAACCTTGGGAGATGTTAGTTTCAAGAATTCATAATCTGCTCAAGAGAATTGCATTTATAAATACAGAAGGTGTAACAAATTCCCTCATGCATTTAAAAACAAACACAAATGGAAAAATAGATCTTCTGCTGACTTCCCAGTCCTTTTACCAAGGTAAAAGAGTGTTTGATCTAGTAATCTGAATGATGGTCTAGAAGTCAGGACAGCGGGTTGTCATATAGGAAACTGAGATTCACAAATGAATTTAAAGGCTCATCATTTTGCAATAAGCAAATCAGAATTTATTAACTGATTGCCTTGGGATTCAGAATGGGTCCTCATGCTCTGTGCCTCGGTTTACCTCTTTGGCCACAGTATTATTACTGCTTCCCAGTCTTCCACTACTGCAAATTGCTAAAAGCATAGCTGGGTGCCTAAGCCTGCTGGTACCACTGGCTGGCACAGCTGTGTCACAGGCTAGTTTCCTTAGTGCCCCTGCAGCACTTGGAAATATCCGTATCTAAAACTCAATCTCTGCAAAGACTGGTAGAAGGTAAAGTGATGTCAAAAGGAGAAAAGAATAAGGTACTTCATGCTGTTGTTTTGCTATTGTCATGATGTGATGCATCCTTTTCAGTATTATAAGGATATTCTTCTACTATGGCTTTATTATTATTTTTGCTGTGTAGGATTTCATACTGCAAGACAGTAAGAGCTGGAGAAGATGGAGTACAGCATGAAGTTGTCTCTTGCAGAGCCAGAGGTGGACATCAATGGGCAGTGGTCTGAATGAGGTACAGAGGCTGGGTGGCTTTGACTTCATCTGTGAGAAGGCAAACCAGATGTCATCAGGGAGTGCAGATGGACAGCAGTGTTTTAGATTGCTTGCATTAAAAAAAAGGGGAGGGAAGAAAAAAAATGAATTGGAGGGTAATATATAACCAACCCCACTGGTTGTTACTGGACTCCCCCATTACCACCTGCTGCCAGACAGAGCACGCTTGTTCTCCCTCCAGCTCTCACTGCAGACAGGGATTTGTTTCTTCTTCTGTTCTAAGCTGTAGTCTTGACTGCAAGTGAAAATGGCACTATTGGCTTCCATCCAGAGTTGTAACCCAGCTGCCAGAACTTGTTTAAAAAGAGAAAAAAACAAACACCCAGCCAACCTTCCAAAAAATTCAATCTTTTCTCTCATCATGAAAGATACCTTCTTAATGTACCAAGACTGACTTTTGATGCAATGCCAATACTGCCATTGCTTTCTTGGCATTATCAGTTTGAATAACTTTCAATTAAATCTTTGACAGAAAAGTAGCTGTCAGTTGTGTATTCACTACAAATACATCATTTTAATTTATCAGATATTGAACAAGTGCTATTCTAAAGACAGCAATCTGAGCCCAGGTAAAACATGCTATGCCTACAGCAGAGTTCTATAGATCTTTTATTAGTTTTTAAAAATTTTAAATAAAAAGGATTAGAACATAATGTCCAGGTTCTGTTAATGCTTGACAAGGACTGTGCAGCATCCGCTAAGGTTTGGTGACAGGCTTGAAGCAAAGGAGCTACCACTATATGGACATGCATGTAATAAAGTGATTGAACTTTCTCCAGCCAATTTCTGTTCAGCTCTTAGAGATTTTGAATGATGAATCTTTATAGGCTTTCTTAGTTCTCTTGTTAAGGCAGCTAAAGACTCACTCGATGTTGTTTAAAGCGGTCTGAGGGCTACCATTGTTCTATTCCATCCCAGTTCAAATTTAGTAATACTAAAGGGAACAGTTTTATGCTTTAAATTTAAATTAATTCCACCAGCATTCTATAATTAACTGTGGCTTTGTTCCACCTTCTCCATGCCTTCCCAGGGCACACCTGGCTTCTCAAGGGTATTTTGCTAAGGATGGCAATATTGATAAAATTAAGTGAAGTCTTTTGAAATGCAAATATACCCCCCTCCCGCACCCCGTGCATAGATTCTTCAAAAGATTCCCGACTGATGATCAGTTTCAAATGAATCTTGGCAGCCAACAACAGAAGCACAAAGAACTAGAGCGGAGCCTGGACTGGAGCTTTCCCTTTAAACTTAAGGAGTGCAAATCTGGAGCCTGACTTTATGGCTGAAGCCCATATGCAGTTGAATGCATTGAGCTAATACAGTGATTTCAGCTGCTTTCAGATCATTCCCTCCAATAAAAGCAAGTGAATGAGGATTGAATAACTAATTCAAAGATGCCAAACTGCAGACAGTCTTAATTGTACGTAATCTAATGTAATGACAGTCTTAGGCTGTAACTACAGGCTCCTGGTATTCTCACTCCTAACTTGTTGTTCATGCCTTTTCCCCAAGGGGAAGGTGCGTTTTGTTTATTTTTTTAAACTGAATCATTTCAGAAATGTGGCCGAGAGCACGGCCACACAGACGGTGAGCTGGAAGAGCTGCGGGGGCCAACCTGCGATAAGGACAGAGGAGCCGGGCAGGAGCGCCTGGGCAAGCCCGGCGCATGGGGCCGCGCGCCCCACGGTGGCACGGCCTTAGATGTGGGTCTGCAGGGACGGCAAGGAGCTGGGGAGCTCGAGGGCGGATGCAAATCAGACCTGAGGATCACACCTGGAAGTGAACCTGCCTAAACTCTACAGGTATCTGAGTATGTACCAGATGGTGTTAATAGAAATACGTTGACTTCTGTGGGGAATGGATTGACCCACACTGCTTTAACTCAGTGGCGATGAAAGGGGGGCCCGGCTTGGCTGGGTGGAAATGATCTTCACCGCCTGGTGGGATCTATGATATAAAGGTCTATTCGTGGTCGTCCTTTAGTGCTTAGCCACTGATTTAATTAAGAGTTTTCCTCAGTTGGGCTTGAGGAAAAAATATTGGGATTTGATTGTTAGCAAATACCACATTACATCTTTTTATTTCAATGTGTAAGTTTTTGCATTTAATGGGTAAAGCACCATAGATAAATTAGTGATGGATTAAAAAAATATAACTAGCTTCACGGAAAAAAAATGCAAGTATGTTAAGAGCATTTTGTTCTGTTTTCCTCATTTGCAAACCTCTTCATCTTTCTAAGATCTTGACTGCAATGGGCTTTTTAGCCTCTGCTTTGATTATGTCAATGTATCCGATGCTAACTGCTGGTATAGATACTCTGCCTTTATATGTGATGACCGGGCAGCAAGTACAGATTGAAGATGCAGAGTATTGACAGCAAGGAGGGAAATCAGTGTATATGAGGCAGACTGGAGTGTGAAGAGTCCTGTGAGAGGGTTTTTTTTTGTTGGTGTGTTTGCTTATATGTTGCTTAGGGGATGAGCTGGAGAGAGGGCAAATGAACACCACCAGCAAGCAAGGTGTTGTCAGGCAGAGGGTACAAAAAGCGGTGCTGAGTCACATATCTTCCTTTGGGCAAGGATGTCCGTCATTAACAGGCAGAGCGGCGTTTGAAATGAGCACTGCTACGCCTTGGTGTCTGGTGTTCAGCTATGCGCAGGCACACTGTGCACGTCACTGAGGTATGCGCTCAGGCACCTACAGCCGTGCTCTTAATTCATTAATTAAGCCAGAGCTGACGCCTACTGAAGCTGATAGGAGTTTGGCTCAAGTGAGAGGGATGTAATTTTTGCTTTTTAGTTAACATGTACTGCATATAATGGAACCTGCTGCAGGAAAGAAAGGCTGATCTTAAGCTGATAATTCCTCATTTAGATGTGACTTAAAATAACTAGCTTTGGAAAGCAGCAGTGATGGCAAGGAGAAGTGGTCTCCTGCCAGTACAGTATGCAAGCTGCACAGAGCACGGGAACTGTCGCTTGGACTAACCGCAGAGGCCCTTTATCCCAGCCTTGCAATCACCCTTTGAATGGCTGAATAAAAACCAACAGCCAGAGCCGGCCAGAGCCAACAAGAACTGAAGAGCTGGAATGCGCTGGGAACTCTTCTTCCTGTCTCATTTCAGCAGAAGCAATCTGCCACCCAGGCAGGGGAGAATTCAGTTAACAGAGCTAAGGGGCAGCGAACGCAGTCATTTAGACATGATCAGTAAGCCTGGTATGAAGAGGGGCTATTACCACAGTTAATGCCTTTGAAATAGGATACAGATACACCAGCCTCCAATTATTTAAAAAATATATCCAGCTTTCCATGGATAAACACTTGTTTGGTGGTTCAGGTTGTCACAGCTAGCTCTTACTGTCACAGTTTGAAATCTTAGCTCCTGATGGAAAAACAAAACCAAGTCGGGAGGTGTCACTGAAAGCGAGCGATGAATCCTGGCACTGCAGGCTGTGCTGTTGGTGTGAACAGCACACCATGCACCGACGAGCTGGTAGTCTTCATCTTAGTCATCATCATGGGTCTAACCATAACTATGCTTTTAGTTACATGGCTCCACAAGTATGTATGTTGTTTTTCAAGTATGAAAAGGTCTTTTGCTTGTGGTTGGATTCTCTGATGCCTCTAAACTTTGATCCTGATCTGATGCAATTGTTTGAAGATCAAGGTCTGTGTTGCATGTGCCACAACAAGCGATGAAGGCAAAGGGGATGGAGAGCAGGGGTTAGAGCAGCTTGGTCAGAGCGCTTGGGTTATGTTCTGGGAACAGCCTGTATAGGTAAGTTGTTCATGAGGACTGCAGTTCTTGTTGGGGAGGGAAAAATCTGGCAGGAGATGAAGCTGAATTTTCAAGGGACCCAGAAAGTTTAGTTAAGCAGGAGAATTACCTGCTGGTTGGCCTCTCCCTTCCCTGGCACCAATTTTGCTGTGCTCTTTTAAAAGAGACATTGTTGAAATACAGCACCTTTTTCTTGAAATTGCCAGTTTGTGGTTGTACTGTCTGCACTTTCAAGGAGGTGTCAAAATCATCAGTTCCTCCTCCAGCCTGCTGTGTCATGTGTGCGAGTGCTAGTCCACAGCTGGCACAAAGATTATTTATTTTGGACCTATGTGAGTCAATGCCCATGTTATTATAGCATTTATGTATTTCCTAAAACAAAGACTGGGTTCTGTAGACAAGAAGTGTTTCTTGAAAGCCACACTGTTTATGTAAAATTTAAAAAATCATTAGCTGCACCATGAAAAAATCACAATTTTTAGTAGTAAACCTAAGATTACATTCTGGATTCTGAGCCTGTAAATCTTTCAGGCTTTGTTTATACAAGCACTGATTTTTTTTTCAATGGAAGTTAATTTTTTATTTTATACCTGACTAGTAAATGTAAGTTAGGGCAAACATAGTTCCCACAAGGCTTACTGTGATGCCTAACAGTGCTTTGAAAGCATTGCTTTTCAGCAGGTTAGGAGATCATGCAGTGTCTTAGGATTAGGAGCTTAACTATTTAGTATTTCTCCATGAAACAGCCTTAATAAATATCATAAAAAATTACTAAATAAGGGTGATAGGGTGTAATCTGTACCACATTGCATGATTCTTTGTATATTTGCAGAATAGTACTAATCAACTTCTAAAATCAGACTGAAAGCTGGATTTTCTCTTGATTAAAAATGACCATTCTTTTCATGGGGTAATTAATATCTTATTGATTGTTATCTTCAGTGCTGTGGACTAAGGAAAAGATGAGTAGAGTAATAAATAAGTCTAAAGAGTTTGTATTGATGCAACATATATTGATGTTGCAAACTGTTAGAATAAGATAGAAGTAATGACTATTGTATCTTTTTTCTAATGACTTGTTCTTTGAAATAGTCGCAGGATACTTTATATTGCTAGAAAATTTCTTTTCCCTTATACAAGAAAAATAAGGAGATACAAGTTTAATGCTCTTCATTACTATCATCAAAATAAATTTCTTAGGAAATGTTAGTTCTGAATGTTTTTTCTCATACTTTCCTCAGCTTAGCAGAAACAAAGCAAATGACACCTGATGTTCTTTTAGCTGTTCCTTTCCCAAAGACATCCAGATTTCAAACAGTGATTAGATATTCCACAATGTACTTTCAGTAATTTCATTTATTATTCACGAGTATGCCACTATTGTATTCACTATTCTTATCCTCTATATACATCACTGTTAATTACAATATTACCAGAGTAGTATTGTTGTCTATTACTAACTTGCAAAGAACCTTGAAAAAATAGTTGATCAAATTTATCTGAAGAATACTTTATGGTAAAACAACCGTTTAGTTTACAGATGTTTCTAATGCATCAGTGTACTACAAGAGTAATTGCTCTTATTACTTTAATATAAGAATAAGTATCTAATTTTGAGAGTGTAATGATTCACATTTGTCATGCCCAAGATTTTACATTTATGCTTATTTTGTGGATATTAATAAAATTTTTATGTAGGCCTCCAAAAACCATAGTTCTTTTCTAACTGTTTACTTAAGAAGCAATTATTGCCCAACCACCCCAAGGTAACAGCAGTACCTTGCTGCAGTCAAAACTGAAGTTGTTGGCTGTGTTAAAGTCCCATTCTGGAAGAAAAATGAGTTGATTCAGTCTATGCAATTGAGTTTTGTAATCTTTCAGTATTGTCTTCCAGTAGCAAAACAGGTTTTGTGAGAACACGGCCTTAATGAGTTGTACTAATTATAATGTGAGATTTAAAATTCCAGGCGTTTGTCTAATCTAGAGAAATAGGTGTGACGAAATGCCTTTAAAAACAACCCAAATACATTAAACCAAGGACAAATAAAATATAGTTTTTTTTACAGAGAATAACTATTTGCAACTAGCTAAACAATGTTTTGTTTTCCCCAAGTTGTCTTAGGATGCATGAAAGCTTAATATATTAAAACCACCTTTTTTGTTTATAGAAGGTCTCTGTGAATAGCAGTACTATCATGTCGTAGGATGACAACTGCCCACACAGCAACACAACGGTCTTTGTCCGTGCTGAGTGTATTATGTCCTTTCAACGCTTAATTGGCTAGCAGGCACAAACCCAAAATGTGTGTTGTGAGTTATTTATAGTTGGAGAGGATAAAGTCATGTTCCTTGTCTTCTTGCCAAATGTAATGAATGTTTGCATTGGGGTTAGAATTTCTTGGCATGGGTTGTCTCCAGAAAGGTCCAGAATACAGTATTTAGGAGGAAATACTGCTCATGTTTTAAACTAGATCCCAGTTTCAGGACCTAGCACTTCTCTGAGTTATGATGTTCTCCTCCAAATATGATAGATTTTTGGTTTCCTAAGGGGAGGGTTTAGAGGCATAATCCCTTAAAAATATTCACTACATGTAAAGAATGTGTTGTTTCTAATTTATTACCTCTATTCACATATATTCTACTTTCATTTCCTGGATGTGCTCATGCTTTGGAAATAGCAGGAGAAATACCAAGATACATAATGTAACATTTGAAGAACACACATATGGTCCATTAGCTGATCAAGCAATTTTTCTGTTGTGATGCAGATCATGATGTTCGGGTGTCCTCATTTAGTGCTGTTAAGAAAGCCTGGTTGTAGTCTTCCTCACGCTTAATCTTAATCCTTCTAATCCTTTGACCTTTCCTGCATCAGGTGAGGATGAACTCTCCATGTGCTCCTAGATATTACTGACCTGTTTTCCCTAAAACAAACCATCATACATCTGAACTCAGTGTTGGATCACTTCAATAATCAAAGAGATCACACTGTCTTCAGTTATTTATGCCTTCTTAAGATATAATTCAGGATAATGCTAACATGTAGGAGGATTATCAAATCATACTTCATTGTATCTTCAACTATAAATTCTTTAGAGAGACCTTTTTCTTAAATCTTCCTGTTTTTATTGTCTGTATGTTTTCTCATTTTACTTGTTACAGGTATTATTCAGCTCTATACTTGTAGCTTTCTTTTATTCTTTTATAATATAGAAGAGAGTGTTAGAGTGTCTCTGTAGAGTCTATTTTAGTATTTGATTCAGCATTTTATTTTATTTGGTTTTAACCTTTCTCTACTATTGCAATGAAATATTCTAGCACTTACTGGAATGCATTTACTCTTTATTAGGCATATAAAATATAGCTGTTAGAGAAATTCCTATTTTACTGTCTGTTGTTTTTGATACTATTTTTTCAATCACTGAGTAACTGTAATGATGCAAATGAGTAGGTGCATCAGTCAGTACTTAAGCAAAACTCCTGATAGCACTACTAAAGAGGAACCTGAAGAGTGAACGTTCTCTGGAGTAGTAGGCTGTATTATTTGTCTGAGACAAACAGCAGAGAACTCTATAAATTTGTAATTGAGCAGATCTGACATTCTGTTCATCATTGCTTAGAAGCCTATGAATGTGTATACCTGTGAATAACCACCAGTTTTATACATGTTCAAGTGTTATAAATTAGGCTTTAAGGAAATAGGTAACTTTTTTTTTTCCCCTTATCTCCCCTACTTGCATACCTCAGGTCTATTACTTGCTGCTGCATAGCCCCAGTGGCTCCAAAGGGCTTAACAGATGTTTGATAACATACAGTTTGGCCTACTTAAACACAATAAACTATTGCCTTGCAAAATGGTCAAGCAGCAGACAATGTAGTAATGGTCAGCATGGCCCATAAAATAGGACAGCTCTGCTATATCCCTAAATTTTTTAAAGATTTGCTGTCTGATTTAGTCAAATCGGTGTGATGGCTTACTTTCCATATCTCTGAAAAGGGGGGAAATAGTTGCTACCCTCCTATATAAAGTGCACTGAAAGCCATTCTTTGGAAGTTTCATAACTTCATTCCAGCATTGCTGTTCTTTAGTATAAACGAAATCTAAGTGTGTCCAATGAACTCAATTTGTGCAGACTAAACTTCATGGCTATTCATGTGATTTATTTTTTTGTCATGCCAATGTAAAATCTAATGCAAGTTAGTATTCAGACAACCCCAAATTCAAAATCAGTTTCATGTATGAATGCATGATGCAGTTTGACTAATCAGACACTGAATATATTGATCAAGAGCGGTGTTGCTCAGAAGCTGTAGAACATAGTCAGTGAGTCACAACATACTTGTTACACACCAGGCGCTTTTCAAAATGTATACAATGATTTTGTTTCTTATACATCACAAGACAAAGAGTGCAACTGCCTATTTTTATATGAAACTTTTCTCTGTTTTTTCCCAGGAGTAACTTCTCTATGATCAGATGTTTGTCAGACCTGCAGTATACACGACTGAATGTTTTCAAAACTATCTTTATAGTTGTAGGCAGGACTAAATCCTTTCAGTCACAAAAATACGATGGGGTAGCGGTGACTGACTTCACGAAATCTTTAGCAGACTTAAACCCACCCTAGAGGAAAGGTGCACTGCAAATGTGAGTGAAGAAGTTGCATTACAAATGCAGTTTGCACAGAACACCTGAGAAATAGGAGGGCATTTTCTCCGAACAGTACATTCAGGCATTGATTAAGTACTGTCATTTCCAAACTTCACATTCTCTGTAGTTTACCTCAGTTAATTTTCTCAAATAATCTCACACAGTAAGTTGCTAGGTAGCGTAGCCTGAAGAGCTCTTTGTGTGCAAACACTATGAAGGGCAGGCAAGACACCTCAAACATGGACCAGTGTAGGTGAATCTGGATATTTTTATAGTCTACTTGATGATTAATTCATGTTGTAACACATTGGTCACTCAGTCAGTCTTTGGAGCCTTCTTCCTGCAGACTCGAGTCACTGCTCGTTCTTGGATGCTTGTGATTCCTCTTGTCTGCCTTTGATGCTGTCAGCTCAATTGTAAGGTTTCACTGGCCTAGAAAAAGACATGAGGCTTTTGTGCTAAAAGTTCAAGAGCAGAATTAAATTCTATTTTTAATACTGCCTCCGATTTTCCATTGGTGACACAATTTCTCATAGTATGGCAGTCCCAGAGTGGCAGTGTTCCAGACTCTGCTTGGAAGGTTTTATTATAGATCCTAACCTATTTACATGCTTTCCCCTAGCTGGAAATTTCAATGTGTGTGTGTGTGTGTGTGCACACGTGCGTGCAGGGGGGGCAGCTGTCATACTGTTAATACCTAGATAGCACTCTGATTTACTGCAGTAGGTTGGCAGTCATCTGTAGTATTAGAAAATACAAGAGGGAAATTTAAAGAACTACTCAAAGCTGAACAATGTCTAGTGATGATAAATTTTACACTATATTCTTGATCACCTTATTATTAATATCATCAATCTCTCTGTCAAAAGCGATAGTGCATATTACCACTAGGCACAGCCATATTACCAAATGTTGTATTAAATAATTAATCATTGGAGGTATGTTGCCACAGTTTGCTGCTTTCCAGTGTAAGCTTAGAGACTTACTCATTTGTTCCTTTATTTGGAAACAAAAAGCTTCTTATATAAAAATGAGTCAAATGTGCTGATATGCAAGTGGAGGCTATTTAGCATTGAAATCTCATGCTGCTTTCTCTACAAAATAAAATCCATCTTTTAAAAGAACATCCCAAAAATAACAGTTCTGAGAATGATCAGTTTAGGAGCATGAACTCTTTCTGCTGCCAGAACTCTCATCGCAGCTGGCTTTCCCTGCCACTTCAGTATATTTGTTCAGCCCTCTCTACATATTAAGAGGACTTTCAAATGCCACACTACCAGGAAATCCTTAGAAACAGAATGTTACGATACCAATCCTATTTAATTAAAAAAGGTCAAATGGTATGATGTGCCCCTTTGTTGAAATGGTTATTGTTTATAGCTAAAGAAACTAAACTTAAAGCAAACAATTTAATAGCATTTTTTTTTTGGTTAAAATTCATATAACTTAGTATGAGTAATATTGTGGCAGTTTGTAGCTCTCAATTATCTAATCAGTCATGGAGAAAGTTTACTAATTGTAGAGTCATTTACTCTTCCCAAGTTTGAAGGCTCTCGATGGAATATATTCTATCCAGACCAAGAGCTGTGTTCTGCACAAACCTTTCTTTAGTAGCCTCTGCTATTGCACTCTAGAGGTCAATTTAGGTTTTAGTTTAACTATATATACCTTCCTGAAGTACCTTCCTCTGTGTCCCTACAGGGATTTTTAGCTAGAAGCTCTCACATCTGTGCTATCTGTGATACTGCTTTTTTTCCTCTAGCTTTTTTCTTGAGTATCAGTATGTAGCAGCCTGTTCATCAAGGATTAATGCCAGCCTTCCACACACATTTACAATTCATAGATTCTCTTTCATAAATGCAGCTCTTAGTGGGCGGTTTTATTAATACCCACTGGATATTAATTAGAATTGGCCATACAGAACCAGGTAACATTGGTCATCTGTTTTCCTTCCTGATGAGTCATTCGACTGTACTTCCAAATCAGTATTTGTGTAAGATCACTTGCAATCTAAAAACTGCTCACTGTTATTTACTACTTGCTCTTCATTCTCTGTTGTTGCTCAAACCATATGGCACTGTTTCTTTTTCCTTGACTGGATGCCCACAGAGTTTTAAAAGAGAAAGTGAGAATAGTTATCAGTCTTTCTTACTGTAAATTAAAAAAAAATGTGAAAGCATTAAGGTAATTGGTAAGGCCCATGAATATTTTCACAAATATTCCTTCTCTGCCTGAATTTTCCAGGGTGACATAAGATCTCCTTTACTACCTTTAATTGTATTATTGTGCTTTCTCCTTTAAATATAAATCAATGAATATTTTAACTTGTCAGTTCTGATCATTGAGCATAGTTTGTGTAGTAAAGATCAAAGCCTTCCAGAATCACGAGTGTATGTCTTACACAGTTTAAATTTCCAACCATAAACATAGGTTTTCAGTCATTTAAATTGTGATCATTGCATCTATTATAAATCCCCAAGATCTTTGGTTTCCCTACTGGATATTCAGCAGAGTCATACAGGAAAAAGTGATAAAGGATAAACCACACATTACCAAAACCTTTCAAACTTTCCAAAGCCCTACTCTGTATGAAACTACGTCTAAGCACAAAAGTATGGTAAAATCCCTGAAATCATGAAAAATGGTAGAAATCTGCCCGTGCTATTTACAAACTTTAAGAATCTGTAAAGAGGCTCAACCTCAGTACAGCGCTGTACAGTACCAGTACACAGCAAAGTTTAAGAAATCTTACCATAGAGGAATGTAATTGGACACAATTTAACCTTTTAATCACAACTCCTTTGAAAATGTTTTACACATTAATGAATGCTTCAAAACTTGTTAGCATTTACTAGTTCCAAATATTTTTGGTGTTTATTTGAATGGATTTACTCCTATCTCAGTTAGCTTAAGATCCATGCACTGGACAGCTTTCTAGGACATAAAAAATGTTCCGTAATGAATGTCGGAAATGTAATCCTGCATGTAAGTAGATCCTAGCTGAGTTCAGTGGTGAGGCAGTTAGGATTTCTAGTGCCCTGGAAGTACTTTTAACTGCTTTGGTTTCTGTAACAAGGTAGCAAACAAATTAATTACAGGCTGCAGTAATAGTTTGGATAACTTAGCTATTATCTCACTCCAGACAAAGTCAGTAAGCACTGGGGGAGTTCAACACTGAAGGCCTTAAAATTTCTGGGAAAATATCTTGCTGGAGAGCTATGTCATCATAAACTCCTCATTTGCTCTTAAGGCTTAGTGATATGGTCAACAGCTATGCCCATTTGCAATAAAGACAGGCCACAGTTAGCTTTTGTATTTCAAGTAACTCAAAGTTCAGGCAAACTTAGAGCACGCACAATGATGCAGCCTATAATAAAGTTACGGGTGAAATGCTAAGTTTACAACAAATTTATATGTGGAGTAAAGATGTATTTGGAATCTCCCTCTCCTAATATTTGGTAGTCTTCACATCTAGCAGTTTAATATAAGGCCACCTTTAAGTTGTGGATTCCCTGCATTTCTCAAAGTGAGACTTTTGCCCAAGTATTGCATTGCTCAGTTGGTAGTGATTACCTAGGAGCAAGCAAGAGAACAGAGTTCAACATGAGGTCTGATGCTGAGTAGGTAACTGGCTGAAGGGGGGGGGTTCCACCTTGCTCTCTCCAGTGTTAAATCTCATCTTTCTTTATGTAAAGCAGCTTTTGCAGTTTTATCTTGAAGTCATTTGAACTGCCTGTTGCAGAAATGTCGTGTTTTCCATCTTCAAAAAATGAGTTTCTCCCCCTTCCATGTATACTGTTTTATACTTACCCCTTTTCACATTTTCCAATGATGTGAGAAGCTTAAATATAACCTCTTTATACTCCTACCCAAATTTCAGTTACCATCTCTTTGGCTGGGTAATTCATGACCTTTACAGCTCAGAAATCTTCTCTGGATAATTCAGAATTGTCAGTTATGATCTCTTCTGTTCCAGATCTAATCACCTGGAAGGATTTCCCCCTCTCCCCCAGTAACTGAGACGACTTATTTCAGTTGGTCTTGGGATTAGAAGTGCATCCTCTGTTAACTTGCTTTTAGTAAGAGCCAGTGTATTCCCTGCCACACCGGGACCCCGGGAGTCTACACTGACATTGCATGTAACCACAGGTAAACAGTGCTTTTCCCCTAAAATACATGGTATTTCAAGGGAAAGGTGGAAGAGCTATTGGTTGTATGTACTGCATGTGCTGTGGACAGCTGCACAGTTTACGAATGCTGCAAAGTAATTCATTCCCGAGCAATCTGTAGATAAGCTTTCGTGCAGACTGCTGCCATTAATTTTTAAATCCTACTATCCTATTCATGTATTTTGCAGTACAGATCTATGGGCTCTTCAGATCCAAGGGCTTGTGCGAGAGGATCACCGGACCTGCATGTAGGGTGGAAAATGAACCAAGCCCTTCTGGCCTTGGTGGTTGCCACCAATGTGGGACAGCCATACAAGCTGCTTTAATCAAATCTTTCTTCTGAGCCTTGAAAACTTGTTTAAAACCTTAACAGTAACTCTAGAGTTCTTGCAACAGCGCTGGACCTGAAAAAATGATGAATGCATCTAAAAAGGCTGAAGACTCTCTACAAGGTGCCAGGGTATGGCCCAGCTCTGCAGCCCGTGGCCTCACCGCTGTCCTACACCCCTCGCTGGAGCTGCTCCTGACCCTTCAGAGCCGAGATCCGAGGCGGTAATGTGCGCTCGCTCCTTCCCACAGTGCGAATGTAAGCATCCCCCTGGCTCCTACAGCCCAAATTCACAATGACTCTTCATGGAAGGCCTTAAAAGTTATGTTGATTTTATATATATATATATATAAAAGTAAGTTACTAACATCTGAAAGGCGGGGCTCGCTGAAAAGACCTACTACTGTGTAACGAAGCTGCAGCCAAAACAAGGTAACAGTTCATGTTTTTGCACCTAAGGCAAAATTAACTTTTTACATGGTCTCTAAATCACTACAGTTCCCCCTCATGGAGGGAGCTGCTATCAACGTAGTGAAAATATCGGCAAAGATAATTAACCTCGCGTTCAGTGCCGGTAAAGGCCTGAGGAGACCGCGGTCCGCCCGCCAACGGCGCCCGCCCCGGCACGCGCCCGCCCCCCGCGCCAGTTCGCTCCGGTTTGAGCGGGGGACGCGCTTCCCGCGGCCGCGCGCAGGCCGTGTCGCGGATGACGCCGCGCGCCGCGGACCCGCCCCCGCGCTCGCCCCGCCCCCCGCCGCCCTCCCGGCCCCGCCCCGCCCGCCGCCAGCGCGGCGCGGATGACCTGTAGTAACCCGCGGCGCGGCTCAACCCCCTCCCCCCCCCCCCCCGCCGCCCCCGCGGAGCCCGGCCCCGCGCGCCACCGCGCCGCGGCCAACCAGGAGGCGCCGCTCGCGCACCGCTCGCGAGGGCGCCCGGCGGCGGGCTGCCGCGCGGGGCCTCAGCCAGCGGCCGGCGGCGCGGGCGGCCCGGTGAGTGCGGGGCCGCGCGGAGGGGGGCGGCGCTCGGCGGAGCGGGCCGGCTTCCGCTCGGCGCGGGCCGCCGCGGCGGGCGGGCGGGCGGGCGGCCGCGCGGGCCTGGCGGCGGCGGTGAGCGCGGGCGGCGCGGGGGGGCCGCGCGGCAGCCTGGCGGCGCGGCCGGGACTCGCGGCGCGGGGAGGGCGGCGGGGGCGAGGCCGAGGCCGCGGAGCGCCGCGCGCAGCGGGGCCCGAGGGCGGCGGCGGCGGCAGCTCCCGCGCGGCGCTCCGCGGCGGGCGAACGGCCGCGCAGCTCCGGGCGCCCCCGGCGCGTGAGCGCTGCGCGGCCGCCGCGACGCGAAGCTGCCGGGGCGGAGTAACGCCCGGGGTGTAACGGACGGAGGGGCGGTTGGGCAGACCCGCCTGGATCTCGCGTGGCGGTGGCAGGGCTGCGGCGGTGCGTAGGCGCTTTTGTGCGTGGTGCCCGGTTTTCATGCGCGGGCGACGGTCTCTGGGAACATCTAAAGCAGAAACGACACAGCTAGAGGTGGTTTTAATCACAGTTTCAGTCATGTTTTACTGTTTTTCATTCCTACTTCAAAATATTTGTTACTAGATTTAATGCTAAAATGTGCCCTCTCAATGTATTCCCTTATGAAAGCTAGCAGAGGGAGCCTTTTTTTTAAATAACTTACAATGTGTTTTCTCCTCCAATACACTTCAAGATTACTTGAGCTACTTTTATAAACAGGGTGAGGTCCAGTGTGTGTGGCCAGTATAAAATCTTTATAAAGTGAGCAAACGATAGTCTTCAGTGAAAATTAAAACCGTCACTTGAATAGGAACGGTTGCAAGGAAGTTAGCTTGTGTGTGTGTGCGTGTGTATTTTATATACATATATGTTTTTTAACAGCAGTGTGCAATAGCCAGCAGATAAGTGTGTGTGTATATATTTTAAATAGAATTGCGTTTTGTTAAAAAGTATCAGATTGTAGAATGTATTATCTGGCCTGCGAAATGGATCTGCTAAAACTAAACATGAAATTCCTGCGTTTAAAAAGCCAAAGTCTCTAGCTACAAAAGTGTTAGTGTCAATACAGAATTTCTGAAAATGAGCAAAACCAATAAACCAGGGTATTTTTTTGCTGAAAACAGAAATGAAAAGTACATGTTTGTAAGTCTTTTCATATGATAAATGTTTTTTAATATTTCTAACAGTCTGTTAACTGTAAGGGTATTAATTCTTACGCAAAATATTTTAGGATATCCTAGAAGTCTTAATTGAGTGATCATGAAATTTTTTTTATAATGCTACTCTAAGCGTCATGTAAAGAAAAGCTACAAAATGAAACCAATATGATTTTATTGGACTTGATGAGATTTTTGTTTGATTCTGCTATAGTAACAGTCTTTCCACATGTTGGACTTAGTGTCTCACTGCGTGAAACTTCACTGTGGCAGGTGACTTCTAGGCGTAAAAAGTAAAAGTCAGAAATGGTAGATGCAGTTTCAGGTCTGAATTATGCCCTAAGAGGAAGATAATCATCTCAGTGTGCTCATAAGACTGCATGCTCATAACCATCTGCACTACAGCAAGAGCATTGTTGTATTTACCTGTTCTCTGTGCCCTAAAAAATTAAGAAAAGGCATTGTTAAGTCTGGTAATTCCTATTTGTACTTCAGAAACAGTTGAAGCTAAGCATTGTGACTGAAAAGCTTAATTTTCTTTGCAAATATTCAGTGTACTTTTTATTGTTAGTCCCTAGAAAGTGGAGGTAGAGCCGAATTTTGTGCTTTATGTGTTTGCTCTTGATGGCTGTCTGACAACCTTGAGCAGATCTCATGGATCTGATCATACATGTGCTCAAGATTTCTGAAAACCATTACCCACCTAGCCTTTGGTATGGACCCTATCCATTGTGTCTGGTCAGGAAAATGGGCTTTTTACTAGTGGAAATAGCATCTCTTGGAGAGAAGCATACCTACCAAATTTATTTTAAAATACTGTATTTTGTCTGATTCTCAAGAAGCTACTGTGTGTTTCTGAAAGTTGTCCCATCTCCAAGATTCCCATTCTTCTCAAAGTAATTGTGAAAATAATATACCCTAGCCTCAACCAAAGATGACATCAGCAGATGCTCTGGATATTGATCTATGCAATCTTCCAATTTGTGTCACTATTATACTATTGTGTCTTGTAGGCGTTCTAGTATAATAATAATAATGAAATACATTTCCTTAATAAAGAGATCTTGTTCAGCCTGAACCCCAAAATGTCAGACTGATGCTTACTGGAAAAGTGGTTCATTTTGAAGAACTACGGGAAATGCCTCGATGCTTCACTGAAAGCACTGTGTTCCTCCTGAACTGGTGAACATTAAAGCCATTTATTCCCCAGCCCATATTTAGTGCCAGTTTAGGGCTTTTATTCCTTCTTTCAACAGGCCAGTGAATGATTTGAGCCTTAGTCATATTAAAGACCAAATTTTTACCTGTGAATCTTCAAGACAGCTGGAACAAAAGCGGTGTACATGGCTCAGAGAGAACTAGGCATCAAGTGTCCTTGCTAAGGAGATCCAACTATGGTATAAATTTCCAGAAGGTAGCAGGAAGGATTGAGAGTCCTGAATTATTTAGAAACCTACGTTTTCTTAAAAAATATTTTTTTTCTTTAGAGGAAGAGTAACTCAATACCTATCCTACTGAACAGACCTTCACCAGTTGTCACAATGACAAAGTCAAAAGAAAATGTAGTCTGAAACTGCAACATTATCATGCCTTAAAGACCAAGTCCAGATGGCCTAAATTCCACTCAAGACTGTTTTCTCAGTCAGTGGAGGAATCTAGGTGTTTTTAGAGAGCCATTCAGGAAGTTTATGTAAGATGCTGAATGGGGAGCTGCCTGAAAGCCAGCTAATAAGAAAAAGTAGGCAGAAGGATTTATGTGGAATTTAGGCCATCTGAATATGGCCCTAAGATGCGACTTAGTACTTAATAAGTAAGGTGTATTAGCACTAAGAAGTCTTGGCTTCAATTTCTATCTATTTTGTCTGCTGCTGATTACTAAGCAAATTTGCCATTTAAGCAGTTACTTAGGGTTGAGGGTTTCCTGACTTTGCTTCCTGGCAGAGGAATAACCAGCCCCTTGCAACAATGCAGCTGGGGCCTGACTGACTGGGGGGCAGCTCTGCAGAAAGGGCCCTGGGTTTTGGCAGACAGCAGGCTGAGCGGGAGGCGGCTGTGTACACTGGCAGCAAGGAAGGGCAAATGCATTCTGAGCTCTATCAACATGAGTATAGGCAGTAAGCATATTGAGTGATTATCCCCCGCTACTCAGTACTCATGAGACAACATCCAGAGTATTGCATCCAGCTGTACTGCTCCCCACCACCGCTGCAAGACAGATGTTGATAGAGTGGAGTGAGTTCAGTGGTGAGCTATCAAAGTGATCTTTTGAGCTGGATTGTCTGCCCTATGAGGAGAGGCTGAGGGAACTAGGCTTGTTCCGTTCAGCTTGGCGACGGGGCTGGGGGTGGGATGGGGGGGGCGCGGGGCTTCAGGAGTGTGGTATTGTGGGGGGAACCTAACAGCAGCCTTCCAGTACCTTGGGGGGGTTATCAAGAAAGTGGAGCTAGGCTATTTTCAGTGGTGAGTGGTGGGAGGACAAGACAGGCCAGCCATAAATTGAAACGAGAGGTTTTTGGATATGAGGCAGAGCTTTTTCACCATGAGCACAGTCACACAGTGGAACATCCTGCCCAGAATGGTATTGTAGTCTCCATCCTTGGAGATTTTCAAGACCTGACTGGATAAATCCTTGGTAACCACAGCTGATCTCATAGCTGACCCTATTTTGAGCGGGAGTTTGAGCTAGAGACCTCGTGAGGTCCCTTCCCACCTGAATTATTTTACAGTTCTGTTTAGTTTCTGCCCACATAGCTGTCATGTTGCTGAGAAGTTTCTGAGACAGCTTATTTGGAACTGAATGCAGTGCAGGAGTTACAAGGTGGAGTTTAATGCAGGTTGATTTATCATACTTGGAGCATTTAAATCAATCTTAAGAAGCTCTCCAAAAGCAAGACTTTAATTGTTTAATTTTACACTTAGAGTTGAAAGTAGTTCTCTTCATCCTGAGATCCGGAGCTACATCATGATTTGCAATTTAGTAAGGCCTGAAGAACTCTTGAAGGATTCAGTAACCAGCTTCAAGATGTGGGATCTAACTATTTTGAGGATGTTGAAAGAAATCATTTGGATAGGCCAACATCCTAATCATACTTTCTGAATGACTATTACTAAATTCAGGATTATAGGAAGTAGTAGTTCAGATTTCTTAAGGAAGCTGAGATCTCAAGCTGTAGTAGCTTTTAAATCAAACAGGAAAAAATGCTTCCTACTCAGTCAAAACTGTTTTAGAATCAGCCTGTTTTAAAACTTGCAAAAATCTTCACTGACCTTTGAGAAGGAGTTATTCTCACACGTCTTCTCATTCTCTAGGCAAATCTACAGCTAATTGGAAGTCGAACTACTGATTTACAGTCCATAATTTCACAGAAGGAGGAGGAAGCAATGTGTCAATATACGTGTACTGTGCAGTTACACTTCTATCAGTGTTCATGAGTGCTGTTAATTACTAAGATGTACTAGTTAATTACAGTTTCAGATATGGGACAAACTAACTTCTCTTATTTCATGAATTTCCAGAAAGGCAGGGAAGATGTCCAGAATTATCAAAAGTTACCGAACACAGATCTTTCACTGTGTGTAGCTCATAAACAGCAGTCACAAACTGCAAGCCTTTTCCTATTTCACTTGAAAATTGGAAACCTAATGTTTAATTTTTGCTAAGTACTATATAAATACTATCCGTATCCTAAATGCTTGTTGGTAGTAGATGAAACCAACGTAAGACTGGGATAAAGGATAGAAGTGACTTGCTGAGAATTAAGCAACAGAGTAGCAGTAGAACTGCTCTTCTAGATCCAGTTTCCCATCTATTTGCTGCATCACTGTCCTTTTAGAACATAATACTCCTCCTGTGATAAACTCATAAGGATGTTCTGAAAAGAAAGCAAAACATTATCTAACAATTTCCCTTCATCTTTAAAGGAAAGAATTTTCTGCCTTTTCCTTTCTGTGCTCCAGAACAAAAAAATGGAATCTACTCCATTTTGCTCAGGTTGACTACTAAGAGAAGTGCAAGAAACCTGGGCCATCCACACAAGGAAGGTTTTATGTGGGTTTCGTGCTTTATCACCAGAAGGCTTCAGACAGACTCGTGCAATATCATGCATCATTATGCATGATAACATAAGATTTGTTGGATCAGACATATAGTATGGTTTATATGAACCAAAGTTCTAAGGTAATTCCAGAATACGTTCTGTGAAACAGTGGAGCATGGCCTGCACTTGTTCCACAAAACCATATTAAAATTTATGAGCTTTTAGTTCTGTGAGAACCTACAAGAAAGTTGGAAAGAGGAGCAGGTGTGGTGAGTGGTTTATGTGTGTTTTTCAAAGTTACATGTGTATGTAATTTGTGTTTGGTAAAGAGAATGCGTATGGTGTGTGTTTCAAGTGTGTTTGCAAAAGGTGGAAGGGAAGAGGGGAGAAGCAGGGGGTTGGGAAGGCTTTTCTGGGAGGATTTTATCTGGGAGGATATGTGTTTGAGTGCTGAAGAGAAAAGGGGTAAGGCCAAAAGTATGGGAGGCACCGAGTGGTCTCAGGTCTTTAGGTTGTAAAGCTTAGTAGGTGGTAACAATGTGACTCAAATTTGTTCCACAACAGTAAGTTCTGTTTTCAGGTGCTGGCTACTTGAAAAGTTCTGTCTCTTGTCATTCTTTCATAGCTGAATTTTTAATTGGTCTGATGAAGTATTGCTGCATTTTTTAAGGAAGTCGTGAGTAGAGAAATGATTCTCCCACTGAACAGCTTTGAGACTCCTAAAAAATACTTTCAATTTTTTGCAGTGCTGATAGCTCTATAGATATTTTTCCTTGTAGAGAAAGATGCTTATGGAGATTTTATCTAGTTCTCTGACAGTCTGTGTAAATAGATTAACCTGATGATGTTCTAGACATCCATGAATGAAGTACAAATCCGCTTCCCAATCAAGGGTAATAGGGCTGTGAACCAGTGTTTGAGTGTCCTAACCATAGAACTTTTGCCTCACCCAAGGTATTAGTGGGTGTTGGAAGGCAGTGTGAAGGTTTTGATCAGGAATGCCAACATAAAATAGACATTCATAAAGAAACTTCTATTTTAAGTTTCTAAAACCTGTGATTTAACAGTAGTAAAAGATGTATTTAAAAGAAAAAAGGTTATCCAAGTCCTGTGTCATGAATTCAGTGTTGTGGCCAGGTCCAGAGCATAACAGAATGAACTGACTTTTTTTCTGTACATCTGTAGATATTTGTATGTCTAAGAGTACAATAGTTAAAAGTATATATATTTTAATTACAACATTACCTTTATTTTTAGTGATTCTTCTGAAGATTTTTTAAGTGGAAGACATGTTTTGGGTTTTAAAAATGCTAGTAGCTCATGAAACACAGCTGAAATAGTAATCTGACCTTCTGTAAAATACAGGGAAAATAATTTCACCTGAGAATGTTCGCATAATTTCTGCAAATGCTGTTAGTGCTGTGGGACTATTTTTTCTTTTTTCAAAGGTTCATGTTCTTAAATTAAAAACTCAATTGTGGAGACTCCACCCAATCAGATGCTTCAATTTTTTGATCTTTATACTATACAGTCAGGGTCTAAGGGTGTGTCTGTTTTCCCTGTGTAGAGAAACAAGATTCTTTTCTTTTGCCCAGAACTCCCTACCTACCGATTACATATCTACTGTTAATGACTTAAATTATCCTCTATGGAGAGTTAGAGAATTATCTTATGTTTATCTCCTTCAGCCCACATCTGTGGGCAATGGATGTTGTCTTCTGATTTTCAGCACTTGAGTTTGTAACTTGCATTTTAAAGGGAGCACTTAAGGAGTTGGGGTCAGGATCACACTCTTAATTGCTTCTTTACTTAGGATAAAATGGTCTCTAATTTAATGAGTCCTTGTTTTTCATATATTTTGTGTTATAGAGTTGTAAGGCAAATTCATAACTCATTCTGCCGTGCTTTGCTTACAAGAGGAGAGAGAGAATACTGGAAAGAGAGAAAAGATATTCTGGTACAACTGGGGAGAAAGGTTCTCTTTACGTTCCGTTACTTTTAAGGTTAGAAAATAGGAGATAATCTCAAATGAGTAGGTTAGGCAACCTTATACTTTATATAAGTAAATTTGAGTGCTAGATTTTGAACAAGGGAGTCGTTTCACCAATCAGTATAGATATGAAACCTAGATAAAGTAATTCTGCAAACATTGAATTTGACAGAAATATTTTCCTTTCATTTTTTAAAATTTTGTAGTATTGGAAGGCTACTGGATTGTTACAGCTATCCCTAAAATTCCAGAGCAGCCAAGAGAATTTACTTTATAAAATGAGTTGCACCAAAGCAGCCTACTAATTAATCATTCTGTAATTTAAACTTTCATGTGTGATTCTCCTTCCCTCTCTCCACCCCTACGCACAGTTTTTTAGTGTCAAGAAAGAATGCTGGTGGCTCCATAAATAGATGGGGTTAGGGCACAGGGAAGGAGGATGAAACAGTAACAGTTGAAATCTTCTTCTGTGGTAGCCTTAAAGAGATACAGTGAATAGGAACCTTTTTCTGGTCCGCTTTGCTGCTGCTGAGAACAGGACTGAGTATCCATGATAGATAAGAAGAGTTCCTAACTGGCTTCCAGGTGTATTTGTGATGTTCCTGCTTGGCAGTTTAACATGCATAGTGTCGTACTTATGTCCATAGACGACGTTATTTGTCGAAGTCCTATTTCTCCTTCTTAACTATGTGCAGCATTGTAAATGTCTTATAAAACAGTTTTGTTTCGTTTGACAAAGATTTGTTTCATGTTTCAAATGCTTTTTTTTTGAAATTTTGAGTTAAATAAACTGAGTGTTTTTGTAATATTAGGATCTGAAAAAAAATATTGGGGGAAAAGTAGATTTTATGCCTTGTAGTGCAGCTGGCATACGTGTTCTCAATATTCAGATATAATTCATTTTAAACTATTTCTGTAAGTAACGTAAGTAAACCTCTAGTTTGATGTTTTGGAGATGAATTTTCACAAATCATTTTAAAGTTAGTCTAATAGAAGACTATTTGTTTTGAGAATAGATTTATAACTTGTAGCAAAAGTGCTCAAAAAGTATACTTGAATTTCATATTTACAGAACTTGAATTTCATTTCTGCCTTTCCGCTTGTGCTGAGGAAAAGTTTCGCAAATTATTCTCTGCGTTTATGTATTTACTAGAATGAAAAAGCTGCCTTGTCTGTCTCTCAGTTCTTGTGGAGAGGTTTACTTCATCAGCTATTAAATTTCCAATGAGGCGTGTGTAAGTTTTGTTTTTAGACGTTTTTCCTGATTCTATTTTTTCAAGTTGTGCGATAGGTCACAGTGTTCCTGTTGCTTTACTGCTTTTTGGCTGGTAGAACGAGGACCTCTTAATTAAATTTAAAGTGGATGTTACAAATGTAGTCTGAAACATGCATGTGGAATTAGGAGCATTAGCCTTTCCCTGAAAGGTATTATTAGCAAGGCTCCTTGGCCAGATGAGAGGGTGAGAGGCAGTTGTCCTGTTTGGGAGATAGAATTGAAACAGCAGAGGTGGGTGAATGGGCAGATATGCACAGATGTTACTACGTTTCTGTGGGAAGTTGTTAGTTAGGTTTTCTGTAAAAAATCCCTGTAGGTGAGTGTATACTATATTATATTAAAAAAAAAAAGGGGGGGGGAGGGGAACCTGAAAATTTACTTATTTTTTGAAAAAGAAATTCTGGTGAAAATGTCACTAGTTTAACCTTTCAGATTAAGTGTGAAATATCCAAATTTATCCCTTTGATACTTTTGGTCATGCTGTGGATGTCCTTATTTCCTTTAACAAATATTGTATAATTTCTCTTGAAAGTAATGTTCATCTTGCTGATGTTTTTCTTGTGAGGAGCTTCTCTGAAGATTTGGACTGAATCCTTTACTCTTTCCTCTGAAGCCTACAACATCATTTTGTTTTTTTTTTATATTTTCTTTGTTGTTTGACTTGAGTGTATTCACTTACTACTTGTTCTCTAAAGGGATTCTGAGATTATTCCTAACAAAAGCTAACCAAGTAAGAGAAGAAATCTTTCAGAAAGAGAGAAGAGGCATGATGTAAATACATGGAGTTGCTGGATGCTGGAATAAGCCACCCTTTTTTTTGTTTTTGTTTTTTTTAATGTAGGATAATAAGTAATAATTTTTACTGCCACTACATAAATTGTAATTCATCTAAAGCTACATGATATAATTTTCATGTTTATATAACTTATGTTAGAGAAAAGATAAGAGCACCTTTTTGGATAAGAAATTTCTGGTATAGTTATGTTTTTTGTTTGATCTGACAAATACATGACTGAAATACAATACAAAACCAGACTTAAAATACAGTAATGGAACATATATACAAAAAGAATACAGTAAACTGTTTTGCTTCTTAGCATTTCAGGTTTCCCTGAAATTAGAAAAATCATTCAAGGATGTATTTTGTGGTAGAAAATGGCATGTTAAGCCATTCTGATTGTTTCTTTCCATTCAAGTGAAAGCGGAGTCTGCCTCCCAGTGGAAGTATTTAGAATGATTGTCTCAAATGATTGAAAAAATGACTTCAGAAATTTAGAATGCAAACTGGAAGTGATAGCTGAGCTGTTACTCCACTTTGCTAGAAGCCAAAGGTTGTGGCTAATGAAAAAGCTTCCATCTTTTTTATTTTTATGCAGAAAATTTTCATATTAGAAATTTATTTGTATTGTTCTTGTTCTACTTCTCTTCCATGTTTCATTTATAGTTGTGTTTGGAAATCTAGTATTGTGTTTGAAGAATCATTTTTTCTTTCATTTTGAGAGTTAACGTTCAGATGTCAAAATTACTTTGAGATCTCATGTAGTAGTAAGATACTGTGCATTAATGTTTCCTGACAGAACAAAAAATAAAAATAGTTAAATACATTAAATACACCTGTTGCATGTTTTAATAGCTGCTTATGAAGAGGAATAGAAGGAAGATATGACAATATCTGATAAAGCAAAGTCCCTGAAATGAATAAGACACCTTTTTGCCATAAAGCAGTGTTATATAGTGGGATGAAGAGGAGGCCAAGATGTAGGAGTACTGGATTGTGTTCCTGGCTTAGCCATTACTTTGTTGACTGATTTCAGATAAATATTTTTCTCTCTCTGCAGTACTAGTAACAATGACTTCTTGGGAAGTGCTTTTGGATCTTGTGAAAATAATTATTACCTTAAAGCTGTGTATTATTATTCTTGTTAGTAGAGGATTTATTCATCAATCCATAAAATGTTTAGCTTGCCTTAAATAAGTTAATTTTAAAACTTATTTAAGGAAAGTAATTTTAAACTATTTGGAAAAGGAAAATTTCTGAAATGCAAATTTGTAATAGGGTTTGCGTTTTTCAGCTGATTTACCTGTCATAGTTAATAATAGCTTTAGGAGTGTCTGTTAAAGTATTGCTCCTGAATTAGCACTGAACATAACTTGTTTTTCTTTTTCATATGTTACAATGGTTAAACTTTAGGGTGCAGCCCACACAGTTGAACTCTGCAGTGAAAGTCCTGTAGTTTGAGGGAAAAATAAAGCTATCTGTCTGCTATGTGATTAATTTGATTGTCATTTTAGCCTTCAAATCCTCATCAATTTTACTCTTTGTTTTGTAAAAAGCAGAGGATAGATTTAGATACTGGAGTCTCCCACTTTCCTGCAACATGCAGTGAGATTTCATAAAAGAGAGTCTTGGAAGTATATAGAAGAGGTTGTGAGCAAATAGAGAGTTTAATACCTTTCTAGAAATAGTTGGATATACTTAGGATCTGCCTAGAAGAAAAGGCACTTTTCTTTTTAGGAAATTTCAATTACTATCTAATTTAGTTCTGTGCTAAACAGATTTATCTCTCTGTTGTCTGCTACTGTTAGTCCCCACCTTGCGCTCCCCATTTACCCCATTTGGCTCTGAAGTGTAAATGAATCTAAAGCGTATATTACTAGAAGGAAAAGAAAATGCTAATTTTACAAGCTTTTTTAGAAACTAAGATGAACTTCTGTTTTCTGAAGCTGTAGTTAATATAGTAGGAAGTCTCTCTATAAAATAGTTTTTTTAAAAAAACTGAAAGGCCTTTGACTTTTAACATTCATGTAACTCCTACCGTTATAGTGTCTTTGTGCCTAGTAAATGCATACTATATTTATGCTAATAACATGTCTTCTGGCAGCTCCTAAGGAAATGGAAGCCTCATTTTTACAAATGGAATTGAGATGTGAAGGCCATCATTTAATACCCCTTGTATTAATAGGAATCTTTATCAGAGTTTAAAGGTATTTAAGTTGTAGCACTTGCAACCACGAAATGTGAAATCCAAAAAAAGTAATGTTCCCTAGTTAGTGAGAGAGTGAGGTTGGTCCTCCAGCGCCCAGCTCCCCTCTCCTGCCGCTGCACTGGTGATGAGAGTCACAGGGTGTTTCAGGTATCACCTGTGCTGATCTTGGATCTTTTACAGTTAAGAGCTGAACCAAGATTTACAGCATGACTGCTAGCCTGCGTCTTCCTCTTTCCCAGCTATATGTTCCCTTCCCTGTGGTGGGGATACGGTTTGTCTGTTCACGGTTACCCAATTTAAGATAGTGGAAAAATTCTTCCTTGTAATGTTAATTTTCTGTTGATTTAGGTTCCTGAAATGACTCATGCTAGGCTCAAGTGAGCACCAAAGCTGATACAAAGGAAAACTAACCCTCCTTCACCAAGAAGGAGAAAGTTTAAACTGGATCAGGGAGCTAAGCTGACTCATTTGTAGCCATGCAAACGCAAATGTATCAGTGCAACAGAGGGAAAGTGCTGGATTACGTTCCGGAGGTGGACGCTCTTTTTTAACGGCAGTGCAGTGTTAAATCTACACCCTCAGGCTCGGCAGTGCAGTGTTAAATCTACACCCTCAGGCTCTGCACTTCGTGAACAGCCTTGGCTGCCCTGAACAGACCTGTCTTTGCTTGTTGTCACTTTGTGCCCTAATGTATATCTAATGTATACTTTGCTGAAATGCATGTATGTACAAAATGCCTGAATCACCCTCAGAAATGGAGTTTAATTGTGGAATAGCTTATGTTCAAACCTTCCAAAGGGATGTAATTGTGTACAGAAGAGTCAAAGTGCTTAGACGGCTCTGGGAAGCTGTCTGGTGGTGGTTGTGATACTGAGCAGAATGGAATAGAAATATTTAGGGAATCTGAGAAATTCAGCTAGGGTTGTGTGAGAGGTATGTAGTAGAGCTGGAATCTCTAGGGGGAGAACAAGGTAGTTTAAAATTAACGGAGACAGGCTTACAAAGAATTGTCATAGATTCTTCATCCTTATTCCCCCCTGATTTTTTGAGAAAAAAGCTGCTATCAGAAGTAATTCTTGTCTCTTACTATACCTTTTTCTTTGCATACTAGTAGTAGCAGTTCACAGCACTTAGACTTGAGGAAGGCAAAGTCCAGGGAGAGACACAAAATCTAATGTTCAGAATTTAGAATGGAAAATTAAGGATCAGAAAGGATGTGGGAATTAATTTCATTCTTGAAATTAATTCTACCTACTTGAAAAGGTTTGATGCAAACCTCCAGACTAGTAAGGAAGGTTATTATAGCCATACAATCCTACTCTTACCAATCTGACTTTCTTTAGCAAAGGCCTTTTAATAACCTTAATAAGCCACATATGGTCAGATAGAGATTTGCAAGAATGCGCTGTTGATTGGAAGTTGCTGTGGTAGGTTTTTTATTTCCGGTGTACGGTGGTAATTTAAGGATTGGTTCACTGAGTGCTAAGATTACTTTTTTATTTTTTTTTTTTTTAATCATCAAGGAGAAATTATTTTGTATCAAGTTGCAAATCTCCCCCAAACTTGACACAAAAGAGGAACTTTATTTTAAAGGAGGATTTGAGGTCAGTCCAGTGCAACTGTTTCAGAGCAGCCCAGCGGAAAGGACTCCAGCACTCCAGTCGTGGAGCCAAGGCCAGGTGCTAGCCTCGGCAAAGGTGACCCCTGGCTGGGAGGGAGCTCACAAACCAGTGGCCCCAGAGGCAAGCCAGCATTAGAGCTGGTGGAGGAGCTGGGGCTGAGCAGATGGAGGGAACTGCCTCGCAGAGTGGTTTCCCGTCACCGCGATGGTGGTGTGCAGAGCAGGATGGACCCCACGAGCTGTGCCGGGGATCTCAAGGTCCCTGCAGCGTGTAAGGCACATCCTGGCCATGGAAGGCAGCATCATGGGATGACTCAGGTTAGCTGTAAGCGTGCCCTGGCTTTAGGCTGCCAGTGCTTCAGTGCCACTCTTTAGTGATCAGGTGTTGATTCCTGCCATGCTTTGGGGCTCTTCAGCTCTTTCTTTGATGACCCATGATGTTGCTGTTTTTATTTATTTTTATTATTGTTACTGATAATAAATAATTCGGAAACTAGATGTTTATCTTCATTAACACCAGCACCTTCTTTTGTTTTTTTCATACGGCACACTATTTTTCCTCACAGTATGATCTGACCCTGTTATTTCAGAGCTAAATAATCACCTGGTCTTCATTGATTTCAGATACCTGAATTTTTTTTTCTAAAACATTTCTGTCTACTGCACTTTTTTCATTCTTTCTGTAGATGAAATATTTGCAGGACATTAAAAGTCATTTAGAGGGTTGATTAGCTTAATGGTCCATTGATGAATTAGGCTGACCAGCTTAAGATATTTTTATGTGCTTGCTTTTCCCTCTGTTTTGAAATTTTTTCTTTATTCCCTGATAATGTATGAAAAATAAATGTAAACAAATGTCATTTTGCTTCTGTTGAATAGGTAATAAGTGAGAGGGTAGTTTGTGAGCACATTCAGTTGACAAATGCTTCACTGTGGGTGCAAGAGCATGTTGGTACAACAGGATGCAGCAGGGTGGAAATGCTCCCATTTCTCTTAGCAGTGCATCTTCCTGCATTTTTAATTGGTTGATATTCTTGACAAGTGTAACTTATCTGAGGATGTTTTTTCTTTTTACAGTGTTATAGCATCATCTTTTCACAAATGTCCTTTATTAGGAGTGGTTGCCTGCAGTTGAGAATTGCTCACCTTTTTGTCACACCTCTTTGTTACCAATGTGTTTCTGTTTTTGGTGGAACCTGAGATACAGAATCCAGTGGTATTAGCATGTTTGTTTGTTCCAACAAATAAATGGCAGGAATATCTAGACAAGAGTTTGATGTTTATTAATTTCACTCTTCAGAAAGTTTGTTTTTGCAGCTCACTAGTGGACTTAGAAGTCTAGAACTGACTTGGGAAGATCAAAGAATTATGAACATTTGAATTAATTGCAATAGAAATAAAGGTAGTCTAGCAAAATTAGTCATTTAAAAGTGAAATAAATGTTTTTCTTCACAAAAAATATTCATAGTTTTGAGCCTTCTGTGGTGATCATGTCCGAATGCACAACTGTAGATAAACCTAGCTTGCTCTATGTGATTTAGTGCAACTGTAAAACTTACTGGGGCTTTCTCTGCCATGTATGTCTTTAACTTACATATTCCAAAGCCTTTTGTTATTACTTGTTTGATTCTATAAAATTCTCTGTAAAGTGAACTGTAACCTAAAACTTCCTGTGTTCCTTTCTTAAATTCACTTCAGCTCAGTTATCCCTTGATTATCTAGGGAGACAGTTTAATGCCATTGCACATTAAATGCCCCTTCTTTGGAGATATTTTCAAATAGACTACATGAAGAGCCAGTTTTCATCTGGTTAAACTTACTATCTCATGTACAGCACCACATAAATGTGATAATACTATTTCCAGGATGAGTGTGGATCTTGAATTTTCTTTCCTTTTTTTTTTTTTTTTTTTTTAATTTTTCCTCATAAGTTAACTTATGTTAACTATTTAAATATGGGCTCACAGGAGTTGTAGGTTAAGGGAACGTGTGTTAACTCCAAGTTAGTACTGACATGTAGAAGCCAGACTGGCTCCGTGAAAGGGTGCAGCTGACATGCATCTCTTCCTGTTCCCTCCAACTATCTCCATATTTTGGGGGTTTTTACATTATCTGAACTTCAGTACTCCACAGTTTATGAAGCAGTAACCTCTAATAAATCTCAGTTTTTATCCTGTTTCTTACTGCAATGGACAGTTTTTGTGTTGAGTTATATATGAGAGTTTTCATGTATTTTTTGTTACCATAGTTGAATACATACGTATTTCTGAGAGGGGAGGGAGGAAGTCTGATTATTCGTTTACTATTTTATGTGATGTGTATGCAGTCATATGGGGAAAAATGTTGCTTTTATTTATTATAAAAGATGAAAGTACAGAGGGTATATTTTATAGTTGCTGTATTTAATTGGGATTTTCCATTTTAGATTTCAGAACGGTTGCCTGTGACAGCTCCTGTTGAGTAACTGAGACGAGAACTTGTATCAGCTGTTGTACCTGTGCCTGCCCACGATGAGAAGTTGCATAAGGTTTCTTTTTCTTGTTAATTCATGCTTGTATTGTAAAGTAGTTGTTATAAACAGATCAATTAGTAAACACACATTCCTATAAGGATTTCTTCCCTTCTCATTTAACAAAAGTTTGCTTCTAAAACTAAAGGGTAGAACAGTATTAGTGTAAGAAGTATACAGGGCCAAATCACTGATTATGTACTAAGTAGGATTAGTTCTGAAAACTGCTGGTTTATTTCGCCCAAGCTCTTGAATGAGTATGCTGGTTGCCTTTTGTCCTTGCTATTAAAAACAGTGTAACATTTTACTTGTACTCTTACTATTTCCAATTTGGTGACTACTTCATGAAATAGAATTATATACAAATTGAACAGGTATTATGCATGTGCAGAAATATCCGCTTCTATAGCTTTTTATATGAGGAATGTTCTTGCATGAATTAGCAGCTCTTTCATCCAGGATTTAGTTTAATCTGCCAACCTTTCTTGCATCACTAGTCAGGGTTTGACCACTGATTCCTCAAAAACCACAGCACCAGAATGGATACATATTATTTAAAAACCTGAGCATTTAGAGCTACTCCAATGCAGACTGCACCAGTTAAAGATATTTTCATGCTATACATGTTTTTGTTTGTTAGTGATTAGATAGCATATACATGAAAACCAAAACAAAACTCGTGAAGGCAGTGAACTTCCTCAGTGTCATAGTTAACCAATACTTGATAAAAGTGTGTAGGATACCTTTCCCCTCTTCCTTCTATTCTCTGACCCCCCAAATTGGGTTTACTTACCCTCTTTTTATGATCAAAAGTGGTCATCTGCTTCCAAAATTAATAAGGTGACCAGAAGTTGTAATTTCAATGAAATGTAAGCTTAAGTAAAATATTTTGTTAACTCTTCAGTCTGATATTTTTTAAAATAAGATATATTAAACAGCAAACAGTGTGTCCCTTTCAAGCCTTTCAAAATTGAAATAACTTTGAAAACTTTGAAAATTTCTCTGAAACTTTATTTTTTAAGTAGCTCTGCTAATTGAATATTAATTATATCTTTTTACTTTGAATTTTTAGGATAGCTTACATTAAAGGGTTAAAAATGTGGAGTATTAAGCATAGATGCCATCATGTTCAAGTGCATGATGGCAAGTGGTTCCGTTTGCAGAGATGAAGAAAGGTAGTCCTCTGTACTTGATTTTGTGTTGAGTTTTTCTTCTACCTTGTCATCGGAAATTGAATCTGTATTCCACTCGCAGAAAATACAAGCTTTCCCTGTAAAATATGTCCTGGTAGCAGATTAAAACAGAGCTGTGTGTGTACTGAAAACATTCAGGCTTCCTGTCTCCCATTTTGGTTTAGATGAACAGTTAAGCCATTAAGTTTTCAATTGCATCTTGTTTATGTGGAAGCTTTTTAGGTGTGTGATGAAACACATAGGCAGGCAGCTTAATAATAAGAGCTACTCATTGTTCCTTGGATGTGAGATAATGTTCAGTATTACATCTTTGGAAAACCATAAATGCATGTGTGCTTCGCTGTGAATGCAAATATCTGAAGGAACCATATTGAAGAAGCATGTTTTTTTTCACAACCTGGAAGTAGCAGGGCTAGTCGACTTTCTCCCTGCCTGCCTCCTTCCCTCCCTCTTTTTCATCTGATAGTTTCTCCGAGATTTTATTGGAAGCTCAGCGATCCATTTAGCTGACTTAATGTTCCTCTGCTGGGAGTGGCAAAGATAAATCTATCTGATAAAGGCGTCACTACACTTTAACCAGACAGAAATAATGCATCTCTCTTGATTTTTACCTGAAGTCTTTCTCTTCAGCAACACAGTGAACAAGTAAATGAAAAGATGGGGAGGAGGGAACCCATCTTGTGTTCTTCAGTCATACAAGGAAAGAGATAGAGTTATTAGCTTATCACCAAGAAATTTCCTTTGTGTCACAGCTCAGCTGTTTTTGGAACAACTAGAATATGTTTGCCTTCCCTGTTCAAAAAAGGCATGTGTTTTTTTTCCCCTATTAATTACAGTGGTATCATCCTAGAAACAAAAGCACATGAGCAGTCTCTTTATTTGTTTGTGTTATCTCCTGATTACAAAGTTTTAAAGAAAGAAAATGTTAAGTCTTATTAGGCATTTATGGCAAGCAACTGCATTTGTAAAAGCTATTCTTTTCTCTTTAATTAGCATTTTAAGTGAAAAAAAAATTAAATGTTGATTTATTAAAAGAATCTGTTTGAAAGGGACGCTCACTTTATTGAAGGAGAAACTGACATGATAAGCAATAAACCCAGTGATGAATGCATATCAGAATTGGAGTTCAAGGGCTTGTTTCCAGGCCTGACACTCAATTTTCTGAACTAGGCAGATAACTGAAAGTATTTCCCCTTCACTTGTCCTATGGGGATGTTCGTTACCCTCTGTTGGGAGGCAGCCTTTATGAAATCATAGGCATAACATAATTCATGATTTACAATTCAAAGAAAATATTTCCAGGTTTGAGATTTTGTGTAAGGCTTCAAGTGAGTCAGAAAAGAGCTCCTGAGAGACCTTGGTGCAGTTATTTTAGAAATAATATAAAAGATTCTTTTCTTCTAGTCTGGTGAGGTGGGAATAAGGATGTTAGAGTATCTGCAAATTCAAATGGAAAGCTGCTATTCTAAAAGGTCTCCATGCCTCCCTGCTACAGAAAAGTATAAAACTCAAAGTGGATGTTTTTGCAAAATCTCAAATGTAAAATACCTAGTGGTGATGTATGTTTATCAGACATGGCACTTCTTTGGAGAAAGATTTTCAGAAAATATTAAAACACTTGCTTTCTCTCTCTCTCTCTCTCTCTTTTTTTTTTTTTTTTTAAACTTAGAATCATAGAATCAGTAAGGTTGGAAGGGACCTCTGGAGATCATCTAGTCCAACCTCCCTGCTCAAGCAGGGTCACCTAGAGCCTGCATTGCTCTAGTTGCATCCAGGCGGGCCTTGGCTGTCTCCAGAGAAGGAGACTCCACAGCCTCTCTGGGCAACCTGGTCCAGGGCTCCGTCATTCTCACAGGGAAGAAATTTCCCCTCACGTCCAGCCGGAACTTCCTGTGCTTCAGTTTCTGCCCACTGCCTCTTGTCCTGTCACTCGGGACAACTGAAAAGAGTTTGTCCCCGTCCCCTTGACACCCTCCCTTCAGGTACTTGTACACATTGATCAGATCCCCCCTCAGTCTGCTCTTCCCCAGGCTGAAGAGGCCCAGCTCTCGCAGCCGTTCCTCCTAGGGCAGGTGCTCCAGCCCTCTGATCACCTTCGTAGCCCTATGCTGGACTCTCTGCAGTAGCTCCATGTCTCTCTTGTCCTGGGGAGCCCAGAACTGCACACAGTACTCGAGATGAGGCCTCACAGGGCTGAGTAGAGGGGCAGGATCACCTCCCTCCACCTGCTGGCAACACTCTTCCCAATGCAGCCCAGGAGACCATTGGCAACTTGTCACAGTGTTTGATAAATTGTTAAAACACAGTTATCCAGCTTTACATGAAAAATGAAATCCTTTTTTTTTATTTGTTTGTTTGTTTGTTTGTTTTTTTGTTCCCTTCCCTTCCCTGAGTTAGGCAATGCAAAATTACAGCCCAATTCATAACTTCATGGAAAATGGGTAAATTTTTGTCGTGTGAACTCTAGATTCAGCTTCAAGACATCGTGTTCTATGCCACTATCAAAAGTAGCTTACTGCCTGGCATACGATTATTTTCATTAAGCATCCCTCAGTGACAGCCTAAGAACATAAGTCTCTTCAACTGATTATTTGTTCTTCAGCCTATTTATTTTTTTGTCATTACTTCTTTCCTTTTGATCTGAAAATTAAAATATACACAGTTCCATTTTTCTTTTTATATCCTTTTTCCTCATGCTGCCTGACCCAGTAACTCCCTACCTTGAATTGCTCACAGACTTTATTTAAATTTATGTCTCTGGGTGCTTTACAGAATAGCCTTGATGTTGGTTGGTTCCTTCAAGTACTACTGTATTGCCTATATGAGGGGAGTGTTACAGAGTGAGGGTTACAACAGCTTTTTAGGGAAGAAGTTGATATTGAGATACTTTGGCTTGGAGTTTTAAGAAATTCAGTGGTTTAGAGAAAGATAGAATTAATCTGATCCAACAAATGTAAGGTATTTATTTATTCTCATTTAAAATATATTTTAAATAATATAAATACACTTCACTCAGTTAATGGTTTTAAGGTATTTATTGTGAGACTATTTTTTTTATATGTAAAAAGTGATTTTTATAATTGATAGCTCATTCACTATTGCAGAAATTCATCTTTAGACATTATGACAAGTTCCTGCTATCCATAATGATTTTAATTATTTTGTGGATTAAGCAAAACTTCTTGTCTTTACAGTAGAACACATTAGAAAGTTGCCTTAATCTTGTTCTTTAGATACGATAGATTAATATTAAAAGAAAAAAGAAGTTCCAGTGGCTATCCTGGCATCATTAAGGAGCCTCGAAGAAGTTATACATTTTCTTCATAATGCTATTGCTAGGATTTTCTTCTTAATTTTTTTTAGCTATTTCCCAGATTTTCCCCAATATTATTTAGCTTATTTTCATGCTTGTTTATATGACAAGTGCATGCACTGCATACGAATGTTATGGATGAAACCTGGTGGATGAGGGAATGTTCTTAGGTATAAAAGAGCCAGCAAAGTTATTTCACATGAAGGGGCTTCGTGAAGGAAGGTTAAAATTTCCTTTTCTTATATAGATGTCTCAGTTCGTATAATGTTTAGAAAGTATGTGGACAGGTTTAGTGATCAGATAGAGAGGTGGCATTGCTTGTTTTCTTAGGGCTTGTATGAAGTTTGATTATTTACAGTTGAGGGACATGAAGGTTGCTAGTTAGGATATTCATCCAGGTGTGATTTATACTGTGCTGTCTTTTGAATTTGTAATTGGCATGTATTTATATGAAACTGTTATGTGATTATACAGGTAATTTAATTTAAAAACTCAAGTCCTAAATTCCTTAATAACTCTGTTATTGTGTTGTATAGAATCAATAAAAATAAAAATATAATATATAACGCTGCCTCTTAAAGAGGAATAGAAGAATTTTTCCTCATATATCAGCATCTTGTGACGTTTGTTAGGAGTAAAAATTCCTACCCTATTTTCTCCGTGTAAAGAGACCTATTCCTCTTATGGATTGTAATAATGTTTGAAAATACCCCTCCCCCAATACAACAGCTATAGAATTCATTGCTAATCTTCTCTTTTCTTTTTTCCAGATCTTTTTGGATCTCCACTTAATTGATGCGTGTTTTCAAACTCTTTCGTATAAGCTTCACAAGCAGCCAAAATGAAGTTGAAGCATAACATCAACCCTGTTCTTCTGCAATTTATAAACTTTATAATCTTGGTGTACACTTTTATAACGTACATTCCATGGTACATACTATCAGGATCAAGGGAGGCTATAGCAAAATCCAAGCAGGTTAAAGCTAAACCTGTGAATAACAAGCCTGGGGGTGCATACAGATCTGTTAACAGTCAACACTGCTTAGCTTCAGTTTTGTATCCTGGATGTGATACACTTGACAAAGTTTTTAAGTATGCTAAAACTAAATTTAAGGACAAAAAACTCTTGGGAACACGTGAAATATTAAAAGAGGAGGATGAAATCCAGCCATCAGGAAAAGTTTTTAAAAAGGTAAGTGTATTACTGTCTACCTTCAAGATTTTTTTTCAACCAGTATTTAGTTTACTTTACTTTTTTTCTTTTTTTTTTGGGGGGGGGGTACAAAAGTTAAAGCTCAGCAAAAGAAATTGGGGAAAAGGTAACTTTCGCTACTTAGATTAAGTAGTCATGCAAAGAGTTAACTAATCTAATTCCTACTCTTTCATTAATCAGTTTTTAAAACAAATCTTACCTTCTTTTTGCATTCTTGAGTAGATATCCTTTGTTATGTCTTCAACAAAGAGGGAAAAAACCAAGTGTGCGTTATACTTTTTAAAAAGGATTGCTAGCAGATACGCAAGCAGGTATAAGTTCTAGTTTCCATTTTAGGTGAATGAAATATTCCCCTCTTTGTGTTATTCTGAACTCTAATCACGTATGTAATAGAAAAATTAGTAGATGCCTATTCTCAAACGTGCTTTTCCTGTAAGCCTGTTAGTAAATCAACAAATTACAGTTTTGCCCTATATAATTAGGACTTAAATGTAGTTCTGGTTTGAAAAAGGTTTGCACAGACTTTCATTGGGAGAATATTTTTTTAGCCTTCTTTAAGGCAAACTACATGTTTGGAAATCTGTAATTGTAAGGGGCAGAGGTAATTCCAACAGAAAAACTTACCTTGTTTTGAGGGATTGGGTCTTTTAAGGTCAGGCCTGTGTTGTTGGTTGCCAATTTGTATCTATTCAGAGGCACTTAAAAATGTATTTTTGCCTGAGAGAGTGAGTCAGATTCCATTCAGAGAATATATGTGCAGATAAATGTTAAAGTTCTGCCCTCCTCTATTAGAAGGTTGCTGCCTTCATGTTGTAAAGATCATTTTTGGATAAGATTATTTTTGTGCAAGGGAAACATTTATCTTTTCATATAATAAGAAAATCCTTAAATAATACTAATTTTAATTCTGGTATTTGTGTATAATGTTTAAAGTAGAATTTGTTTAACATCATGATATATGTTTAATATGACAAAGATTTGTTCTGTTGAAATCTTAATTTCTCGGTGAGAAGGAAATGCTGTTCGGAAATGCCTGCCTCTGAGAGAAATGCATGCATACAGACTTTTTCAGTGCACATTTTGCTGCCTTGTTGACCTGAAAAGAAACAGAAACAAGTTGATGTTGAATACCAACTAGGTTTTTCATTAGTTTTTTTGGCTACCAGTAACCTCTGTTCTGTTTTTCAAAGCTAATTAGTAGTATAAAGCTTAAGCACTTAGGAGTTTTAGCCTTTTGCATTATGCAAGTAAAGTATTTTGAATGTTAGAAAGCTGAAGAACGTTGATGATTTATTTGAATAACTTGTTTCTAAGTCTTCAATTAGGTAATTTTGACTAAGCTTGACAAAACAGTTCTTTATGGTTGATTGCCATAATTGCTGTTCTGTTATTTTGTTCCCAGGTGGTGGCATTGTTGTCTAAGTTTACTTTTGATTTTTTTTTCCATTAATGAATACAGTGTTTTATTAATACCTCATAAGGTGTTTTAGCAAGTGGGTAAATCTGAAAGTTTTGCATGATTCTTTGTCGATTCAAAATGTTAGGATTCTTTCTTTTGATTTTTGTGTTTTATATCATGCGTCCTTTTATTGCCTGTGACTCTTCAGTAAAGGCAACTTGCCAAGATTTGTTTGGTGCAACTTCTTGAAAAGGTACATGACAGTTTTGAATCCTTACATATAATACGTGTAATCTGTGTACCTTAAAGGGATTGCAAAACTTGATAATTATTTTTTCCATTTCAGAAATTGAACATACAGTGGTGGGAATGACTGATGTATTTTTGAGGTCAGCTGCAAGTCAGTGGCAGATCTGAATGTGGATCATGAGTCTGTGTACTGAATTGCATTACCAATTAGAAGAGGACTGTTGTGCAAGCAGCAAGGGGCTGGATTAACCTGATTCTTAATAAATAAGATTATGATCTATTAATTAATAGGTTAAATTAATATCCCTCAAAATATTGAGCCTGCGATGCTTGGGAGAACTAAATGTAGTCACAATTTTAGCTTAATTTGTTTAAAGCTAGATGTCTTAACACGTTTAAGGTTAGATACTACTTTAATTTGCCAACGCATGGATATGCCATAAAATCTGTAATTTCTTTTTTAATGCTATTATGTTGTTTGAAAGAGTTGTTCCTTTGTGGTTACCAATTGAATTTACCAAAATAACAGAAATTAAGATGTTAATAAAAATACTTGTCCTTGCTTACTTTGCATTTTATAGTATTCCATATATAGTTTTTACATTTTCTTCAATAGTATCCTTTAAGATGTGGATTAGAGAGCATACTAATTTTATGAAATATGTTTTTCAGTCAGAATAAAATAATGTTGAAAGTATTTCATAGCTTAAGACTTAATTGGAATAAAAAGTGCAGAGCTTACATTTTGTTTAGTGAAAATTTCTATGAAAAATGAAATAACTCTTTATTTGTTTCACTTTGCCCAAAATACGAACTTGATTCTATTGGTTGATTATTTTGTGTGGTCTTAGCTATAGATTATATTTTCATGGGCTTGATTAGTATGTGGATTTTGCTTTATTTTTGTCTTGTTCTTTTAAAAAAGTTTTATAACCAAGAACAGAATTAGTGGAACATGGAAAAATACGATTGGGAAAAGTAAACATGATTTTGGTAGGGGAAAGTGATCTTTTCAAGTCTGGTATTTTGGAAGGCTGTCACAAGCATTAAGTATGTAATTCAAGTATTTTTAATAAATTGCAGTTTGTGTTAAAAGCTGGTACACTAGAGGGCAGTATTTATCTTATTTATTTATTTATTAAGAAAGAGCATTTATAGAGACTCTCTTTTCTCATGCACTGTTTGATTTTGTGCCTGTGTTTAATTCTCAGTAATCTTGACTTGGGCCCTTCTCTTGCAGACTCTCGGACAACCACCTGACTCTATGTGTATGAATAGTTATCAAGAAGGGGGAGGAGGTTGTCCAAGTTGTAAAATTAAGCATATGTATGAATGTTTAAAAGCTTATGACACTTAACATCGGTCTTAACGACTGTTTATAGTAGAAGACTGTACATTAGAAAAAGCTCGTGAAAAGGTACTGAGAGAAGAGCCAGAAAGGGAAGTGGGTTTGGAGACAGGTACTTGAACATAAGAAAGGATGGAAGAAATGATCCTGTGTATGCTGTAGATTCATATTGGGAAATGTAGAAGAAAGGGACACGTGAAGAGAGGCAGCATATTAATATGTCATAGAGAGGGAACAGAGACATCAGGCATGGGGAAGAAAGGTACATGGGAATTTAAATTAGAGTAAAGCAGTAGGAGAGTTAAAATTCAAAATAGCCTCACTGAAAATGGTCTTTTCATCTGTTTTCACACACCTAATTTTCTAACATTTTAAGAAAGAAAAGCACTAATAAGACCATCTTTACTAATTTACTTTGCTATTTGTATAAAATTAGTGTAAACAATTAGGATAAGCTATTTAAGGAAAAAAATAAGGAAAAAAGAATCATAGATATTGTTTAGAAAGATCCATTTTCAACAATTTAATGATTTATTATTTCTACTTTAGCAAGCTACATGGTAACTTTTTTCTTTGGAAATTGCAAAAAAATGGGTAAGCTACTGATTGGTGAATTTACTAAAAATAGTAAAGACACTGCGTGCTCTTCTTGGCTTATATATTTGAGAGCAGTGTTCCTTGAAGCCATTTAGTAGGTTGAGCATGAGAATGGAAAAGGTGTCACCTGATTCAGTACTACAAATTACTTTCAGCTGATGAGCTTGTCAGGAATTTCTGAGTCTCTGAAAAACACTGAGTTTGGGGGAAAATGTCCCAAATTGGAATTAAACTCCCAAATTACTGAACTTACAATGGACAGGAAAACATGTAGTACTTGTTTTGGAAATAGTAGAATATTACCACACCGGAAATATCTTAGCATTTCCCAAATGAAATGAACTTCCAGGTGGTTCTCCGCAGGTCTGCCTGCAAGCTCAGGAGGTAAGGCAGCTGGTGCCCAGGTGTTCTGCCGTGCGGCGCTGCCGCCAGCAAACAGTGGCTGAGCTTGGTCAGTCAATATTGTTTCTGTAATTCTGTAATGAGTTACAGTAGAGATATTGTGATGTTGCCTTCTCTGGTAAGGTTTTTGGACTTCCTGGCTTTGAAATGGCCTATCTGCCAGTAAAGCAGAATTTCTATAAATGATAAAACAGGAAAAGCTGGGCAGGTATTCATCTGAAAAATGTTTATTTTGTGGTGAAATTGTTGAGTATTCCTATATTGGTGAGTATTTCTTTTGCATTTTGAATAATTGTTGTTTTTAAACAAAAAAGTTGTGTGAAATTTCTAAACAGCTTTGTGTATAATGGTCTTGGGGTAAGAAAGGACTGTCCTGCTAAAAACGTAGCTTAATTGGTAATATTCAAGAAGGTTGGAGTGGATACAACTCAGTTATTCAGTTGTAAACTTCTGTAGTTTGGAAGTGTTTTGATAGCAGAAATTTATTAGAATTTATTTTTCTATTCTATTAGAACTTGAGAGGGATTTTTCAAACCCATTAACAAAGTTGATGCAGAAATGTATAGTCATTAGAAATGTAGTTACATACCAAAAAGTTAATTCTTACAACCCACAAATTTGAAATTTAGTTAAACTAGGTAAATGATATCTGGAGAACAGAATGGGAGAAGGCAAGAGAACTTTGCTTTTACATTTTTTCTAGCTTTTTTTCTTTAATGTTTGCATGCATTTATTAATAATGCTATGTAGACAAATGAAAGCTCTGAAATACTTGACCAATAAAGCTAATATTTTTCAAAACTGTTGAGGTGCTTGTATAACTAGACAGGTAAGGTATAATTTAGGGTTTGAATTTTCAGTGTAAAAACTTCCTGGTACTCCAGCTGCATATGAGAATTTATAAAATAATCCTCAAAGAAATAACTTAACAGTTGGTGGAGAAAAAAAAAGTACTGTAGGGTGTTAGTGTATACATGGAAATCTATGGTAAGGTAGATAATGAACAGTAAATTCAAATCCACAGTTTCTGTGCACAGCTTCCACATGTGGAAGAAAAGTGAAATGCTTAACTTTTTTCCACATGACTTTTCAGTATTGAGATTGGTCAGTCAATTCCATTCAGGTCTTCTGCCTTGCTTTTGTTTAGTGGTAAAAATGGCAAACAGGTTGCTCTTCCTCCTCCTGACATTTGCCTCAGAACAAACAAAGGAAAGGGAACTTCACAATCTTTGACTGAAAAGCCAGCATATAAGGCTTTCTGGGTTCCAATTTCCTGAGTATTTTTCATAAGAATAAGCATTTAAGTATCATTTATGTGGCAGAATCTGAGTCCAGATATCCAAGAAAGCAGATATAGAGAATGTTTTGTGCTAGCTCTTTTTATCCTTCATTCAAAATAAACCTTCATGAAAACTAAAAGCATGTGGGTCAGATATCATGGCCTTCTAGGGAGCTTCTGAAGTCTCAAAATGTGGTGGGAATTCTGTGCTTCCCTAATGTGAAAACAGAAAATGAGGTGATAACATTCATGGAAATGTTTGTGTGATGGAACTTCCATACTCCCTATAATTATTTTAAAGAATATTATTTATTTTCTTGAATAAACTGTTGTTTTAACTGAAACAGAAATTTGAAATGAAAGTTCCGTTTTGTTCACATGGTTAAAGATGTAGTTGGACATGTGTTAAGGCGTTCTGTTTTCTAAATTGAATTTATTATCCTTACTAGGTGATCCTTGGCAAATACACTTGGCTTTCATATGATGATGTATACGTTAAAGCTGTTAATTTTGGAAATGGCTTAGCAGTGTTGGGTCAGCAACCAAAGACTAACATTGCTATCTTCTGTGAGACTAGAGCTGAGTGGATGATTGCAGCACAGGCTTGCTTTATGTGCAACTACCAGCGTAAGTATGCACCTTTCTTAAAATTTTAAAGTCTTTTTATTTTATAGCACAATCTGAAAATAACCCTTTTCTTACTTCATTTTAAACACTAAGAAAAGTTCATATAAATTGAAATCAGGATACAGAATATTTAAAATTACAAATAAAAAAAATCCTTGCTATGCAAGGTAGTGAGTGTGCACTTGGCAGTGTTTCACAGAAACCTGTATCTGTTTGCAGCTGAAGTATGGTTTCAGTAAATGTATCTTGCTCAGTGAATTTGTGACAGAGCTTTACTTTCTCGTTACTCTCACATCAGTACATGTTCTCAGGTTTCTAAAAACAAAAATCATATATGAATTCATTGATTCAAATTGAGGAGTTGATGTCAAACCTTCATCTGTTGCATGCATATTTATTTTAACTGGATATGTTTTTTATTTGACTTACAGTTTATCCTGTTGATCCCCTCAAAAAATGAAAAAAGAATGAGCAAGTCCTGAACTTACTGTGGAGAGCTCTTTTTAGAAAGTATTGTTCAGTAAATTCTTCTCTGCCAAATTCTCAGCCATTCCTTAATGAAAACCTTTGGCTGGGCCTCATTTATTTATTTATTTATCCATCCCCTTCCACTGAGAAATCTGTTGGATCCTCTCCTCATCTTACTGCAGGGAATGTTTTCATATGTCAGGCTTGTTAATGCGCCTTAGCATCTGGTTACCTGACACCTGACCCCCTCTCCCCCCCCCCCCCCCCGCCCAAACCTGAGAGCAGGCCCAGTGGCACACCGTGCTGTTTCATTCCTTATCTTCTCATGGCATAAAGATCAGTGCCCTTAGCAGCTGTTGGGCTCTTTTCTTCAGTGCCACACTTATCCTCTGCTTTTAACTTGTCTTCATTAAATTCTGTCGCTTCTTTTAATCCTAGCCCTAGATGGCAGGAGCACACTAAAGACTTGGGAATCATATTTTTCTCCCTAAGAAAGTTAGGCAGTACGATCCTCAACTTTTTTCCGAGTGTGCCTTCTAATATTAGTGGCATTGTCACTCCGTTATTTGTAGTTTGCTGAATGTTAAGCATGGCCCTCATTCTATTTCACGGTTTACTGAAATACAAATTTGCATATTTTTTCATGGAGTAACGCCATGGTTCCTGTTCTAAAGGTACTTTGGCCATTTTTTTCCAGCAAAACATTATCACACATTAAATCCTAATTTAACCTGAATTTGAGATTTGAGACTGTGCTCATGGAGAGGCTTGAGGAGTCCTAATTGCTCTTCCTGAAGCTTTAAGACTGCCCTGCTACATGTAGTTTGGGAGAGCTGTGCGTAGTCAGTTTCACTGTCTGTCACTGTGTCTAAATTATCCTTCATTAACTGGATTCTTAATCCTAGAAGTGGACTGAGATGAGTTTCTCACCTGTTCAGAATGATACTGCTCATTTTCTCATGGATTGACCATAAGAGAAACATCTTGAGCCCTTTTGATCTGATGATAGTCTTAGTCCCATTCTTTAACTTCTAGTTTAATTATCCTTTAGTCTTCTGCTGCTTTAGCGCTGAGACTACTAGCTGTGTTGAGGGAAAGCTAAGTATACTCAAGCAGGAAAACAAGCTTCCTTGGCAGTTACAGATTATTTTGGAATTGCCTTTGAGAGTGGCAGAATAGGACAGCCTGACTGGAGCTGACCCTCCTTGCCTTCAATCCCCTTCAGAACAAGAGACAGATGCAGAGCCAAGCTCACTTCTTTCTCCTTATTTGTGTAATATAGAAGGGCCTACCTATGCCCAAGGTGCATCTCAACTATGGAGAGAGCGCCTGCTGTGTACTGTCTGCCAGTCTGATACACAAAAATATGGATAGGAGCCATAGGCCTAATTTTTCCTTGAGAAACCTCTTGAGTGCTGATCTCAGCTTGGTGTAGGGGGATGCTTTATTTTATTTTATTTTTTTTTCCAAGTATCCATTTCATTGTCACTCGTTAGTATCTAGTTCACTTCTCTGTAAGTCCAACCTGAGGAAATAGGCTGACAGGAACCTGATGAAGTTCAGCAAAAGCAAATAGAAATTCTTGTATCTGCGCTGGGATAACCCCATGTGCCACTACAGGCTAGCGGATGACTAGATAGGGAGCAGCTTTACAGAAAAGGAGCCTGGGCTCTTGATGGACAGAAAGTTAAACATAAGTCAGCAGTGCCCCCTTGCAGTGAAGACGACCAGCAGCATCCTGGGCTGTAGTAGCGTGACCATAGCAAGGTAGGTTCAGGGAAGTGATCCTTCCCCTCTATTTGGGCTCTACTGGTCAGACCACCTCTCGAGTACTGTGTCCAGTTTGCGTTTTCCCAGTACAAGATGGACATTGACATATTGGAGAGAGTCCAGCTGGCCAAGGTGGCCAGGGGGTTGGCAAACATGACATATGTGTTTTGATAGGACAGGAGGTAGCAGACACAAGTTCAATCTGAGGAAAATCTGCTTAGATATTAGGAATAATAACCCCTGAGGGTAATTAAATACCAGATCCTAGAGCTGTTGTGGAATTTCCATCCTTGGAGATGCTCAGAGCTTGACTGGACGTGGCCCTGACCAACCTGCTCTAATGTCTTGTTTTGAGCAGGGATGTGGAATATGTGACTTTCACAGGTGCTTTCTAACCAAAATTCAGTCACATTTTTGCCCTTTTTTCATTGAGCAACTGCTGCCGACTTTTCTCCTGGAATAGAGATTCCTGCACAAGCTGTTCTCAGATGAGATGTCTGCCTTGTTTTTTAATTGCAATTCTCATAATTGCAACCAACATTATGTTGGTTCCCTGTTAACACTTCTGGGATCTATTAAATTCCTAGTGACCATTCTGGGAATAAAATGGAAATGTTTGTGTCATTTATTTTATCTTTGGAAGTGAAGGACAAATTCTAGGAATATTTCATAATTTGAAAACATCTGACATAGTGACTGGATGGATATCGTGTGTGTAATGGTATGCATGTGTTTCTGGTTTTGTTGGATTAATGTTATAAATTCCCTTTCTGAGACGTGCTTCACACTGTCTGACGTGGTATTAAGTGTCTAAGCTGTATGTGATCTTACACGAACTTGGCTGACTTTTGTGTTGGCAGATGATGATATTATTGTGCAAGATTCACGTACTCATTTTGCAGAGCGAATTACAAAATTCACCTTTTGTTCTAGCAGTAGTATGGCAAAACATTAAGTAACCTATTAATACTATCTTTTCAGTTTTCAAATTTTGCGAGACCAAACTGTTCTGATAGTGTTGTGATGTTCTTTCAGAATGTGAAATGTATTGTATTTTATGGTATGTGTGCGGAATTTATGTCAATGAAAGTTACACGTTTCATATCTAGTGTTGGAGAGAATGCCTTCTGTACTTTAATATTAAACATGGGGAAAACCATTTTTTTGTTAGATACTGTGCAGAGAACAAATGGTTTGATGGTTAGAAATACCTGCGTGCTCTAATATCGTAGTTGTACGTTATTTGAAGCCAAGTAAGCATTGCAGGAGGTAGAAGAGGACTGATGATTGAAATATAGGAAAAGAATGCGAACAAATGCATTTTTCTGAAGTATCTTTACTTCGCCTGTGTGAAGAGCTCTTCACCAGTGTGAGCAGATAGAACACCTGAGTCTGTAACTGAATTATGAAATAAATATGAAAGAGTATGCATCTGTTGTTCAGTCACACCTTACTGAAGTTTCAGCAGAAGTGCTTTTGTCCTGACAAAAATTGATTTTGTTGAAGCCTTTAAAAGTATACTTTGCTTTTTCTGTTTGGTATATGATATAGGACAAAATACTTGGTTTGAAATTTAATTGCAGAAGTAAATGGCAAAAATGTTATTTGTTTTGGGAGGTTGAGACTTTGCCCTGGTATAATAACATGGCAGATTCAACATTGTTAAGATTTTTCTTTTTGTCAGACATCTCTTAGAGCAGTATTCCTAGCATAACTCCTACAAATTTTGAATTTACATCTTATTTGTCATATTGCTTGTGTAAAGACAAACATGAAAAGACAGCCTTCTCAGTATGACTCCAGTAGAAAAGGGAAAACCTCCACCACTCTCAGATGTGTCTGAAAAAGGTTTTAGGTGTTAGTGTAAAGAAGAGGGAGTTTCACAGATCGGAATGATCGCTCACTTTTCTTTCTTTCCATGACATCAGTACACCATCTTATAAATGGTATATCTCTGTTCTGTGGCTCTATCATGTAACTGTGAGTTGTTTTTGATGTATTTATTTTGTAGATGAGTACGTAATTGTATAAATGGTTATTTGAGAGATTATACTTTTTTTTTTTTTTTTTCAGCTAGTGTGGTATCTCAGTTGTGCTTGTTGGCTTGGGGAAGCTGAATTTCTGCTAGATGTTTATATAACAAGGGTCACAGAAGTAAGCAGAGAGAGCTCGTGGGAACTAGTAAGGCACTCTTCTGGACTTTGCTCCCACCAAATTAAAGCAAACACTGTACATGTGCATTTGCCCTGCAACAGTTCTGAACTATGATAGACTGTTTTAACAAGGAAAAAATAAGTAGAGGTCAACTATTTACTTTTTTGTGCAAGGAAACTTTTGAGGTCTTCCTTAGTTTGCCATACTGAGTTAGTAACTCTCTGAATTTCAGGCTCCTTGAATTTGAAATCTTAGACTACAGTGGGGTTTTATCTTTCTCTCCAGTAAATATACTGCAGTTAAAGCCCTAAATTATAATAAAGTCTTTAGTAATTGTTGTGTTCAAATTTTCAGTGAATATCTAGATTGAAGTACAAAAGAAATTTAGATAATCTCACGTGACAAAACTTCCAGCATTGATGATGTAATTTTTAATGATTGTGATAATTGATCTTGTAAGTTCTTCAAGATGTGAGCTATACTAAATTGCTATACTTTCATTTTGTGTTGTGTTTGGAAAATGGAGAATTAGCTTTGTTTTAAGAGCAATATCTCCCTTCCTTCCTGAACTGTCTCTTTCTTCCCTCGATCTCTTCCTGTGTGTAACTCTCTTTTCTCATGCTGTTCCCATAAGAATGACAGGAAACAAAATTTGGTTTTAAAATGATTAATATGAAAGAATTGTGATTTAACACTGTTGCTAATGAGCTACTCTTAAAATACACAAAGCATTTAAGGAATTGACTGTTACAAAAACTTTATTTTCTTTCCTTGTGATATTGTGTTCTCACAATGTTAATTCTACATCTAATAGTTGTGGTGATTAAACCTTTATTAACTTCAAATAGATAAGGGAATATGATAGTGAAAGATTTATTACTGAGTGTGGGAATTAATCTGTTGATAACATGTATTATAATGTTTTAATAACTTCTTTTGTGCAATCAGTTCTAAACAGCGAGCAACAGAATAGAGGAATTCTAAAAGGAGAAATCAAGTAGCTGCCTTTTTTTTCCTGTGTACAAGAGGACTGTTAAACACTGTAAAGTATGTATTAAATTGAGAACAGATGCCTGCATTTTAAATGGTAAAAGTCATGAAGATCAGAGAGTAGGTTTAGAAGAGAATTACCCAGGATAATGTGAGTTTGATACTTCTGGTTAGAGCTTGATAAATAGCAAACAGTCATATAGACAATATTTGTTATTTATTACTTTTGTAAGCAATTGAAAAACTATGTTGTTTTTAAATCCATGTAATGTACTTTTTTAAAGCAGAAGGCTACTCCACCTTTATAATGGCCGATGAGCAGATTTTTGATGTTTTGGTTCACATAAGTGGATTAACCTGAAGTTTTCTTTCTTTCTTTCTTTCTTTCTTTCTTTCTTTCTTTTCTTTTTCTTTCTTTTTTGGTAAACTTTAAAGTGTAGAATAGAGATTCACTAGTTCTTGTGGGTTTTTTTCTTATCTTTCAGTTGTTACACTGTATGCTACTCTGGGAGGACCAGCAATAGTACATGGGTTAAATGAAACAGAGGTGACCACCATCATCACTAGTAAAGAATTGATGCAAACAAAATTGAAGGTCAGAAAAATACTTGTGAATTTTTCTCCAGTGTATCTGGTTCATTATTATTAAGAGATCTGTGTAGCTGTATGGAGCAATGGTTACTTTTCTTGCCCCTCTATAGTGCAGACATTTCTTTTAAAACAAGATTTATGTAATCTGTCTTCATGTATAGGAAACATAGTAGTTAGGCTTTGTTGGGATTTAGGCTCCTGAATGACTTGTGAGAACAGGATGAAGCAGTTGCACTATTGAAGACATGCAGTGCTGCCTGGAATGACGCCTTTACAACATGGTGCTGTGGTTTCTAGGTGGTTTTTGTGGTGTAAAAGATAAACAGCTGAAGCAAATGGGAGGAACAGAAAATGCATAAACTGCATATGAATAGCTAAATACAATAATACTCGTGATTTATTGTTAGGTGTCTTCCCGACAGAAGATTACTCTTAAATCTGAAGATTGATGCTTGAATAGTTAGTGCTGTTTTCTAGTGTTGGGGAAAGCTTATTAAATATTTTCATTAAAATAGTTCAAATAAGATCTTCCTGTTTTATTATGCGTATGGATGCTATACCTAGCATGGTAGTTAAGTGTGTTTTAAAAAAGTATTCTATTAAATAAAAATCAGAAGTATGATAACAGTATTTCAGGGTTTCAGTTTGCTACCTTAAATAATTAGGATTCTGGGAGACTGACTGATGCAGAAATTTAAGTGCCCGATTTTAAAATCTAAAGTGCTATAACAGATCAGTGAAGTTGCTGAGCTGTTTTCAGAAGAACCTTTAGGACTTGGTTGTTCCTTTTCTTCAAAGGCTTTGATTTCTGAGACTATGAATGGGCTAGAAGCAGCCTGTCTCTGCTGCGTATTAGTTACTGCATGGTAGAGCTCTGAGTGCAGAATCCCCACCGTATTCCAAGACCGTACTGTCCCAGAAAACGCAAGCAGAACAGCAAATCTGTATGAACTTCATCTTACTATATTTCGTAGGAACAGGACCTTTCACATAGAGGAGTACTATTGTTGCAGTTAAAAACTGCATTGCTGCATTTTTGCATGACAATTCCCCAAACCTTATTTTTTCCTTTTAAGTTACGCAGAATGACACTGGATATGTTACAAGCTAAAATAAATGTGCATTGTGAGAGAATGAATTTCATCTGCTGGAGGTGATAATTATCTTTCACTTGAATGTTCACAGTTGTTTTAAAACTTACATTTTGCTTGTAATGCTTAGCTGCTTCTTAAACAATTATTTTCCATATTCTGTTACATATTTTAAATAGCCCAGTAATCAAGAAGCAGCATAGGAATTACTGTAGCTCAGTGTTGCCCATGATATCTTTTTGTTAGTGTTTTATGGGAGTAGAAAGTCAATTATATGTACAAATTATTCCTGTCTTATTTGTGGGCATTTCTTGAAATAAGCCTCAGATTAGTAAATATTTTGGTGTGCGTGGGGGGAGGGAAAACCTTCTGGACTTCTAAGTGGAAAGTCGAATTAGTTCTGTAAATCTAAAGGGAGAAGGTTTCAAGCTTTGCAATTGTCTGAGCTGGGTGAGGTTTCCTCCAGTATTTTAAATACTTGATATTTTAAGTCAATATTTTTGATTGTATACAGTAGATTTTTTTTCCTTTTTGGCACAAACATCACGTTTGCTTTCTGAACAAATTTTGATTTCTACAGGAAATCATTTCTCAAGTTCCACGACTGCGACATGTTATTACTGTAGATGGCAAACCAACAACATGGTCAGAGTTTCCCAAGGGCGTCATTGTTCACACTATGGCTTCTGTGCAAGCTATGGGGGCCAAAGCAGACACTGGTAGGTTATCTTTGCTTTCTATTTGGATCCTCTGAATTGCTGTCCTACTTTGACCTTGTTAGGTAAATTTGGGGAAATTGCAGGTCTTGGGAAATTATGCAGTGATTAACTTTTTCTAATCTGTTTTTATCTTTAATTAAAAACCCAACAAACTCTTTTTTCAGTAAAGTGAAGTCAAATCCTTTTAATGAAAACAGTCTTCTCTATAAACAAATTTCATGTAAATTGAAGAATATTTTTTAGGATAAATTTTGGGCTAGGATAGTAATTTAGAATGTATTTAAATAATCAGGTTTATTAAAAAGGGTTATTCAGAACACGCAGAGAAAAGTCACTCCACATTTTATGGCAGATGACATGAACAATTTGCAACTGTTACAGAATCACAGAATCGGTAGGGTTGGAGATCTTCCAGTCCAACCTTCCTGCTCAAGCAGCATCACCCAGAGCATATTAGACAGGATTGCATGCAGGCAGGTTTTGAATATTGCCAGAGAAGGAGACTCGACAACCTCAGTGGGCAACCTATTCCAGTGCTCTGTCACTCTCACAGTAAAGAAATTCCTCCTCATATTCAGATGGAATTTCCTGTGTTTCAGTTTGTGCCCACTGCCTCTTGAATTCACAAATAAATGTAAAATAGCTGTTTGAATCTGGAGAGATTCAGAACTCAGTCCTTTTTATTACATTTCTGAAAATACCAAATTACTATGTAATTATATTTTCAATTGATTTAACTTTTTTTTTTTAGAATTATATATCAGTATTTCAAAGATTTTTAATTAACTTGCCAGTAACAGAAAATTTTATTCTTGGCTCTAAAGAGTTGCTAAATCTAGTGTTTTAAGATTTCATTTTATTCAGTGGTTGCTTTCTTCTGTTCTTGTTCTGTGTGTTTTCAGAATCTTTTCATCACTGAAGGCATATAAATGCTGGATGGAATTCTGTTGTAGAAACGGGGTGGGTAGTTAATCCATCTGTTGTTGATTTTCAGGGAAATGGCAAGTTTGTTCCCAACATGGGGGGCTCTCAAACTCTCAGCTTCTTTAAAAGATTATCTTCCCTTTTTTGATGTGCCAATTCTGTGTACTGCTAAAACTGTTTCAGACAACATCCACAGAATAAATTATGGCTGTAACTTATGAGAGTCCTCAAGATTTGTTAATCTAAGTGCTATGTAAAATGACATATTCAATCTTTTAAATATCGCATACTGTAAACTGTAATAAAGGAACATTACATTTGTCAAGTGAGCCATTCAGAAATGATGGAATACTACAGCTGAAATTGCTTATGGTCAAGCATATTCAGTTAGCATTATATTAAATAAATGTGCTCCTTTTGTACTTCTTCCTGTGTCATTTATTGTACAGAATAGAAGGGGTTCAGTGAGTGGGAAAATATTAAGTGTGTTTTCACTGTTCTTATTTAGTGTGTATGTTGTGCCATAAGTATTGCACATGGGGTATGTTCAGAGGAGAGTTCGCATAATTCTCTTAATTCCTAAACTGAGAACAAGAAAATAAAATATTTATAAAGTGGGTATTTTTTACTTTATGCACTTAAATGTTTTAATCCTATTAAACCTATTGAACTTTATTTAAATACTTAAAGAATTTGGACCTCGCGTTGACTCAGTAGTGCCTTGCTGTGTATGCTATGAATGGGGCAGTGTGTTGCCACTTTGCTGTGGAAGCTCATGACAAAGTAGCTTTGTAAATGAAGGTTTGCTATGTGGTTCCTGGAATTAGTGCAAGATACCTTAAAGATATGAAAGGTATTCAGTGATATTTTGGAGGAGAACTTAAAGCTCTGTCCATTTTTCTTCTCCTCTGCAGGAACACAGGAGGCATAATAGTCTACAGAGACAGCATTTTTTCTGTCCAAGTCACTCAAAGTACATAGCACATCTAGTACAAAGAAGCACCTACTCTCTGTGAAGGCACTTAAGCTTGACCACGATCTTTTTAATGAAATCAAAATGTAATAGTGATAGTTATATAGTTACATATCAGAATAATTGCTATAATATATTAATATTTAAGATCTTCCAATCTGATAGGCTTTCCATACATTATACATTCTCTTTTTCAATAAAATTATTGGAAATTACAGGAAACAAACAGCAGGCAAGGCCTGTACCCTCAGATATTGCAGTGATCATGTACACAAGTGGATCCACAGGAGTTCCCAAAGGAGTTATGATCTCCCATTGCAACATAATTGCTGGTATAACTGGAATGGCTGAAAGAATTCCTAATTTGGGGTACGTACCAACAATGCTTTCCTGTACTTAGATGTAATTTTAGATTATCTGTTTTGTACTGCAATCATAGAATCATAGAATGGTAAGGTTGGAAGGGACCTCTGGAGATCATCTAGTCCAACCCTCAGCATAGCCCATATGGGGATTGAACCCATGACCTTTGCATTAGCAGCACCACACTCTAACCAACAGAGCTAAACCTGCATACTGTTGTACACTGAGCGTCTTTCAGTACTGCATGAAATGATATGATTATTTCATGTGCTGGTTGTTCTCTCATCTTCTGTATTTGGGCAAGACAGTACGCTGTGGAGTGCCTTGTTTTGATTGAGTTTGCTAAGAAAGACACAGTTGAACAACCCTTTCCCTCCACCCCCCTTCAACTTTAAATACATGGAGCAGTGAGTGATGAGATTTTTGATGGTTTTGGTTTGGTTTATGTTCTAGATTGTTGCTTGAGGAAAATAATTCATTCTCATAGATAAGCTCTGCCCAGTTAAGTGGTTCCTGTGTGCCAGAAATGCAAGCTGTTTATCTGAAGCACTCCTACTACTAGCTCTTACACATTTTCAAAGGAATTACTGTAGATTACTTATTTCCTTATCTGTATAATAATTTTACCTTTGAATTGAAAATATTACATTTCTAAGAAAGAACTTAAAGTCAAATGGAAATATTCTGAATAAAGTAACTGAGATTAATCTTTTAAAATATGATACTAAAGCCTATGCAGCCACTTTGCACAGAGGGGTTGCAAACTACCCTAAGCAGTGCTACTATTAATTAGTATTAAATTATGGGTTTTCTGTTTGGTGCAGTACTTAATCTTGTCTGCATAAACTTATCTTAACAATTGTTCACAGGGAAAAAGACATCTATATTGGCTATTTGCCCCTTGCCCATGTTCTGGAGCTGAGTGCTGAACTTGTCTGTCTGTCTCATGGATGCCGCATTGGCTATTCATCACCTCAGACATTAGCTGATCAGGTATGTTGTTGGTGTATGTCAAGTCTACATAGTAAAATATTAGTCATGTTAGATCTACTAATACATTTTTTTTAAATGTTACAGCAGATCTCCTGTTTTACAATTTATGAAACAGGATTTTGGTGGTTATAGCTACTACTCTGGACTAGTTTTTACTGCTAAATGAGAATATAAACACAAATGATAATTTGCAAGATGTACTGTGTAATTTTGTTTCACATGTTAAAAATCTTGGTGTGTCCTTCAGTTAACTTATTCTTCACTTTAGTCCTCTAAAATAAAGAAAGGAAGCAAAGGTGACGTTACTACACTTAGACCAACGCTAATGGCTGCTGTCCCAGTAAGTAACTGAAAGATGAATCACTTTTAAAATATAATTCATAATTCAAATTTTTAACAACAAAATTAATGCAGTTATCATTGAAAAGAAAAAGATAGAACCTTGAATTTAAGCTAGCTTAAGAAGTATTTTCTATATTTGGGATAAATACTTACCATATGAATGTCAAACTTAATAATAATAATAATTAGAGTTGCATGGTTTAGATTGACAATTTAATTAGTTATATGTTCATGATAGTAAACACTGTGTGTGTATATATATGTATGTGTGTGCGCGCACTCACACATAGTTTAAATGCAGCCATCATGTGATGAAGGTGGCCCTTGGCATAGACTTTACTTTTTGATGATTTAAAGAGGAGAGACAACCTTATTAAGCTTTTTGAAGGAGGAGAACATACTCTTTACACCTCTTAGCATTTTAAAAACAGTAGTTGCCTATTTAGTGACATACTGGGTTTTGCAATAATTTCAGTGAAGTGCAAAGTGCTAGTCAAGAAATAAATGGATTCCCACCTGCATAGTACTTCATAGAATAAAGATAGTTGGCAACAGGCAGATTAAAGCTGAGTAGTGGTGATCCTACTCAGATGTTTATTTTCTGCAATTTCTGTAAATATCTTGCTGTCCTTTAGCAAGGGAGTAAGCAGCAACTGGGAGTGATATGTCATTTGAAATATACTAGAGTTCTAGGTCAAGTTCCCTTTTAGTTGTATTAAAATTGCTGATACTTTGAATTAAAGTTAATCTTTTTATGCAACTAGGAAATTATGGATCGGATCTACAAAAATGTCATGAATAAAGTGAATGAGATGACCAGTTTCCAGCGGAATCTATTTATATTGGCCTACAATTACAAAATGGAACAGATTTCCAAAGGCTACACTACCCCACTCTGTGATAGGTAATTGTAAGTTTATTTTTTAATGGCACCAAAAAAAAATACTCATCTAAGCCTTACCACATGATCAATGTCTGATCTTTTTGTGTGTGTGTGTTTTTTTTTGTTTCTATGTTCAGACATTGAATCAGACATTAACAAATCTGTATGAGGTATAAAACAAATCAGTAGTTTTTGTGTCAGTTTTAAATACTTACTGATATAATTTATTAACATCAGTTGTTTAACTTGTAGCTGACTGGAGATTTATTTTCATTGTGTTATTTCCATCTAGATCTTAATAATGGTTTTATACAATTTGTGAGCAAGATGAGAAATCTGTTTCTATGGACAGCTGTAGAGTTCACATTTTCACAGAAGTGAGGCCAAAAGATAGTATAATTACAGAATTTCTACAGCTTGCTTCAAATATTTTTGAGGGGAAAATCACTAACTTCTGTCTTCGTGAAAATATCCTCTCAAAATGTTTCCATAGCTTCAAATTAAAATGTGGAAATGAACATAGAAATCTGTGCCTGTGTTTTTGAAAGCTTCCATATGAATGTCATAAATTTTATCTGAAGCTGGTGAAAACTTTCAGTTCAAATATAAAATTAGCTAGTCATTTTGTTTTGTTTTTAAGCAACAAATATATCCTCTTCTCTCTCTCTCTCTCTCTTTTTTTTTTTTTTTTAGCCTTATTTTCCGTAAAGTACGAATGCTGTTAGGTGGAAAAATTCGTATCCTGCTTTGTGGAGGAGCTCCACTCTCTGCAGCAACTCAACGATTTATGAACATTTGTTTCTGTTGCCCTGTAGGACAGGGATATGGACTAACTGAGTCAGCTGGAGCTGGAACAATCACTGATGGTTGGTGCTGATGCATGCTACTGAGTGCTGTGATCTATGCTGAGTGCTTTGCTTGTATAATCTTTGATAGACTGTTCATTTTGTTTGTCACCAAAATAATTGGGAAATCCCAAGAAGTGCTTGTAATCATAAATTTATAAAACTATAGGAGTGCTAATTTTGATACATTGTGCTAGATCTGGTGATCTACGTATAAGACGTTCTCATTTGAGATAGAGAAACTTATAATAATACGAATGGGATTTTGGCATTATTGTGCTTACCTGCTGAATTGAAAAAAATATTCCTAATTTTGATGAATATATTTGATAATATTTTAGTATACATTAGGAAAGTAAGACACATTTTCCTTCGTCTGTAGTGGAATAGAAAATTCTTACCTTTAAAGAAGCATTCTTCTCCCTACTGCTTCCAGTGTTACAGTATAAATAAAAGCAGATTTTGTTTACAATTGAAGATGTCTTTTTTTCTGTCCTTTAATTCAGTTCTAGTCCTAAAATCTAGCCCCACTGCTAATTTTTGGATTATATAAGGAGAATTCTTTTAGAACCTCAGAGCTGTGATCACTTGGAGGTGTTTTCATTATTCTTTGGTTAATGGGAAACTTAATTTTTGTATGTTTCTCTTAGTAGAACAGAATTATTTTACCTAGTACTGTTAGAACAGTTAACTGTTTCCTTTTTATTTTTTTCTGTTCTCCATGCAAAGTAAAATATAAGACTGAGATATCAGAATAGTGAACCAAAATACAGAATCACTGTATTGTTATGAAATATTGTTGCTTATCATTTTCTTCAGAAAGTCAAGCAAAAACTATTTAAAGTTGTAATGCTGCTTCTGCAGTGTGATCCACATAGTTTATTGTCAAAGCAGTGTTGTTTGTCCTGGTATGACTGGAGGTATCCACAAAGGCAGCAGTCTAACTTCACAGGATAGGGACTTAATCTGCCTTACTTTGATATATATTCATTAGTCATTTTGAAAGTTCTGTTGTAAAAATTAAACTGAAGAAATGAATAGTATTTAATTTTTGCTAAATGAAATACATGACAAAGATTTTTCTGACTAGTTCTGGTAAAATTTATTCTAAAAATGCTTTTATATTTGAATTCTAGTTTGGGACTACACTACAGGGAGAGTAGGAGCACCTTTGATCTGCTGTGAAATCAAATTAGTGAACTGGGAAGAAGGTGAGAATTTCTGTCCGCAGTTAAATTTTAGTGTGTTTGCAAGAACTTCATAGAGCTGTTTGTCTGTTAGGCTTTGCTCTAGTCATGGCTTTCCAATGTGTAAATTAAAATTGCTGCTTGTGATGCATCTCAGGCCCAGGAGGCAACAGCTTGCTGATATTAAGGTAGATGGAGGATTTACTTCAGGAAGCCTAAGGCCTCTATTATTTATTGAAAAGGAAGTGACTGGGTTATCTAGATAACTTCAAATTTGAAGACAGAAAACTGATACAAGCACTTTGGGAGGAGATAATTAAAAAGATGCTGGTCCAATTCTGTTTTGTTATTCCAGAAGAGAGTAAGATTGTTCTGCTGTGTTTCGGTAGTACGAATTAAAAGTTTTTTTCTTTTAAATTTATTTTTACCTATATGGGTTTGATTTTTGAGGGGAAGAATAAAAGCAATTCTTTAGTTATTTTTAAGCTTACAAATATTTAGGGAGAAGCTATCAACACGTGAGTGGCATTATGAGTAGGTAGTATTATGACTTTTTTGCTATATTATTTCTTTCAAGTTGCATTGTAATTGCATATGCATATTGTGTACATGTAAACAGCATCCTTCCCATTCTGATCCAGATTAGCATTCTTGTAGGAGAGGGTGTGAGGACTCGTGTTGTGTTTTGGAGGTGCTGGATTTAGTAGGCTTCGACTTCAGGGTGTGCATGTTGCATCCCATTGCCATTAAAAAGTTTCAAAATAGTCTTCATAGTATTATTAAGAATCAAATAAATAAATAATGGCCTATGGAATGGAAGCTTATTGGATTTTTGATAAAATACGTTTATTTAGGTTTGAAGTGTCTTTAGATGGTTTCTTCTTATTGTAGGCTTTCATATATTGGGGAGCTACATAATGATTACAGGAGTCTAGGGGCTAATGTGAAACTTCAAAATTGTTTTTTCCTAAAAATATGAGGTAAAATCATCCATTTTATTCCAGCTGTATGACACGAATACAGCATGTTAATCCTGGTAGAGAGATTGCACAGATGTGCGCACACATCTGTGTGTGCACGAGAGAGAAAGAAATTCAGTACTAGTAAACACACATGTTAAATCTATATTCATATGCTGAAAGGGACTGGATCTGTCTTTGCTCTTATCAAAATATTTATGTAGTGTTTTCAAGTGGTACCTTTGGCAGAAGACTTACTAAAGTGGGTGATTTTTATGTTTAAATAATACAAATAACACAAATTTTGGCTTTGAAATACATTTTTGTTCTTATTAACTTAATAAAACCTGTATTTTAGGTGGATATTACAACACTGATAAACCATATCCTAGAGGTGAGATTCTTATTGGAGGGCAAAACGTGACTGTGGGGTATTATAAAAACGAAGAACGAACCAGAAAAGATTTCATTGTTGATGAGAATGGACAGAGATGGCTCCATACTGGAGACATCGGAGAGTTTCATCAAGATGGATGTCTAAAAATTATTGGTGAGTTGTGGCAAATTCAGGTAAAAATATATATGTGTGTGTGTGTGTATGTATTTATTTTTTGTATTTTAAAATATACACACACACCCACATTTTCCTGACCTGCTAGTGTCAGTAACCACAGCTCTGCATACGCTGGCATGCAGTTGAGAGCTCTGCCATATGTCTTCCCAAGAAAATTCTGATAACTTAACAATGTAATCTTAATTGTGTGTTTTTCAAAGTTGCTTTTTAAAATAATTCCTTTAATTACTTTCTTTTAAGACAGTCTTAATATTGACTCAGCTCTGATAGTGAGACTGAGTAATAATTATAGAGTTAAGAAATGTAGGCTGACTTGAGCTAGATAAACTGTATTTGATTTTATAATTTATATTAAGAGCCAATGTTAAGCTCCTAATAGTTTGACATCTGTAGGCACAAAAAGAAGTGTCCTAACCATGTGCCTTTTTTGAACTCTGTGGGTGATTCAGGGTGCTCATTATTTTTGAAAATAGATCCGCAACTAGAACTGTGAGTACTGAGCTTACTTGTTTTATTTTATGGGCCAGATCTTAGGGCCTATTGCAGCTGCCTTGTGCTGGTTGAATGGTTAAGACAGCTACAAAACCACCTTATGTGATTGCACAAAGAAGCGTACAGGTGTTAGAGCAAAGGAGAAGTAATCCAGCTGCTGGATGGATAAGGCCCTGTGGTTGTGTTTGTACATAGCCCCCAAAAAGCAATAAGTTCAAGTAATTCAGGCTTAATTTTCAAATTTGACTGTTTCAAGTAATGGATGAACAGCTGCTCTTAAAACCCTATTTAAACATAAGAATAAATAATAAAATGTCACCAGATGCTGTGTCTCCTGCCTTAAGTATCTGAACTAAACAGCACAAAATGTATGTTTCTAGCTGAACACTGGCTTTTACATAATTCTAGCTACATTCCATTGATATACTAGTACTATCATACAGAAGATGCAATCTTAAAGGCAGAAAATACATGTAATTAAAATGTGGATCATGTTTAGGTAAGGGATGGATTGATTTTGGAATATGATATTAAATATGCTTGATGCATTCACAATCCAGCTTACATGGATTTTGGCAATTATACATACATTTCAGAAAAGGATGAAGTCAAAGTCTCTAGCTTTTCTGTTCTATAACTAACATATAAATCTTTTTTTTGTCAATAGATCGTAAAAAAGACCTTGTAAAACTCCAGGCAGGAGAATATGTTTCTCTTGGCAAAGTAGAAGCAGCTTTGAAGAATATTCCACTGGTAGATAATATTTGCGCATATGCAAGCAGGTAAGGCAGCTGATATTTTGATATTGCTGTATTCTTTTGTCTGTCCTACTGAACTAATAAACAAAATATTTTACTGCTTAATGTGGGATGTTTTTTACCAGTTGACAAATTATTTATAATGAAATAACTTTTTATATCAAGAGAAAAACTACAATCTATGTTTTTATTTTTCCTTCCCAGTTATTTTTCCTTCCCAGTTTTTCCTTCGTTTTTTAGAAAATGCTCAGAATGAATCTCTTTCATTCCTTTTTTCCCAATCTGAAGAACATTTGATCTTTGATTGTGTTCATAAAGACATCCCTCAAGCACTTTAGGAATGATACTACCTTTAGAAGTGCTAGCACACCTTGTTCCTTGCCATTTTTAACTATGGTCTGCTCTTCTGAGGAAGTACTTCTGCACTTTTGAGGAATGGAAAAAAAAAAACTCAGATTTTTCAACAGCCCAGAAGCTGGGTTGTATATTAAGAATATTTTTCTTTTCTAGCCCCTGCAGAACACCAGCAGAAGCGTTGAAACTTGAGATAAAACACTATGTAAATAGTATGTGAACACACAATTAATAAACAGCAATCAAATGTCCTTACAATTTCCTGACTGTAATACTATATGAGATATACAAGGGCTCAAACATATATATAAGTTTTTATTTCTAGAATTTCCTGCCTTGCTATGTGTAAGATATACGTAACAATAGTTTAATGTAGAAATATATTTCAGATATTCTTGGTTTCATGCTGTCATTACAATGTTTAGAAAGCCATTTTGTAGCTTCCAAATGATCAGAAATGTTCTGATTCACAATGTAGCCAAAAACCCACCTATTTAATAACTTTAAAGAATGCCCGGAGTAGTAATAAGTAGAAAATTAACTTTTTTTTTTCACCTGGTTCTCTGTGTTTTATCTTAATTGTCAGTAGTCCTCATGCAAGTATACAGTTTTGACAGTTTCAGAAGATGCACTGAACACTGTCATTGTATTTGTTTTTGTTTTTGCCCCTTTAAGTGATAGTTGTCTCCTTGTGTCTGAAGTTACGTATCTGTTCTGAGTATCCTGTATAGGCAATGGAGAGAGAGGTTGCTCCAAATGGTGGTTTCTGCTGTTTTAGCATTAAAATTCTCATTCTACTATCAAGTTTTTGTTAATCTTGCTATATCAACATAAGATTTACAGTATACTAGAAACATGTTTTTTGCTAATGGTAGTTTCTTTATTGACCTCTTTACTGTGTCATACGATCAGTGGAGCAGAAATGTACTGCTATTATTTTTTGATACACTTCTCAACATAACTAGGAAAATGATTTGGCTCTTCAAGAGCTGGGTATGCATGCAGAGTGAGTAAGCAAGAGAATTTAGCTCTGTTAATGGCTTTACTCTGCAGAAAAACTTTTTAAATGTTGTTCTTTGAGTTACATGTCTTTAACATTTACAAAGGATTTAAATATATACATTTTTATGTATCTGTACACACACATACTATATATAATATATATAAATAAAAAAAGTTCTGTTATAGTACTTACACAATCGATTCCATATATTTGGAGTATATGCCTGCTTAGAGCTTGAAAAGGTAAAATAAGTCAGCTACTTCTTTCTGATTACAAAGCTCCTTCTCGAAAACCAGAATAATGGATTTGTGGCCTAATCTGGTTCCATGTTGCTGCAGATATCCTGCTAACTTGTACTGTATATAATATGCTGAGTGCCTGAAGAAATGAAGGGAGGAAAGAGTCTTCTGATCATCTTGCAGTAGAAATTAGGACAGATAGGTGTTCTTCATTGTGGAAACTTTTAAAAGCTATATTTATTCTTTGACTTATTCTACCTTTAAAATGAGCTATAACTGTGTGGGATTTTTTTCTCTAGTATGTGATCAAAAAACGTGGAAGGGAGACCCAGCAGAGCAGGATTTGTCCTGTGTATACAGCCAGGTATATACACAGTGCCCTGGCCAAGTTTGTCTTGTTGTCTTAGAAGTGTAATGGTATTATTCCAATATTCAGAAAGACTTTTTGCATACTAGAATTCGCTCCTCAGATAGGTACTGGACTCTGATGGTCATATTTCTCATGTATTATTTAAAAATATGAAAACCTATGAGCAATTTTTAAAGGTAGTATAAAAACAGAGTCCAAATACATTAATGATTGTTTCTCTGCAGTTGCTTTATTTCTTCTTTAATACTTTCCTGTGTATAATGCAGTACAAGTAACTGTGTAATACAGACTCTCTGAATGATTGTCCATATGCACGTTTCATTGTGGGTATATATTTACCTCAGCAATGTGAGCTCAGAGACTTTTGGTTAGCAGTGCCTATGACCTTTCTTGTATCCTGTCTCTCCTTATACTTTGCCTGAGTGAATCTCATACACAGGAGGGGTACTTCATTTGTAGATGTTAGGTGTTTTAACTCCCACAAACAAAAGCACAAGGAGGGCAGACTGCTCTTTTACTAGTAGGTTAGAACTGTGACTTGACCTTAGATCTTGGGGTGCAGAGCTCTGCTGAACATAGAAGCAGGAAAGCAAAAGTGTGTGTGCAACATCACTACTTCAGAAGTTTTATTCATTGACCGCTTCAGACAAAGTGCTTGGTGAGATAAAGATGAAAACGTTTGCTGAAAAGGATTTATAATTAGATCTCTTTTCAAAGGAGGATCCCACAACATTGCTAGTATTCGCCCTATCCAAGATACGCTTACATGGTCTCAAGCATCACGTCAGGAAACTGAGTTTGGTTACTTCGGGAATGAGCAAACATAGGGCAAAAACCAAGGAAGTTTGAAGCAGGAAGCTCACGAAGAGTTGATAAGGACCAGACTTAACAGAAATGTATTAAAAAAAAAAAACAACAAAAAGCCCAAGGCAGTATAGCAAGAAGTATGGAGAAGGAGAGTCTGGATGCCTTAATACATATCCAAGAAAGATATATGGAGTAGACCTGAGGCCACGTTGCAAGGATTCATTTCAGAATATAGCATGAGTTTGTAGAAAAATTAGAGAAGCAAAGACAGAAGATGAGGTACAAGTAGTAAGCAATATTAAGGCTAATATGACATCTTGCTGTAAGTGCATTAATAATAAGAGGAAGGCCAGGAAAGGTTTGGAGTTAGACAAGTGGCCAAGCTTCTGAACGGGTGATGTGAAGGAAGCCTGTATTTGTAATGGGCTTTTGGCAGTCTTCACCAAAAAGATGCTGTCAGATGACTGTTAAAATTAAGAGATGACAAAGAGAAAAATTTCAGTGTTAGTAACCTAGGGAGTATCTGGAGTTAGTATTTTAAAATCATATTGGAAACCTTAAAGAATAAGTGAAAATAATCTTCGTCACCCTCTGATTATTAGCTATATGAAAATTCAACTGACTTAAATTGCAGAAAGGAAGCGTGAGGACAGCCGTGAGGAACAGCCACTCAGTGGTAAGAGTAACAAAGCATCGGCGTTATCCTTTGTCTGATGTTTAACAACATCAGAAAAACACCTGTTAGATATAGTAAATCCAGCTTCAGGGCAGGTAAATGAATTAGGTTATCATCTGAGATCCCTTTCAGCACTTCTTCTGTGATATGTGTTGTTAGTATGTGTAGAGCTTCCATGTGAGGTTCTGTTCACGTTTCTCCTAAACTTTATACCATCTCCCAAATTTTGAATATTTGTTTCAGGGTGAATTTCAGGGTTTTACGATGGCTTTGAGATCACACCTTCATATGTTCTGGCATATCAGAAAAAGATTGCCAACAGTTGAATGAGCATATGGACAATCACTTGAAGGAGAAAGAGAAGTTGTTTACCTTACAGAAATGGATGTTCTTTAAGATGTGTTGTACATATGCTCATTCCACAACGTGCTGTCCAACACCTCTTCACTGCAGTCCTCTACTCCTCTACAGTAACTGAATTCTGCAGTTGAGAGGAAACTGAGGTAGGGAAGCCGCACACCAGTCTCCATACCAATGAGGATGCAAAACATGAGGAGAGGCAGGGCGCATTGACATCGTATGGGTACTGCTTCCCCAAAGCTTTGAGCATGAGGCACAGTGGAATATGCATATGGACAGCACACCTTGAAGCAAACCAGTTGTTTTAAGGTAAGTAACTTCTCTTTCTACTTTTAAGCAGGCAAAAGTAATTTCTGTGAGAGATTTTGGAGAGATTTATCAGGTGAACAAAAGCCAGCTGCTAAAGAGCAATACCTCTGTATGAAATGCATACCCTCCAATTTCAAATGTGATTTCTGAGGTCTTGTTAACTTTACAAAATTCATACTAAAGTATATTATACTTCTCAGTTTCCATTCTTATGTCATTGGATTTGTTGTGCCAAATCAAAAGGAGCTTGCAGAACTAGCTCGAAAGAAAGGATTTAAAGGAACCTGGGAAGAGATCTGTAACAGTCCTGAGATGGAAAAAGAGGTACTGAAGGTGCTAGCTGAGGCTGCCATGGCAGGTGAGTAGCCTGGTAGTTAATATTTGCCTTGTGGAGAGTAATGTGTATGAAACAAATAAGGATATGCTCTAAAATATACCCTTAGGAGTATCTATTTCATTATGCATTCACAGAATATATATATGAAGTGATTTTTCTTATAAAAAACCAAAAACATGTGGATCAGAGCACAGGGTCAGCCCTTTTGGCCCACATAGCCTTTAAAATCCTCTGCCCCCTGCACTGCGGCCACTAATTGAGGGAAAATTGTAAGAAAAGGGCAAACATACTCAGCTCAGTTCAGGTCCCTAAAAACCAAGTTTCTGGTGTTCTTTAAGATTTCCTGTAGTATCTTCTTGGCCTCCAGCTTCTGGGCTGGAGGAATCTGGGTCATGTCTAGATCCATGATGTATCTGCCAGTAACCTGAGGATGCCATGGGTGCTGTGCACATGCTGTGTACCTTTGCATACGCCATTGAAGTAAGTCTGCGACACAGCACTCCTAGCCTCCAGTGACTGGTATCTTACGGGCTTCCTAAGCTGAAAGTAGTGTCTTCACACTTAATTTGTGGTAGACTTTTTCTTCTATTAACTGTGCTAGTCACATTTTAAAGTTATCTAAATATTGTGTATCAGTTACCGTAGCATCTTGTGAGAGACTTGCACAGCTCAACTGTGGTAACATAAAGAAATGAGTCTTGTTTGTTTTAATCCAGCTGCCTGTTAAAGTTGATTCTCCTGAGTTCTTGTATTAGAAGGGACAGTGAACAGTCACAGTGGCAGTCATGATTTTTTTTTTTTCAGTGTCTGTTTACTTCCACCTCAGTTGTTTTGTTTTTCAGGTTAGTTGGTCATAGTCTATTTAGCTATTCTAGTGCAGAATTACGCAGTGGCATTTTTTTGTAGTAATTTCTGCCTTGTTTTTTGCTTTTGACCATTACTAAGCGCTGAGCTTTTTTTCATATTGCTGTCAGTTATGACCACAAGATGTTTCTTGAATGGTCATTGTGGATATTTATTTATTTATTTATTTATTTTGTTATATTCATTCTCTTTTACATTTGTCTGCATTGAATATGTTCTGGTGTTTTATTTTGCAGTAGCTCAATGTCAGAAGGTCCTTATGCAGCTCTGCATAATTTATTCTCATCTTTACTACCCTACATAATTTTATACTTCTAACAGTCTTTGTCTTGTTAATTCTCAGCACTTCTCCAGGTTACCTGTGAATATCTTAAACTCCTTGGTTAGTGTGTTTGCAGACTTCTGTTACTGGAACATACTCTTACAAGGAGTGTGTTCTTACCCTAACACTGGCAGATATTTTTTTTGCCACACATCACTAGTCCATTTTACTTCACTGTGTGTGTGCACACACAAAAAAGTGATTTGATGGTTCAGCTAACAATTGGGAGTCCCTTTTGCTGGTAGAGTTGCATGTGTTTGGCACATACCTAAAAGAGGATGCTGTGCAAAGCTGTCTGTTAATTTCTTTGTACATGTCATGTTATTTTCCAGATGCTATCTGAAGTGAATTAGAACTGTGCATGAGGGAAAAAAAATGATTTAGTTAAAAATGAGGACATAGCTTTAAATTAACCTATAAGCAATGGCCTCTGAAACAGTTGTTCCTTATGCTGATTTTCCAAGTAGGACTAATTTCTTTTTCATTAAGATTACCTTTGTACAATTTAAGAAGCTGTTACTAGTGTGAGCAAACATCCTCAGAGGAAGTTAGTACGGAGTAGGTACCATGTTAAAACTTGCTCTTTAGCTTCTTTCATAATGTGTCCATGCTGACAAATCCTTAATCTTGCTTTTGCAAGGCTATAAATGCTATTGTATTTGCACCATCTTCCTCTTTATGGAGGACATCATTGTAGCAGCAAACTGTTGGTGAGTGGGAAAGGAGCTTTATCTGTGATTGCTCTTTCTGTGACACGGCCTCATTCACTGTTACAAAGTAGACCAGTGCATTAAGGTGTAGTTTGATTTTACATTTATCCTGCTATAAAACTTGCTTTGTTTATCAGCGCTGAGGTTTTGCTGAAGTAATTCTTTGTATATTTTCTACACTATAAACCAAACCACCAAAATGATCTTTTTGGAAAAACCTGATATTACGGGTTTTAAAGCAGTCTCACAAACAGTTGCACTGGCATGGGGGAGATGTGGCACGGGTTCAAGGGTGAGTGGATGGGAAACTTGCCAAACTTATGACCGTGCAACTGAAACATGGCCCTAAGGCCTCAGCCCTTAATATTCATTAGCTGAGTAACTTTGTATAACTAAATTAAATGATTTTTCACACTTTGAAGTGAAATCACAGTCTTAAAATTGCTCGAGAAAAGGTGAATATAACCATTTTGAGTGGAATTGATGTAGTGTCAAGGGGAATAAGATAAGCAGGAAGAAATCCGAACATGTCACATTGCAAAGTATAATTATCAATCTGTGGAAATTTTTTGCAGTTAATCTGAAAATAGACTTTTTCTCTAATTTAGAGCATCTGATGATTGATTTTCTTAAGAGTTATTTTTCTTCTATTATGTCTGAAACTGTAGCAGAAACTCTTGCAATTAAATACTGTTCTGTGCTAAATATATAACATGTGGACCTGTGGGTCATTTCAGTAAGGGAAATGGATACTATATGAACTTTCTATTCTTGAACTTTTTAGGACTAACAGGAAAAAAAATGCAAAAAATGTTTTTGCAGCGTAGATAGTAGGGATATTAATGACTTTTTATTCAGAAGATGAATATTGTAACACTGACATGACAGCTCATATTCTGAGGAAGTCGTCTCTACACACTGAGGCATTTTTAATGTTAGGGAGCAGCACAAATATCCAAACATCTGGTGCTTATTTCAGTGTTTCTGTGGAAACTGGAGAGTGGTTGCTGATAAATTCTGTGTTTCTGCTTGCAGCCACACTGAGGTTTTTGGAGCAAACTGCGTGTGCATGGGGGGTGTTTAAGGAGCACTTCTTTGTTCACGTCATGTACCTTTCTGTGTGAGAGAATAGTTCCTCCTCTTTATGGTTATTTATGAAAAAATATTACATTTTAAATCTTTTATTAAAAATGTTTGTTTTTACAGCTAATCTGGAGAAATTTGAAATACCAGTTAAAATTCGTTTGAGCCCTGATCCTTGGACCCCTGAGACTGGTCTAGTGACAGATGCATTCAAACTAAAACGCAAAGAGCTTACAGCATACTATCAGGCGGACATTGACCGAATGTATGGAAAAAATGTAAAATAATTCTTTTTCTGCACCACTTTGCTACAGTGAGCTTGGATCAAATAGGAAATACTTGAATCACCTGTCTCAACACTTGAGATCCACACAGAAAACCACCATTCCTCATTTGCAGCTTAAACTGTTACTTCTGATAACACCACCATTATGACTGACAAGTTTAGTAAAATGTTACGGCAGCAAACTTGTCTCTGTCTCCTTTTTTTCTATTTTTTTCAGCTACCTTGTCAGTCTATGGGTTTTCCTAAGTCTTTTTGGGAAACCATGATTTTGAAGCCTCAAGTTTTTAAACATTTATAAATCCTGTATAATGTTTTGTTTGTATCTTTAAAGTTTTGATGTATATACAGAGAACTTGGCTATAGAAAAAAATGGTTATTCTGGGGGCCTTTTTACCTAATTATTTAAATATATGAAGGTATGGATGTTGTGATGTTACGTAAACTGAAAATGCTTATAAATTTGATCACTGCTGAACAGAGGACTGGGTTATTTGCTGCTGTGCCATTGTTCTGTGTAAAACTGAGGGAAGAAAATTTATGACATTCCAGTTTGTGTAATACACCTTTAATATGTGCCTAATGGTTGTTCTTATTTTTATCTGAAATCTGGTCAAGGCACAGCTCCACATAAAGGCAAGTACTCTTCTAGGTGTTAGTTAAAGCTTAATTAATACAGAAGATGTTATTAACACAGCAAAAGTTACACCTTGGAATACAGAATACAGACATTGTTTTTTGAAATATCTTAAGACCATTTCATACAATAGTCGATTTATTCAGAGCAAATAAGAAATCTTGGAATTAAGTTCGCTTAACATTGTTTGGCAATGTCTTTTTTAGCAGAGAGACTGTAACAAATTTTCTCTCTTTTTCATCAGATTTAGACAGCATGCTGGTTTGTTCTTTTATTGTTTCTAAAACTGTGATAAGAATCCTGTTCTAGCTGCAACCCAAATGCTTTGGAGGAGATTTTTAAAGTCATAATGACAGTTATGTTCTTAGCTTGCACAGTGCCTAGCTGCTGTTTGTGCCATTAAAAATCTCCCTCTTTTGTGTTATTTTGTTGAACATTTTTTTTGCTTTAAAAATGTATTTGAATTTTTTGTCAACCAATTATATTTATGTTACTTGGTTATTTGTTACACTCAAATTTCTTTCTTTGGGAGGGAGTCTTGACTTCTGTTTTACCATAGATACGTGAATATTGTTTTAAGAGTTGTGGAAGACCTGAAGACCTGAAGGGCCTCTTCAGGTCTTAAATGAGAACCTTTAGATACATTTTGGATATTAAGTTTATTTTCAAAACATATGCAGAAAGAATATTTTAATCGAGGTTACATGAGAATGTGAAAAGGCATACATCAGTAAACTTTGCTGGAGTAAATATGCAAACAGCGTATTTAATTTGGAGATATGCTGTCATGTGCATTATCATAGAATCAGTAAGGTTGGAAGGGACCTCTGGAGATCATCTCGTCCAACCTCCCTGCTCAGCAGGGTCACCTAGAGCCTGTTAGACAGGGTTGCATCCAGGCGGGCCTTGAAGATCTCCAGAGAAGGAGACTCCACAACCTCTCCGGGCAACCTGGTCCAGGGCTCCGTCACTCTCACAGGGAAGAAATTTCCCCTCACGTCCAGCCGGAACTTCCTGTGCTTCAGTTTCTGCCCATTGCCTCTTGTCCTGTCACTCGGGACAACTGAAAAGAGTTTGTCCCCGTCCCCTTGACACCCTCCCTTCAGGTACTTACACACATTGCTAAGATGCCCCCTCAGTCTTCTCTTCCCAGGCTGAAGAGGCCCAGCTCTCGCAGCCGTTCCTCCTAGGGCAGGTGCTCCAGCCCTCTGATCATATATGTATGATCATTATATTTACCTGTAGTACTAAGAATCAAGGTCTTAACGCTATGCCATGGTAACATAGAGCAATTCTAAACAGCAGAAGCTTTGTTTGCAGGAGGGAATTGCTGCTGTTAGTGTTTGTGAAGTTTTGACAAGGGATTTTTGGGAAATTATTTGATAAGGAAATTCTCATTAAAATAAAAATTCTGAAATATTTAAATTATTTGATCAATTATAGAAAGCAGTTCTTCTGGAGATGAAATTTGTCAAGTAGGTTCCCTGTATTTAGTTTTGGTAAGATGAGAAGGTTTTTGCTATCTTTTACATTACACCTACTGTTCATGGATTTCCTCTGCTGCTGTCTGGAAAAAAACTATTATTGTTTGGTGAACTTAGGTTTAATTTGTCAGTGCAATACAAACAAAAGAAATCAGAACCACATTTGTATGAGATTAATGCCTTCAAATTTTTAGAACATGAATATAAACTTTTGACAAGTAGAGAGAAAACTAATATTGGAAAATGACTGAAGAAGCAGTATGTGGAAACTGCCCAGTCTGTAGGGAAATGTCACACAGTATACTAGTCATTAATAATATTTAAATATGTATCTGCATTCCATCAGTTTTCATAAATGGTTTACATTCAGCACAGGATGTGCATTGTTAATTTTTTTGTGATTTTGATGAAAATTAATAAATTGTTGAAGTACTACATATATCACTTAGTGCATTGTGCAGCAGATTTAAAATAAATTGCCTTCTAATTCAGAAGGAATCTGAAATTATTTTATTCTGCTAAGAATTTAGATGCACTTTTGGATAAATTGCATAGGTACTTTAAAATGGTTTGGAAATATTTTTCCTTCTAAACCAATTTCAAGATTGGATTACAGACTAACTGTGCATTTGATTTTTTTTTTTATTATTTGTCCAATTTTTTATGTATTTAAAATTGATTGGATATAGTTCCTCCTTTAGACAGCAGATCATTTGGACACTTATTTCTTCTACAGTATATCAAAAGAAAGCAAGTTTAATAATTCTAACCTCAACATTGAAGATAAAAAAAGGCCTTTACAGTGTGTGTGTGTGTGTGTGTGTGTGTATGAACTTAAAATTTTGGTAAGTATCTATTTCTCTCAAATTAGAACATGGAATTTAGTCCTGCAAGATTCTTGAGTACTTTCAGGTCCTATTGAGGACACTTGTCAGTGGATATCCATGCTTCTCAGAGGATAAAAGATTGCACTAATTGACCAGAGCTCTAGTGGGAAACATAACGCAGTTGCTGTTGCGATACGAGGCTTTGTTGCCCTGGCAGCTTTAGTCCTGTAGGCTGTTCTGCCCGTTTGTTACTTTGGCACCACGTTCTCGCGTTGTGCGCTTGCCTTGTTGAGCAGAAAGACCACTTCAGGGGAGCTTATTGAAGCCCTAGTGGTGCTTGCAGGGATGGATGACATGACAGCCAGGAATTTGCCCATTATCTTTGGTTTTTGTCTTCCCATCTCCAGTGTAACAAGAACAAAAAAGCCTGATGGAATGTTTTTCACATGTCCTAAATGCTGTGGACAGCTGTGTAGTAAATCATGACAAGTGCATGGTTAGAGGTAGCAGTCTCGCATCATTTGGTAGCTGCAACTTTTAAATAGTTTTTCCAAGTGTAAGAGTTGAGTATGTACTGTACCTGAAGGGCACTAAAGGGGGGGGGGGTGCTTTTTGACAAAACATTTTTAAATATGACTTCTCAGGATTTTGAATCATTGGGAATTGTAGCTACTTATTCTGTTGTGCAAATCTGCATAGCAGTATAATATATTCCATTATAAAAAAACAACTGACTGACCTAGAAATTCCAAGGATGCACTGAATCTCTTTTTAATTCTTACGATTATTTTAAAAAATATTCCAGGATTTTAGACTAACTTTAATCTAGATGTCATAAATGTTCCTTGCAGAGAATAATATTTCTGGAATATGTTAGGAGATAAAAAATTACAAGCCAGAGCGACCCTGCAAGTTTACTGATGCTGCTACTACTGCAGATTATGTACAGAAGAAAGACTGTACCTCAATGGGAAGCTGTATCTTCTCAGCAGTAAAATATTTTGCTGAAATGAAAGTGAAAAGCAATGTGCAATTGAGACTAAGAACGTAATACATACCTACATGTTACTGATTTTATAGATAGGATGCAGAGAAATGTATAGAGTTGAAACTATACATTAAAAAATCCTATAAAGCTTGTAAATTTGTGCAGAAATTGCTATAGGACGTGACTCCTTTGCAATAACCTTTATCCTGCTAAAATTCCCAAATTTTTAATCTTTACTAAAATTGCATTTAGGCTATGTGATGCAGCATTTTTATTAATGTGATGTAGTAACTCCTTTGGACTTGTTATAAAATTGTGTACATCTGTGTCTTTACTGGTAAGAGGAACAATTATCTTCAAATAACATACACCTTGGACGAGGCTGAAAAGTTAACTGAATGACCAGTTGTATATTATTGTAATTGGTTATTTAATGTAAACTCATTTCCAGTGTGAATTTGGTTGTTATTATGAACTGCCTGAACATTGTATATCATAATTCAGTTATATTGTATGAATTATTTATTTGTAATTGGACATGTTTCAAAAATAAAATTAATTTCACAAATTAGGCCCTAAACTTCATTTTAAATGGCATTTCATTTTTTTATCAATCTGAGTTTAGATAATTTACATCTGTAAATTAGTGAATTTTTGTGGACTTAACCTTGCATCTAGCTATTCATATGCTGCTTGTGTGATATACATACTGTTATGGGGTTATTGCTTCTGTATGTTAATACTGTTGGTAATGAGTTTGTATCTTTGGATTAGAAGTGACCCTTACATGCAGGGCTCACCTGTTCAAAGTTTTTTTTTTTTTTTTTTTTTTTTTTCTTTTTTTAAAGTATCTGGGAAAAACAAAAATCTGGGAAAATCAAATATTATCTATCCAAGTGTACTGCTACTTGCATTCAGTGTTAAGATTTTCATGGAGTTTGTGGGATGAAGGATAAGATTTCAAAGTAATATATGCTTGCAATTCCGCTTTATAAGAGCTTGAGCACTTAAGTTTAGGGTGATGATTACAAGCCCACAAACTTGCTTATAGCAACCCAACCTGTAGATATCTCAATTTACTAGATGCCTCCTTTTTCTTTCCTTTTTATTTACAAGTTCCCTGGATTCATATAGTTGTAGTGCTGGCTAAATGTCAAACCTTCAATGCTGAATAGCTGGTCTTTACTTTTCTCTCTAATCAGCCATGAGAAAGCTCCAGCTTCCTCCTGATTTTTGGTTGTATTCAAAGTTACTTGTTTCTTTCCCTCTGAGACTGAAAACTTTTTGTTTTAAATTCATTTAGGATAATATGATACATTTTAATTGATTTTTCTAAGGCACCCACAGCTGCTAAAATCCCCTTAGGAGTCTCTTGGATAAAATAAAGAGAAGCAAGCACTTTCTAAGCTATTATAGAGGCTAATTTTGGAAAGGATAAATATGTAACTGTTTTAGGAACTGTAGTTTTCAGAAAATGCTGTGCTAAAGAAACCATTAGATCGGATCACAATAATAGATGCAAGAAAATTATGGCTAAAAAGTTGAAGGCCTAAATTGCTGTTGTTATCAACACTAGAAGAATCTAGAAGAGACAGCAGGGAAAGGGAAAACTAAAGAGCTGAAAACCAGTGAGTCATGAATTACAAATTATATAATTATAAAAAAATTTAATTTTCCTTTAATATTTAGGAAGAATGTTTCTGAAAATCTTAATAGAAGTTGTATATACACAGAAATATGGCAAGCAAAATTAAAGCAGGAATGATGCATGTGCTGTATGTACAGAACTGTTTGTGTACTTTACCTGCCATCACATATTCAGAATTTGGAAATTGCCTTGCTGCTTTAGTAAGTAACAGGTGGTATCTGGGCATGCCCGCCAGCTGTAACCAGGTGGGAGGGAGTCTTTGTACTCTGCTGTTTTAAAAGTTCTGTTGCAGGCAAGAGAAGATGAAAAGCAAATGCGGGGGAAAACAGCAGTAATTTTCCATAGAAGTCTTGTGTGCATAAGGTGGGTATATCTGCACTCTGCAAACTAGGGGAAAAGATGATACTACGCCTTTCCTGTGTGCTGGGGGAAGTGATTGGTAGAAATTCCTGTTCAAGGGGAAAGGAATGAGCGGTTTTCACCTAACTTCTGAAGTGCCAGTGATGATGGGAAAATTGAAAACCCAAGAATAAACCCTAGAGAAGAAAGCTCTTGAGTATCAAAGTCTAATTTTTGTTCTGTTTTTTGAAGGATTTTGCTAGTCTAAGTGGAGCCAACCAAAGATAATTTATAGAGTAGACATGAAAAAGTCTGCTCAGGGCTACTGCACTAGCTATGCACTGTAAAACCGAGAGTTGATGATAAATTTGATCATGTTATACAATTAAAAAAGTCATTTGTTTAATTTTAGAAACATTATTTTTAAACTTATTCTTCTCTGCTTAGCACCTCAGTTTCTTTTTTTGTGTTCGTTTTCTTTCCATCAAAGAATATCTGGAAGAATGGTGCCAATTCTGATGTTTTAGCAGGCTTTGCAAAAGGGGTGGAAAGGGAACCTGTAACTGGAGCATGCCATGTGAGCCATGATGTGCCACACAGCTTAAGGAAGAATTTCTCCCAGGCAGAGATGAGCAAAGGACTGAAAAGAGCCGAGTCACTCCATCAGAATAAGAAGTAAAATGTGAAGGTGACTGACCACTGGAAGAGGTTGCCCAGAGGGGTCATGGCATTTTCATCCTTGGAGGTACTCCAACTGAACGCAGTCCTTCGCAGCATGCTGTAGGTGACCTGTTTGAGCTGGGGGGTGGGACATGCTGGTCTGCAGAGGTCCCTGCCAACCCCAACAGTTCTGTGACAGATGACAGTAGGCTGCATGAAGGAAGTGATACCAACTAAAGGAACTGGTAATAACAAGAGTCCTGCCAGTTTGTACTGTTAGCTGAAACCCTCCAAGAAACCTTTGCTCATCAACGTCTTTCTTGCTGAGAGCTGTGTAGCTTAACCTCATGTAAATTAGATCTTGACAAGGTTAGCCCTAAGAATTGCACAGGGCAAAGCAATGCAAGATTACAGAGTACGGCTCTCAGTTCAGTCTTCACGTGTTTGTTCAAAGGGAAGTATCTTTTAAGCAACTGTGTGCCTTCACTTTTTCTATCTGAGGAATGGAGAGTTTTTTTCGGGAAAAGGAAACAAATCAGAAAACAAGCAGAATGTGGACACAGAGGAAAGTTAGAGCCTTTTCCCTCCTTACTCCTTTTGAGAAGTGCTAGTTGGCTGTACCTGTCTGAACTCTACATGATCCCTTCCTAGCTAGCTCAGGTACTTTTTTCACAGGTCTGATGTTTAGAACAGAGGAAAAGAGAAAGCAAAACTACCCTTTGGAGAAAGACTAGTTATGATTCTTCTGAAGGTATCTTCTAGTAGCAACTTCTGTAACTCTGTTGACTTTGATTATTGTCAGTTTTGGGAGAGTAACGTAAGGTAGAAAAACTTTTGGTGGAATTGAGTTACAGAGAATATAATAAAAGTTTGCATGATCTTTGTAAAGTGGCACTTCCTTGGTCACTTACTCTTCTCCACAGCTATGTTTTTTTACAGCAACATCTTGGAAGCTGATTTGCAAATATCCTCTGAATTTGAAGAGCCAGTGGCAGATGGGAGCTACGTCAGTCCCTCAGCCATGGCTCCTTCAGGCCACTTTTAGCAGTCTTTGGCATCTTGCGAGGGAGCTTCCCCTCGATGAAACAGCTGCTCTTAGGACATCTCTAATACTTTCAGCTCCTTGCTGGCCCAGACTTCCACAGCCTTTAAAAATAATTTGCCAGAAGAGGCAGAAATGCAGTTTCTAAGGTGGTTTCAGGAGAAAATAAAACAAGAAAATACCCAAAACAAAAAATCCTCAACATTCCCTAATGTTCCTACTGCTTTTGTTGAGAGGGAAAAGGTAGGTTCTTAGAGGAAGCAAGAATAACAATTGCAGTGCTTGATTTCTATAGGCAAGACAGATTTCTGGGAGCTGTAGTTCAATTAAAACGTCCCCTTTTGATCAGGCAGGAAGACATAGGAGAGTAAGACCTATGAAATGAGCTGTATTCCCCAGAACTGTGTGATAGAAATGATTCTTCCTTTGTCTTGCGGGTATATATGCCCATAATGTGGTATGTTTGACAATAGCTTGGTATTTTAACCTATGTAACATTTTTGTTAGATGCTTATGTCCTTATTTTGTCATTCTAACCTCTGTCAGTTCTTCTTTAGGACCCTTAAGACAACTATCCTCGTTTTCTGCCAAAATTTCTTCTGCAGGGAATGTCTGCTAAATCTAATTGGTGAGTTATGGAGATAATGTCAGAGATGACAAGTGAAAATTTGAGGAGAACTATATTATTGGCAGGCTTTTTTTGGTAAAATACTGAATGTTACCAGGAAATAGCTTTTGCATTTAGATAATTCAAACCAGCTTTCTGGGACAGAATTGATCTGCGTAGGCCTGTGTACGTGCTCCTCCATGCATGTGCCTGTGATGGTCAAGTGCTGTGGCAGATTGGATACAGGGCTAGAGAGAAGGTGGGTTAACGCAGTCTAGATATCCAAGAGTGTTTTTAAATATCTATTTTAGTATTTAGTAAATTAGAGAAAACATCTGTAACTTTCAGCAAGATTGAGTAGTCTGTAAGATATGAGTCCCAAATTTCTTAATATATTGGTTTAAACCAAGTGTTTAATTCCTTTCTTAAGTGGAAAAGTCTGCTCAGCTTTAACAGACAACTCTCACCTGTCTCCATAATATACAGTCGTTTTTAAAATGACTATAAGTTAATGCAGTAACTCCTGCGGTCTTCCCTGGGGCTACTGCGTTAACTTACAGTCACAACTATTAACTTACAGACACAGCTTCCCTGTTGTATATGCTGGAGGTTGCCAGTGAGGGAGGTGTTGGTTTGGCCAGTGAATTTGTACAGCTTTTGTCAGGAGGAGAGCTAGAGGCTGGGCGGCGTGTCAGGCACGTTCAGGGAGCGACGGGAGCTCCTAAGCACCGTCCTGACCACCACCTCGTTTTCCCTGCAAGGATGCTCGGGTTGTTTACTGTGAGCGTATGTACCCTTAACAGCAAAATAGCCACATGACATGAAGTATTCCACGCACATAACATCAAAAGATAAAAGATACTCCATTTCAGGCTTTGAGGTTATGCGGTGCTGCCAAGCATAAAACAGCAGGGAAACAGCCATATGCCACGCTTTAATGTCTAGCTCCTGAAAATAATCTCCAAATATAAGCTACTTTGAGTGAATTAAGATTGCTTGTTCTAGATTAAAAAGGGAAACAAGAAGTGCAAAAGCAAAATGTCACACGGTACAGATAACCCTTTTGTGGCACAGGAAGACACAGTGAATGAAAATGAAGAGTCATCAAAAAGGTGTTCTTTTATTTTTTCTTTCAAAATGTTTCTGATTAATACTTTTCTACCTATTAAACAATTATAGCAAATATTTGTTTAGTTTTTCTCCAAAACTGTAACACTCTGTATTTTTGTAATTATTCCCAGGTAGCTGAAATGCAATTTTGTGAACATGAATGTCTTTAATGGAAAACTTCACATGGCTTTCCGCTGATCTGTGATCATAGTAACTGCTTTTTGAAACAGGCCTGATAGACAGTGCCTTTAATGCCTCTGAAATGGAAGGATCTTTCTGTGCTTCTGCTATTCATGGCTCCTAGAGAGGGCAGGGAGAAATTCTGCAATATGCAAATGCTAATGGCAAGAGAGAATCTGTCTGTTGCATCTAACTCCCGTTCGGTGGGATAGCTCTGTATGCCACTCTGGCAGGAAGTCCTGCGTGAAAGCAGAGCTAAGATTACAGCTTGCGCTTAGCTAATTAATGCAGGTGGTGTTTTAGAGATTTACATTAATGACACTGATCAGATACAGTTCAATTTTTTTCTGCATAAGAGTGACATCAGAGATCTTGCTGCAAACGTGTTATTTTTGATGCCATTCCTAGTGTATCCTTTTCTTTTAAAGCTTAAGTGTATAACTGATAAGATTTAAAATGACTTGCAAAGAACAGAGTACAACACAGTTTTTGTTTTTTGGAGCTGCTGGAAGGTATGTTGTGGATGCTTAGCAAAATATAAGGAAACTAATTGCTAAAAATCATTTAGAATTTTATGTCTAATCATTTGGCTTCTCTGGAATCTCACCCATGTTTACTGAGCACTGCTGCCAATGCTCTTGGGAATGAAATCTTTTTGCTTTGTTTTGTTGCAGTTCGTGACTTAACCACTCTGTTCCAGCTGAAGTTGCGTAATGAAAATTTTGGGAAGACTCATAAATATATACTTGAGAATACGAATGAGCAATCTGGCCTGTTCAGAAATCTCATTCTCTTTCTTCTTCTTTCCTGCTAAAGTTGCATATGAGTCAAAGCAATTTTAAACAATTAGATTTTTCAAGAATGATTTTTGTATTAAAAACAAGGTAAAAATGGGCTGATAAATTTGTGACTTCCTGTGAGACTACTAGTATATTTACATGGGTGCATGCACACACGCATGCACACTGATGTGCTCAACGTCCTGTAGGCTCTGCCCTGCAGTAGCTTAGGAAGGTGGAGTATAGCCTATATTTAGGGCCAAAAGGTTTTGGTTGGCCCCTACTTCACGCGGACCAGCATGGCTCTCCTGGGAACGGCGGTTTCTGAGAGGAGATCTGTGGTCTGCCTGTGAGGACAGTGGCATTTTCAGCCAAACTGAGGAGTTCGCAGTGTTACGAAGGGATGTCTACTTTTAAATCCTTTTCCTATTTACTCCTATCGGCTTTATCTTCCTTCAGTAACTTTTGGTTATACTGTGCAGTGGTCAGGTCTTTAAGGAGAGCCTTTTCTATAATTCATGTTTATGTTCTTGATATTTTTTTTCCCTAAAAATTGGGCTCTATTAGATTTAGGTACAATGGATACGATGTCCAGTGCTTCTGTTTTTTGCGTAAGGAAGCTCCCCAGTGCTCATTTGGGTAGGAAGGAAGGGCTCTGTTTCACAGCGCCCGCTGTGGGGGCGAAGTTTCCTGGGCCCCGGCAATGACGAGCACTGCTGGGTGCAGCAGCCCCGTGGAGCTCTACAGGAAGCGGAGGACTTGATCCAACTAACAACCAACCAACTTACGCTGTGTTGGTACTATTTTTCCCCTTCCTTTTTGTATTAGTCTAAATATCCTACAGTTCAACCGAGGCGGTGAGTTGCCGTTCAGACCTTTGCAGTTTCACTGCTACCAGGCACGTCCCTGGTGGCCCCTTCTCCACCACCCGCCCCCGGTCGCGGCGGTGGCCGCCACCGCCTTGGCGGAGTTAATCTCTTCTGGATCTCAGAACCTCTTCCGACCTGCTCTGCTCCCCTGGCAGCATGGGACTGCTCCGCACGGTCCGCTCCGGGGTCTGCCGGCTTTTCCGCCGTACAGCTTTTTCCTATCTTCTCGTGTGTTTTTTCCTGACAGTTCTTCCCCTAGAGACCTGCCTTGCTCCCATCGCTGTCATACGTCTTCTGAGAGTGCGGAGCTGATTTACCTCCTTTTTTTCCTGCCTTAGCTACCTCCCTAAACTGAGATTTTCAAAGCTGAATTGTTTCAGCGTTTTCAGATGCCACTTTCCCATTACAGGAACGGGGCAGCAGCCCCATGCCTATGATCTCTGAACGGGTCGTGCTGAGAATCCGTCACAACCCACAGTTCACTACTGAAACTTTTCCACTGTATTTTGCTGTAAAAAACGCAACTAGATGTCTAGCAAGTAGAGGGCAGTCTAGCTGTATCGCTCTGAGTGTGTCCACTGAATCTGGGCGCCCTGCAGAGCTGCTTTACTTGCGCGTTCCCAGCGCGGGCTCAGGAAGAGACGCGCTGGTTTGAAAACGCAAAGACTCTTCCGTCCTTCCTGCGGTTACCAGTGCTCCGTTTCGTTCCCGCAGTTTCTGGACCGCTCCGTGAACACACACGATGGGTAGAATAAACTTCCCTATCTAGCTTCCCACCGCGCTCCTGCTGTAACAGAGGCGGCAGCTGGTCCGAGTCGGGCAAGCGGAGAGCGCTGCTTACGGGTCTGCCCGCTGGCAGCTCCTCAGCGACGCTGCAGGGAAGTTAGCGGTACACAAATACCCGCGGCCTCAAGCCTGTGCTTATCAGCCTGCTGCACGTTTTACAGCTATCTACGCAGGCCATATGTGTGATGGGCAGTGCTGACATCAGAAAGTTTCACTCAGCCGAAACCCCTTCCTCTCTCCTTCGGAAATGTTTTGTCCCTTCATCAGTGGTGCTGGCAGCAAGCAGCACAAGAGTTTGAAGTACTGCAATTATCTGGTACGGCAGTGGGTCAAACAGCCGTGCAGGCTCCTCTGTGAATCACGTGTGCTGGGAAGAAGGAATTGCTGACATACACCAGATGAACTAGCATTACCATCCTTCCATAAAGATTTTTTTTTCTTCTACTTCCCCAAAATGGTATGTACAGAAAATTGCCATGCTCTGAATATATGGTTCTGGTGTCGCAGAATATAGTTTATTTAAATTTCTATAATGTAATGGCCTCTTGCAGAAGGATGATGTGGACAAATTGGAAAACATACGGTAGGTAGAAAATGCTACATTATTAAATTGCAGTGAGCACTCAGTATATGGTGTTCTTAAACAGGATCTCTGCTTTTTTTTTTTTATTTTTTTTCCCCATGTTGGAAAATAAGCCAAAATAAACCTTTCAATTTTTTATGATTAGATCAGCTGCAAATATTTTTTTTCAAGAAATCATAGAATTACCAGAAGATACAGTTATCTGGTCTAAAATGTCTTGGAACATACCCCGTCTGGCAGAGCCTTTTTAAGGGAAAGGTTTACCAAGATGCATGAGCACGTACGCGTTGCATCAGCTGCCTTTTCTGTGGGTAAGAAGCGGCCGAGGTCCGCTCTGAAAAGCAGAGGAATGGGGGCGCTCAAGGGGGGAGGACCCGCGTCGGGGCGCCTGGCGTGCCCCAGGGGCTTGCGCAGAGGTCCTGCCCGCTCAGGAGCCTCTCGCAGGGAGAGGAGAACCGAGCGCTCCCGTGGCACAGAGCTCGTTTTGTTCCTCCTGCTCCGCTTCCCGCTGCCTGCACGCACAACAAGTTGCCTTTCTGAAGCCGATAGGGAAAGAAAGGGAAGAGAATTTACCTAAGTTTCCTTGCATCCTGAAACTAAAAATCCCACCCTGATCGCCAGCGAGCGAGAGAAGTTGGAGCTGCCGAGCCGCAAGCCCTCGGGTACGCGTCCCGCCTTTGCACGGCTGCGGGAGCTGAGGGACGGGCGCAGGACGGCACCAGGGCCGTGGGCACGCGCTGCCCGGAGCCCTTGCGGGCGCCACGGTCCGGGTGCCGCGTTCCCGCCGCGCCGCGGTGCCGCTGCTCGAGCCCTGCCGGCACGTCCTGCCGCTACGGGCGGCACCGCTCCCGTGCCTGCACCTGCGCGCGACGCTGGGCAGGGCCCCCGCCGCCCCCAGCGCGATGGCTTGTTGGATCGTTTCTGCCACGTCCCAAACCAATTCGGGATAATTGGAAACTGCGCTCCTACGCTTTCGGTCTTCTGGCTGCTGATGGTTTCCATCTGTCTGTGTTTGTTTACTTTTTCAGGAAAGTTCGTGCAGTCCGCAGAACAGCCTCGCCGCGCCGGAAGGTTCCCGTCCTTGCAGCCTGGCAGCCTGCTCCGGCTTGCAGATTCCTCTGCGGGTAAGCGCGGCAGAGACTTAGCAAACGCTGCAGAGCGCACGCGGACCCTGCTTACGGTTCCCGTTCGCCGCTGTGCCTGAGGTGATAGCGCGCTCCCTGGCTTTTTGGAATGATAGTTTAATTAAGAATTATTCTTTAAAGTGGCTATTTATTTCTCTTCCCGCAACTCCAGGTTGCGTGTGTTGTTCCCACAGCGCGCCCGCCCTGACCCGAGGCAGGGCCGTGGAGACTCCTGCGGGAGCACCAGAGTTGGATGAACTTTGACAGATTGTCTCCTCTGAGGACTTTGGCCCTGCACGGCATCCTCTCCACACCGTCCCTGAGGCCATCTGTCACTGAGCTAGCAGACTTGCATGTGTGTGATGACGCTGATTTTCTGACTGAGAAAGCAGACGTGCAGCGTGCTTTCCCGAAAGCAATGGCACGGTCTTCGTACCACGTGCAGCCAGCTGCTGCGTAAGGGTTTGAGCCAAAGCCCAGGGAGTCGGAGGGAACCTCTCCTCGGACATCAGGAGCCTTCGGAGCCCTTCCGCAGGGGCTCAGTGTCTTTGAGCAGTACCTTTGGTAGTGAAGGACGCGATTTGGCCGGTGACCTTCCGAAGAGGCTTCAGAAGATTGTACCCAGCTCATACTTCTCATTAATCTAGCTTTGATTTTCATCACCGTTCCACTTAAGAAACCCATTAGGATCTCGTTTAGCTTGTTTTGTTTTGTTTTGTTTTTTTATCTTACTGTGATTTTGATTTTGTTGCCAATACCTTTCTCATAGCTTCTGGAGACAAACCAATAGCTTTAAAGATTAGTAGCCTGCCCAGATGCCTGCAGGATCTCCATATCTGATAAAATACCCATAATTTACAAATCTTTTAAAATTTGGAAGCATGTGGGGACTGCAGCAAAAGAACTTCTGTTTTAACAAAGTAGAGAACTCTTTTCAGTATTTTTTTGTAAAAATAATCTCTATACTTCTGCAACATTGTTCTGCCTTTCTCACCAGTTCTAATGAAGGTGAAACCCTCACATTAGCTCTGTAGTAAGACACAACTCAGGCCTTTGTTCATTCCTTAATTTCTAGTTAAGAAAGTTGTAGGATTTATGTATGCTGAATGGAAGATACAGCTCTCTCAGTGTTATATAAAGATTGAAAACAAGTAATCTTTAAAAACATAATTCCAGTGACAATGCATAATCCCAGTAATTAACTATACTGTGTAACTCATAGTATACCTCTCTATGCAGAAATGCATCTTGCTCTCAAGAAACATACTTTATATTTGCAGTTTTCAAGACAAATCAACAAAAGATGCTAAACCTTAAAGCCAGTGACCTCCTGCAGCTGTCCAGCAACCTGCTTGTCTTCCATTCCTGTTGGCTGGGTGGGGTAAAAAGCCTATAGGGGAAAAGCTCTTCAAGTCCAACGGACATCGTGATACCGATTTGGAGCTGCATGGCAGCCTCCGTACATCATCTTTGCATTAATTAAGCTGTTTCTTTATATTTTCCTTTCATTTCTTGCCTGTTAGCATGGTCTTATGGATTCTTCCCTGTAGCTGGAGCCATTGCAGGTTAGCTTTAAGCTCTGCTCTCAATTTTGCAGAGGCAACTGCTATCCAAGTCATCCTGGTAGCTGTGGGGATATGCTTGTTACATGGTACTTCTTTGCCTACTTTGCAGCTTGCAAAGGGAGAATAATTGTAGAGGAAAACATCTAGGAGCAATTAGAGCAGGTCCTTTGAGGAATCTAATTGTGCAATACCTCTTTCTACCTTACCTATTCCAGATTAATTCTCTTTATTTCCCTTTCTTCATCTGTTGGCTTGCTTTGTTCCAGAGCTCCCATCCAAACCAGTCTCTCAGGGGTTTCGTGATGCTACTTGGCATCCCTTGGGGAGCCCCAAGGTGGCTGCAAGAGCTGGAGTTGGGGGCTGCCGCAGGCCAGCCCTCTGCAAGGACACATGCCACCAGCCCGAGTCAGCAGTGTTCCCAACAAGCGAGTGATGTCGAAGGGATCAGAAAATCTGCGACGTGGAAGCTCCTGCCAGGGCGCCTCCCCTGGGAGGCGAATCATGTACTAGCGGAGGAGGGAATCAATATCTCGGCCCTTCTGAGGTTGTGATAATTAACTTGTTTTTTTTATTTCCCAGGCTACTAAACTGAAATCTTGGTAGTTTAAAAGCATGTCATCTCCACCGATTTTCCAGGCTGGTCCAAACGATGATCTCAGAGGGGAGCTGTATGAATAATTTGGGGCACGATCTGAGCTTGCCTATACCCTGAAACTGGAGTTAAAGGAATCACAGACGCCAATAGGGTATGAAGGATGGCGATAGATATTTATGCTATGCAGTTAGAGGCTTTTTAAAGTGTTCCTCCAGGTAATGTTCTTGCTGCCTTGCTCACAGCTTTGTCCTGATTTTGGCCCTGGGGAGGGGAGCGCAGCGCCGCGGGCACCCCAGGTAGCGGTACGCTGTGCCCGGGGCAAGGCAGCGCCCCGGGAGGCTGCTGCGGCACCGGGAACGCGCTCGCTTGACTCCGTCCGCTCCATGCGTAGCGCTACGTGTTTCTCTTTGGCTTGTCTGTTCTAGCTTGTTTTACCTCCGAGGACGCTGCCTGTCCTCCTTTCTCCTTGCAGGACTTGCTTGACCACCCTCTGGTTGATCGTGTGTGCACAGCCAAGCAGCCCTAGCTCACGGAGCTGGGCTCCTGCCTTCCCTTTTTGACTTGTGCCTTTTATTTCAGTTAAATCATCTGTCTTGAGACCCTTTACAGCTCCAGTTGCTGCACGCACTTCACCCGAAGTCGTTATCCCTAGTGCTCCGTGGGAAGTCAGGAAAGCCGGGCAGTTTCCGCTTGCAGCGCTGCCGTCAGCCACGCCAGGTGCTCAGCGAGCTGGCCACCGGGGCGCTGCAAACGGCGGTGGGGCGTATTCTTAACCAGTGATGCTCGGGAACGCACGAAAATATGTATGGGAGGATGGATCGTAATTGTGATGGGGAAGAGAGAGGGTAGGGAAGTCTGGCAATCACTTTGTTCTCCCTGCGTAAATAAATCACCTAATGCCCAACCCCTTTCAAACCTGCAATTTACCCCCAGTCCCGCTAAGTGTGCTCTGGGGAGCGGAAGAATGCGTCTAAATATGAAACGTGTATTAACACTGGGGGAAAAGAAAACGTAGGAGGAAGAAAATACCTTGACAGATTCTGGGTTATCCTTGGTCTTAAAAGGAGCCTGCTGAGCAAGAAAGGCTGCAACTACGCAGAAAACTTAACTAAAATACAGTGAGAGCGTTTCTTCAACTTCTAGGAAAAAAAAAGGTTTTTAAAAAATTACCATTGATACGAAGAGATTGTAGAAAGGGGGAAAGGAGATTCTGCCCCCGGTGGGAACGACCTCCGCGGATGGGCTCGGCGGAGCCTGCTCGGGAGAGCCGCCGGGAACGCCTGGCAGCGCCTGGCAGCGCGAGGCGGGTTCGGGTGGCCGGGGAGACGGGAGGCGAGGCGGGCGCGGAGCCGGGGGCGTTCGCTCGCGCCGGGCGCCACCTCCCCGCAGCCACCGCGAGAGCTTGCCGGGTTATTCACCTTGCAAAAGTTGCTTGGTAAGTGGCCGCCGCTTCCTTTTCACGGACAGTGACTGGGTGGTGCTAATTCCTAGATGGAAACTTTGTCAGCTGAACCAATTCTACCTGATAAAGCTTTTTATAAAGCAGTTTCCTTCCAAGATGTCACCTACAATTAATTACCTTTTTGCCAAGGTTTTATTTGTCGATCTTTATTTTGCTCTCTCTTTGAATGACAGGAACTTTTTAGCCACTGGGGGAACACACTTACGGGGTAACAGGTTGTGGCAGTGCCGGTCACTTGTCAGTGCATCGATTATAATCACGCTTGTCTGCAGCAAAGGACCTGGTGAACAGCAGTGAAGAAGTTCGTTCCCCCCTGAACTTGAGAGGCTCGTACAAGAGCAAAGACCAGTGGTTCTGACTTGGTTCCTACCCGTTTTGGAACTAGAAAGGAAAAAATAATCCAGTTACAAATATTATCAGATTCTTCTTAAAGACAAGGCTGTGCTTCCTGTGTCTTTAGTTTTGAAGAAGACGGAACAAAGTTATCCCTCGATGAGAGTCCAAATGCAGCATCGTCACAAAGGTTATAGGAACCTCTCAGGGCTTTTCAAGCCTTTTCATTTCTTTTCTCACCCTTGTTCTCTGCTGGATCAGGAGCTGCCGTCTATAAAATCCATCTAGACGGCAGAGGGAATGGCTAACCTCGCCTTCCTTTCCTTTAGCTCTTTTTACGTCCCTAAAGAAATACCTCTAAGTATTGTAAAGCGTTCTCTCTCCAATCCTACTTTATTTATTTTGAAAATATTTTGAGTACCTCTATAATAGCAAAACAAAGTCAAAAATCTCTCTTTCTGCTTTTTTAAATCCATCCCTCGTAGTTTTCCTGGCTTAGTCAGGAGAGTCAGGAGCTTCTGAACTCCCCAATGACTGTCACCCTGCGGAGCAGGAGTGACTCAGTCGCGCTCTGCCTTGTAATAGTGGAGCGGGGGACTTGCACCGAGGCAGCAGGAACAGCTCAGATCAGAAATCTCCCCTTCTTGAGCCCGCAAATCATCACACCACCTCCAAAACGAAGTGTACCGACTAGGGGCTTTCATACTTCTTTCTTTCATTTATCTGTAATACTGCTTTCATGGATGAAAGGATTATTTTTTTAATTTTATTTTAATTTTATTTATTTTTTTTTATGTTTTCAAGGCTAGTAAGAGGCTAAGCCGAAATAAGAGCTAAAACAAATCTTTACCTGCGGGGAAGGATGTTCTTGTTGCTAGGGTAGAGGTTGGACAGCTGGAAATTTATTGGCTTCCTGCTAACCTTGGAGTTAATCTCTCTCTACTGTAATTACTTTTCCTGCAGGATGATAAACGTAATACGTGCTTCACACACGTACCACTGTTACAGCAGCACAGAGCCTAGCGTACAGAGTCCTATCTACATGGCAGCTCCTCTAACGCTAAATGCATTTAGTTTTTCGCTCGGAGTTTGAGGAGTAGGTGACTGATTTCTCTGCTGTGGGTTTGCTGCTGCGGTCGCCGCAGCGGTGTTGCACAAGCGCTTCGACCGCAGGGTCAGAGACAACCACGCGCCTGTCCCGGCTGAAGGAAAACAGCGGAGTGAGACCGGGCTGGCTGGAGTTTCTCAGCCTCCCCGACCCCGGCCGCACGGAGCGCGTAAGCCTCGCGCGGCGGCAGCGCCGCTCGGCCGTTCCCACCGGCCGCGGCCCCGGGGAGCCGCCGGCTGCGGGGAGGCGGCCCCGCTCCCCGCGGGCTCGCCTGGGGCGAGCGCCTCCTGCGCCCTTTGCTGAAGCAAACGGCAGCTCAGGGAAGCAGCTGAGAAACGCGCAGGCTCCGTTCTGGGGTCCCCGGGCGCCACGAGGGGTTCGGCAAGCAGGGCTCGAGCGAGCGGAGCGGGGGGCGAGGAGGGGAGCTTGAGGTCAGCTCTGCGCTTGCGCGGCTGTGCTGCTCGTGCCAGTTCTCAGCACTCAGAAATCACAGATCAGGTCCCCAAACCGTTAGTTGGTTTCAGTGCGTTTGAGGTTTTATTTTTTGGTTTGCTGGTATTTGGGGCACGCAAAAGGCTAAACCTTTTCCTATGCCTGCAAGGGCGAGCAAATTTTCTTTCTTTCCTTATCTTTCCTTGTAGCAGCCTTGATTCCTTCTGGAACATATTGAAAAACATCCAACAGAAGGTTATTAGCTGATGCTGATAGAAATCAGAGAATTGTGAATGGTGTCTTGACTACAACTGAATATCTCCGTAGCAGGAGGTGCGTAGGAAAATGGCAGGAGTTGATAGTGTGGGTCCTGCTTAAGAGAATTTGTGGATCACACAGCCCGAGTCCTGTACACCTCAGTCACGGACAAATTTCCAATAACTTACAGAGCAATTTGCTTCTTGTTTGGTTTCTCTTGCACCATAGCTTCTTCCTGAGAAGCCTTTACTCTTCATCATTAGAAAGGCAGTAATATGTAGTTAATACAGATGCAAAGGAGCATGGACTGGTTTTCATCTATATTTGGTACAAATCTATAATTTTACTATTTTTCCAATTTAAAGTTTATTTCAATGCAAATCTATTATTTTGTCTATAATTTATATTTTCTTAATAAGGTCTTGTATTTTACTGTTTTTGAAAAGTTAGTTTAAAAGCTAAATTTAACAGAAATGCTATTGAAGCTGTCCTTAGTGTGCCTTAGTGTATGAAGCTACGGTACATTTCCTTATTAATTAAAAAGTCTTCCAATATCCTGTGTGTATTACCTTCCCACAGTAACACCCAGTTGCCTCTGTTTCATGGCAGTCTAATTTCCTTTGCAGCATTTGTTCCTGTGCATTGCTCGTAGCTATGGTGACATCCAAGTCGGCCCTTGTTAGGGATATATCAGCTTATTTCTGTAGTAGTTATTATTTCTAAGGACACTAGTAAAGTCTTTAGCACTAGTCTATCACATGGATTTTTCCATGTGATAATGAACCACTTGGTTTAAAATTGACTGGTTCCGAAACGAAGGGTCATACAAGACAATGGAGATGAAATGAAAGCCCTAATAAATTAGGGGGCAAAGCCTAGGCTCATGTTACTCGTAAGACTTCAAAAATCATTAATTTAGTAAGTTGAATGCTTTCTGAGCTAAATTATAGAGAGGAGCTGGACATGGTATGCGGAGTGTCTCAGAAGTGGATACCTGAATCAGCGCCTGTCGTTTACTTTTTCAGATGCAGGAGGCCATGAAAGCCATTCAAGAGAAAAAAAAACCTAAAAGCAGAACTCAATATTTTGGCAGCAACCGAGGCTTCCCCACATTGTCAGTTGACTACCATCGTGATTTCCCCATGAGATATATCGTGAGCTTTTCAAGTATGAAATAAGGTCTATCACAACTTCCTACTGTATGAAGTTAAAACTTGCTGTGCCTGAGGTGGGAACCTCCACTTGTTTTGGTGGGTTCCAGAGATGGTCTGTGCTCCACAGCATAAACACAGGTGGTGTTTGAGAGGGAGGTGACTGCCAGGTTGTACTGGAGACCAGCAGAACATAAAGCGTGAAACCTGCAGATGTTCCAGCAACATCCCGAAAGGGGACGGATCAGTAGGTAAAGCTGAAGTGGTGCTTTGGGGGCACTACAAAGTGCTGATCACCCTTCACTGGCATTGACAGCGATGCTATATGAGGTTATTAGACTGGTGACTTACAGAGCCGTGTTAGTGGGAATTTTATCTAAGAAAGAATTTAAGTATTAAGCCCAAAGGGCAGAATGTGATTCACCTTATAGAAAAACAAACAAACCCCAGCAACTTCAGTGGGAAACGACTCCTGTGAGGAATTGTTGTGTCTAACGGAAATGAGAAGTTCACAGGCTGAGCCGGTGCTCGTTGATTGGCTGCAGTATAACAGATATTTTCTTTCCTTAAAGCGGAGCATAGTGGGAGACTGTGAGAGAATACTCCTCAGGCTGAGCAGTGGCTGCGGACTTCCTCTTGCGAGACTGCAGGACCCAACAAAGTCAACAGAGGCTCCGGAGAGCCCAGCGGGAGCCCGCGGCTTGACCTCAGCACACGCAGGGCAGAGGCCAGCGAAAGCCAAAGGTAGCCAGCCGGCCTCTGTATCAATCGTTACATCTGCTGCTTTGCAAGTAATTGAGCTCCTGATTTAGTAGGGTGCTTTTTAGGTAAAGTTCAACAGTTCACAACGAGAAGAGTCTGAATTTCTAGAAGCTGCTGCTCAAAAAGTAGCGTGGCATCCTCAGAGTTTTCAATGTGTTCCTTGTTTTGAAGGTTTTGCAGCTGCCTTTTGTCCTTTTCAAAACAAAAAGAGGTATTTCTTGCTTTACTGTGATTCCCGTGCCACACAGGAGATCAGAACAAGGTTCTTTTGCCCTCACAGCCTCATACTTGCATCCTGGCGTGGTTCATCATCCAGCTTCATAGCAACTTCGTGCTGTCTACTTTTTAGTTTATTTTCTGTGATAGTCTTCACAGAGAATTAGCTTGATATTTAAAAGGAGGCTTCATAACAGACTGAAACATTGATGGGAATTTGTTTGGTTTTATTTTGTTAGTTCTTGAGTTGAGAAAAAATAATGGAGGATCAGTTTTATTTTAGACATGTTGGTTTGTTCAGCAGCAAGTCACAAAGTTTAATCACCAAGACTTCTTAACTCCAGAGAACTCATTTTTCTCTTACTCGTGCTCATAGCTGATCCTAATGCTGAGATTATATCCACAGCAATTAAATCTGCAGATAGTTTTTCATTTTAAGTTGTTGTTTGCTAGCACAACAGATTTTGGATGAACCTCTTCTGGGTTTGGGCTCCAGCCCAGGGAAGATCTACCAGGCAATGAATATTTGGGCAGCGAACTTTCCAGACCATGTAACCGTCTCTGCTGGAGAATAAGCAGCTTTTCAAAACTGGAGCAAAGCACAGCTTGACTCTCAGGGATGGGAGGCGAGGGGAGTATGCATGAGGCCTGGCCTCAGGCATCCTAGGAATGCACCTTGCGCCTGCCCCAAATCTGCAGGGAACAGAGCTGACTTTAAACTTTAGGGACATGCAGGAAAGAAAGTGTGTCTTTGGGGAGAAGGAAGGAACCATTTCTGGCTGCTTTCTCTCAGAGGAAGCTATTTAGGAAACACTCAGTGTTTTGCAATGAGAAGCTGTCCCGGCTGACACAGCATTGCAAACGTGTGGTGTGTGACTACTATTTCAGTGCTCAGAAGTATGTGAGGTATCTCACTAGAGATGGACACAGGCCTGTCCCACAAAAAACCCACAAATGGTTGCCATTTGATATGATGCAATAAGTACGTTCATAAGTAGAGATGTCAGAAAAAAGCTACAGGGGCATGGACAACTGATACGAGTATGTGGTGCTGAGGAGCATACATCCATGTGGCTGGGCATTTTGCTTTGACTTTCAGTGTTACTTAGATTCTCCTAAAAATCTTCTATTTCCTCTATCCCTTTCCTCCTACCCCTAGAGCCAAGCAAGGTGTTTTTAGAGGGTTTTGAGAGAAATGCTTTGGAAATCTGGTTTTTGAAGAACAATGAAGTATTAAACTAAGACAATGTGGGAGGAAACAAGTGAGAGGGACAGGAGTTGTGGATGAAGAAGACGGGAAGCCTTAACTTAGAAGGTAAAACCTGAAATGTAAGGGAGGACTACATGGTTTGCAATTTTCAAGGCAATGGCTTTCAAGTTGCAATTTCAGTTTACAGTTGAAGGACTTGATATGAGAATTGCCTACATTCTTCTGCCAGTGCTACACAGAGAGCAGGCGGCAAAGCCCACGGGGCAGAGGGAGCCAGAGAAATCGTGCAGAGGCAGCAGGAGGTAGCCAAGGAGAGCCATGGCTTTCCGCACGGCTGGCCTGACCGGCTCGGCCAGGTGGGGATCAAGAAAGCATAGAAGAACGTGGGTGGGCAATGTGGAGATGAACATTATTGCTGAGGATGATTTATGTGAGCAATCGTCACACAGTGTGACCTATATTTACAAGTAATATTCAGTTACATTGCTTTCAGGAACTCTTCTAACATTTCAATTTAAGAGTGGATTAGTACTCCATTAATGGTTGAACATTCAGACATTCATGAAGGAGTCAGGAAGTCTTGTGAATATGACTAATTCAAAATTCTTTGGTCATTTAGTTCAAAGGAATATTAATTCATCTATTTTATGTTTCTAGACATACTTTTCTCTACATTTCCCATCTGGAGTAGAAATATTTTTTTTCCCCAAAATGCTTCATTTCAAGCGCTTGTTGAGAAAATGTAGAATCTCCCATATCTGTACAGAATTCCCCACTTCCTGTCACTACTTACATTTGAGTGAAATACTAGCTTGTGCTAATATGAAGAGCAAAAAGACCACACAAGACCACATGTTGTTTACTTTGGGCTGATTATTCACATGTTACTAGCAGCCAAGAGGGGAGACTGCTTTCCCCTAAGCTCTAAAAGCATAAAGCATCAAACTAATAGTTGTCTTTATTTTAACAAAATATATTCAAGAAGGAGTTGTATCTCCCCACTGAGATATAAATGCCTACACTTGAAAAATATGTCCCTTCTGTTTTCTTTTATCATGGGCAAGTAAGCTGCTCCTGCTTAGAGTAGGCAACTAAGTGTTACTAAGCTTCTTTTCTTCTGTATCACTTTTTTATAAATTGGGGAACTTCATTCTGATTCCTTTGATGCAGGTAAGCTTGCTGCATTGTCAAAGTGCGCTCTCTCTCTCTCTCTCTTTGCTTTCTTTTCAGCACGTGGCATGATGACAGTTTTCCGTGGGACGGCATGCCTGTGGACCACCTGGCGACCACTGCAGAGAGTCCCAGAGGCTGGCATGCTTTCCTTCTGCTCAGTTTGATGCCAGGTACACCTCCTCTGCAGAGTGGGAAGACACTGTGCTGCCAAGGCAAATGCCAGGAAGCCTTTTCCTGCCAGGCTTTTCCTCAGAGGACTTTCCAAGGTCTATATCTCAGAACTCTTGAAATTTCTTGCATGCAAGGAGCATCCAAAGGGTGTTTGCCTTGCTCAGGAACCTGATTGTGGAAGATTACATTGCTAGGGCTCCATCAGTTCTTCATGAAGCCAGATTACCAATGCTTGGTAATCTCAGTTACTCATGGCAGCTTTCTGATGGGTTCATCCTTCAGGACCGTGAGCTCAGCCTTGGATTTAGAATTGCCGTTTTGTGCCACCCTTCTTCACCTTGTGGTGAGCTTCCCTCCTGAGAATATGCATCTTTTATTCCCTCCTTTATATACTTTCTTTCCTCTTTGCTACACACCTGAGTTTCATCCTACTGATGTTATTTACACCCTAGATTGCTATGTTGTGCCTTTTGCTGTTTCCAAAACAGACTTTTGGAGTAAGACTACAAGTAGCTGTTCTGAGTATTTTTATGCTCTAAAAGTGAGTACAGTCAACCGATGCCAAGAGGTAATAAATAAAACTGCAGTGCTATCTTAGTTGCCTCAGCTTGAAAGGGGACTGCTGAAGAAAAGGGCAACGATGAAATCTGAACTGCATCTGCAATCCCATGAAGACACAGGTCAACAGAGTGGAGAGCCTGTGGAGAGCTGCCTGTAATGGCTGCAGCAAACGTGGAGGTTTCAAAACAAAAACTGAAAGGCAGTGTTACAAACATACATGGTGCTGATGTTGTACAAAAGCCTGAGGGCCTTGAACATCAGACAGAGTTCAACATCCGGTATCCATGTGAAAGTGAAAAATCCAGCATACGATGAAGGTCACAGTGACCCGAGATGCCACGCTGACACAACTCCGAAACAGCATGGACTGCTTTTTACTTTGTGAACAAATTTTACAGGATTGGGAAAAAATAATAATGAAGAGAAATATGTCTGGTTCCTCTCAGGCCCTGCAACAGCTTTCACTTCTGCTGGACTGGATGTGTGGAGCTGAGAAAGTGTGATCTGTCCTTTCAGGTCAGCTCACATCCATATCCGGGAGAGGAGACTGGATTTACCGCTCCGTGTTTTGTTCCTTGGAGGAGGTGGAAGTTCACTGTGAGACTTGTCTTACAGTCTTTATTGTATGCTGTTGTGGGTAGAATTGGATTTTCTGGTAAGTGCACTGATATGCTCTCCTGTGCTGTCCCTCCCAACTGTCCTTTCTTTTTTTGAATGCTCGGTATTCAAACCTGTCCTATAGTATTCAACATCTGTCCAGTGTTAATAGAGATTAATATGAAATCTCCCTTCAATGCTGATAGGTATTTAGGTATTTTAATCACTGAATAGATAAAAAACTAAATATGCTCCATGCAGGAAACCAGCTTCATTCCTTACTCTGTGTTAGTAGTTATGTTCTTCGTGCTTGCAAAGAATGTAACTCACTCCACTGGGCACATAGCTGAGACCGAATGCTTTTATACAGAAGTTATCATCTTTACTATTTCTTGATGTACAGAAACTAAACTGAGCTGCTGAGGTTTAGTTAAACTAAGCAACAACTTTGTCCTTGACTTCAGAGCCTGTGATTTTCCCTAATAGTTAAATTCTTGTCTTTCTTTTCTTTTCTCCTCTCAAATTCTTCTAGTTGTGGTGGATCATGAGAAGTGTTGTGTCACTATGCCAGTGCAACTTAAATCATGGGGTCTATGATCCTTACCCTGTTCATTTCACGACAGTATGTCCTGTTGCCCTGTTCTTTTTGATTTCTAAATTGTTTCGGTTTTTTTTCTAAAAGAAGCAAAATGAGCTGACTAATCTAGGATTTACTAATCTAGGTTTCCATTAAGCCAGCAGAGCTGAAAAGCAGAAAGAATAAGAGTTGTTGGATGAATTAACTATGACAGTAGAAAGTGGGTGGTGGGTAATAACTTTTTTGTGAAGAAGGCAGCAAAGTCCCAACAAGAGTAAATGCAACCTAAGAAAATGTTTCCTGGTATGAGGGATTGCATGTTTTCCCATTTGAACTTCAGTTATGTATAACTAGATAGCTAGACATTTATCAATGTATTTATAGACTTTCGCAGAATCACGGAAAGGTTGAGGTTGGAAGGGACCTCTGGAGATCATCCAGTCCAACCCCCCTGCTCAAGCAGGGTCACCCAGAGCATGTTAAACAGGATCATGTCCAGGTGAGTTTTGAATATCTCCAGCGAAGGAGAGTCCACAACCTCTCTGGGCAACCTGGTCCAGGGCTCTGTCACTCTCACAGGGAAGAGGTTTTCCCTTATATTCAAGTGGAACTTCCTGTGTTTCGGTTTGTGCCCATTGCCTCTTGTCCTATCACTGGGCACCACTGAGAAGAGTCCAGTCCCATTCTCTTGACACCCTCCCCTAAGGTATTTGTAGATACTGGTAAGATCCCCTCTCAGTTCTCCAGACTAAACAGGCCCAGCTCTTGCAGTCTTTTCCTCCTAAGAGAGATACTCCGGTCCACTGATCATCTTTGCAGCCATCTGCTGGATCCCTTCATTGCTGGACTCCCTCATTGCTGGCTCATGGTTAACTTACTGGCTACCAAAACTCCAAGGTCCTTCTCCAGAGAGCTGCTTTCCAGCAGGTCGGCTCCAAGCCTGTACTGGTGCACGGGGTTATTTCTCCCTAGGTGCAGGACCCTGCACTTGCTCTTGTTGAACTGAGTAACTGTGAAGAGCATCACTTCCTTTTGGTCTACAGATAGTAACGTGGTATTGTGGATGGTATTGAGAAAATTGCCACCTTCCTCTAGAAATAGCTTGCATGAAAATATAAAAATGTCTATTTATGCAGTATGAAAAAGCAAGCAAGAGTGATGGCAAGTGACAGTGCATCTGGTGCCATGTGCGAATTGCTCAGATGCCAGGCCCACCAAATGGTAGCGCCGTTGCACTGGCATATTCGGCAGTTACTATTTTTTTGGGCAGTGATCTACAAATGCATTACAATGCTGTATCCTCACATGACATGTAATTAGTAGATATTATTAGATCCATTTTATAAGTGGGTAAAGCGAAGCACGGAAAAGTAGCAGAAGGAAAATTCGTAAACTTTGTATTATAAATAGGCCTCCTGGTGAGGCGGTGATTGGTTTGGGTCAGGCGGCCGTGTCCTGCTCTGGGAATTAGTGCGTGACCTGCTCACTGCTTTTGAACGTGCTCTTGTCTTCCAGCGCGCTCGCAAGCTTTGCCATTAATACTGACTAGCACAGAATTTGCAAGCAACAGGCACACTCCTGATCTGACATTCACTTTGAATAAGGAAACATCACCTAACTTTAGCGGGCTTGGCTTTGGGGAGATTCATGGTTCCTGTTTCACCAAGGGACCAAATATCAGTATGTATGTTTTAGAATGGTAGGTCTTTAAAAGCAAAACCAAATTAAGCACACAAACATGACTTCTCATTGTGTCTTCCTCTCTGTTGGCAAACCCAATCTAGTTGAAATCATTTATGCGTGCTAAAAATACTGATAAAAATATTGAATATGTTTGCAGTCCTTTCCAAACTGCAGTGGCTGGGGTGTGTAAATCATAAATTGGTCAATATTTGTAAGGCAAAACTCTTTTCCCTCTATTTTTTATTTTTATTTTTTATATTCCCTTTTCCCTTTATTTTTTCCTCAATACTAAATTCCCAGTCATTACTTCTATTAAAGGTTCCATTAAACTTCCGCATGCAGGAACAAAAAAACCCAATAATGTGTATCTCTCTGTTCTCATTTATATTTATCTTTATCTTTCTATTGTATTGATTTTCAGGTGATTATTTCTGAGAAGGAGCATGCTCAAAAACTCTTTAGAGTCGTTCTGTCAACATACACTTATCAAATGCATTCAGTTTCCCATAGGAGCTAGCCCTTTAAAGTTTGTGTCTTGTTTCTTTAATCTTACTAAATTGCTAAAAGTAAAAAAGAAAGATGAATGCAGCATCGGGACTGTAGATTATGCCAGTAATGAAGGATTAGGCTTATATTTTCCACATCAACCTGCAGAGAGTCGTCTGACTCTAAGGACATTTCATGTTGTCCTCATAATGGATTCTTTGTTCCTTTTTTTTGTCCACTCTCAATTTTTTATTTGGAAAAAAGAGTTTGCATTACAGTCTCTCAAGCCATGTCGTGAAGAATTTCTACTCCATGGGATACCTTGAGTTACAACTTTTGCATACTTTGGTGATGGAGGTTGCTGCACAAAAGACTGTAGGAGACAAGGACCTTGAAGAAAAAGAAATCTGGCATTGCTAACAATGTTGTGATCTTTTTGTTATTAGAGCGCCTGGCTATTCCCCAGCTTTATGAGTCTGAATGGTTTCCAAAGAGGGATTTGGAAGGTGGGAGCAACAGCATGAGAATTATTCTTAATTTTTATAGCCTAATTGAGAGTGACACAAAGGAGGTGAAGGGGGACAGAAAACAGGCAATAGCTGGAAGTATAAGAAACTTGGAAGTGATACTTTAGGGAAAATTCCTTAAGTTTTGTAAAAAGCAAAAATTGTCTGGAAAGGAAGAAGGAAACCTCAAGCAAGAAATAGCTAGTAAATTTAACTCCAAAAAATAACATACTTAAAATTAAACATTTTTGCCATTTCTGCAGTTCTACATTATGCAATATAAAGTGTAATTTGAAGCAAAAGCCAGTTTGAAATGCAAAATTAAAAGGCACCAATTTTATGGGGCTTTTTTTTTTAAAGAAAAAATATGCTTTCTACAGGGTACAGACTGAGAAAGCTGACTTATGGCACCGGTACACAAGCAGCATATGTTTTTCAGGTGGTTATTCCTCTGTGTCTTCCTGTCCCTCCTCTTCAGCTTTTCAAGAAGGCACAGGGAATCCTTCCAGGCCTTTTAAAATTAAACTGTTTTTCAGCATCAGAGGCTAACAGATGGGGAAAAATTGTGGTCATCAGCTAGCCAAAATAAACATAGCTGCAAAGAGTCTTCAGTAGTAATTATGTATGATTATGCAATTAAGTCATTTTTCAGTGAGATTTCAAGGGATTGCATAAATGTGGATGTGGCTGATCAATCTTCCTGTGCACTGGTTGGACGCTGAGGTTCATCTTGGTATCTTCACACAGAGTTTCACCCACATGAAGAATAGGCTATTGGGCAAATAAGAGTCGCTGTTCCCCGTGGGCACTCATGGTGGTGTTGGTCTGCCAGCAGGTCCCTTGACTTCCTGGTGGGAGCTGCGTGGTGCTGGTGCCTCTGGACATTTGAGACATTTTCACATCGAGGTGAAGATCACATCACTCAGCAGCAGGAGAAAGGACAAGCTTTAGGTCTTCAGGATCAAGCACCTTCAAATCTGGGATCTTAGGGGCACAGAGAAGGGTCTTCTCCTTGTAGTGAGCCAAATGTCATTCACCCAGTTTTCCTGGGCGTTTCACCTTCACTCTGTGAAAGTCCTGCAAAAAGAGATGTGACACACTGTGAGGAATGCTTCACATTCCAGATTTATGGAGCTGAATGCAGGAACAAATGGCCAACATGCTGTTCAGGAAAGTGTGTGAGACATGGAGCTGAGAAAGATGTGAAAGAAATATTCCTCAAAGTTAGCCAAAACACCCGAAGACTTGCTCTGAGTTATGCTTTAGCCTATCAGTTAATACGTTCGTGCTGCCTGCTCCGTATTTTGTAGGGAATGGGGTGGAAGAATCCAGACTTGGCAAGCTGGTGCTGCAGACAGATTTTGTCAGATGAAATCCTGATAGACTTTAGTCCAACATCAACAGCTTCAGAGCTATCATATGGGAACATGCAAGGAAAAGATAAAACGAACAACCTAAAGGGTGCATCCTCTGTTTTAAGGGGCAGAGAAGGGAATCTGTTTAATGTAATTTTTTTCCTTTCTTTGTAGAGCTCTTCAGAGAAACAATGGAAAATGTTGGCTCTAGTGGGTACAATTCTGTCTTTTCTTGAATTCCGAACTTCACTTAAACTTGCTCAATCTTTCTTTCTCTCTTGCCTTTACTTACTTGTGAACAGTTTATCTTATCTGCCAAAACCTCAGAGGAGTTGTGAGGGCAGAATTTGGAAAAGAATTTGCTATCTATGCAAAAAATCCACAAATGACTGTGGAAAAAACCCCCAGACCTACTGTAGGAAAACTCCAGCACCAACTGAGTATTTTCTGGAAGTGAAGTGTCCTCTTACATAAACATCCTTGAAGCTTTGCAGAAGGGGTGACGTTCACATCACATATGTGGGGCCTGACTAATTGGGCTTTGTGTGTGAGGAGTGGGGATGGGGAGGACAAGGAAGTGAAATCCCCAAGGTGCAAGCAGGCCCTCTTCTTCCCATGACCTGCACTGTTGCTTACGTGTTGCAAAGGGGTCTCAGAGCCCCTGGTATCAGAGTGCTGATCACTGGGAACTTGGCAGGCACTGCTCCTGAGCCTCTGCCCTCCAAACCAGTCCAGGAAGCCCCTAGGTGTCCAGCTCAGCCTCCAGCTGTGGCTCAGCTGTGCCCTTCAGAGAGCATGCCTCTGCCCAGAGATGGTTATCATTTCATCATAGTAAAATCAGCATTAGTTTAGAGGTCTATATATGCACAAATGGGGTGCAGACTATGTAACTTCTGGCTTCTTCTACAAACAGTGGGAGAAGGGACATCTAACTTCAGGAGCTCTCCATCACCCTGCTGGAGGTGTCTATGACTTTCTGCTGACTTCCTGGGGAACCTAAATCCCATCGTTGCCTCTTTGATGCCTGAAGTTAGATGACACAAACACCCTTCCATGCAGAGCTCTTGTGAGACCAAGGACCCAAATCTCCGCTGCCCTGCACCTTATGCAAAGCACTGCTGCAGCACAAGTCAAAAGCCACCGCTTTGTTATGTGCACACTAGGAAGCTTTGTCACCAGTCCCAGGCAAAGCAAATATCCTCTCCTCCCCCATCTCTCTAGGGAAAGCTATGTATAGCAGGCATGTACGTAACATAGTAGTGTCAACTATAAAATCCTCACATATTTTTTTTATATTTTATGGCAAATGCCCACTAATGATTTGCAGACTTTTCTTTCTGTACAGCAGCTCTCAGGGTAACAGTTCAGATTTAGCAATTGGTACAGCAGGGAAAGGAACAGATTTACAAGCTGAAAGAGCCAGTGCTGAACCGGTTAGGAAAGAGTAAATCTGAATTCCCAACTCTTTTTCTTTTCACAGCTGTTAAGAGTTCAGTGGGTTGAACTGCAATCCTTCAAGTTCATCTGTTGACTCCAACACAAAACTATTATAAACTGTGCCTCTAAAACACGTGATGATACATTTCTTGAGAGCTATTTATTCCAGCTGCAGCAGAGGAAAGTTTTCAGAACGCCCAGCGCTTCATAGAGGAAAGGTTCAGTTTTGCAAGAGGGGGAATTATTTGCATACCGACGTAAGTTGCTTTTGCTTTTTTCTCCCCCCCCCCCCCCCCCCCCCCCCGTCCCATTTGGTAAAATAACACTTCTAAATATTTTTCCCCAGAAACAAGTAGGACAAAACTCTGTTTAAATGCCTAGCAGATTATTTCTATATAGTTTCTTTCTTCTTTACTCATGAGGATTCAGGATTTTATACTTATAATAGAATTTGTCATGATTTAATATTAAATATTTTCTTGTCCTCTAACATTCTCTGTATCTGAGTTGTATTTTGTTCAGTTACGATTGTAATGCAGAAGTATGATAGACTGTGCAAGCTTCACTCAGATGTGTCCTGCAAGTTTACAAATTACAAGTAACAAAGAATAGTTTGAGGCTTTTAAAAATGGGTATTTTTACGGAGATGTTTCTTTCAAATAGTTGGTCCAAAGTTTGATGTCTTATTATTCATATGAATTTTCCTCCAGGCTTTAACTGTAGTAAAGCAGTTTCAATGCTGAAGATGGACCATGCAAACATGACCCAAACCGTGCTTAATGCTGAATCCCACAACGTGGAGAAGAACAATGGCAACGAGTATTTTTACATCCTGATTGTTATGTCTTTCTACGGGATCTTCCTGATAGGCATAATGTTGGGCTACATGAAATCCAAAAGAAAAGAAAAGAAGTCCAACTTGCTTCTGCTCTACAAAGATGAGGAGAGAGAATGGGGGGGAGCTGTGAAGCCTCTACCAACCATATCGGGGCTGAAAGCTGTGCAGCTCCCCATGATGCTGAACATGCTGCAGGAGAGCATGGTGCCATCTCTGTCCTGTGCCATCTGCTCGATGGAAGGCAGCAGTGTGAGCTCTGAATCCTCTTCCCCAGACGTGCACTTCACCATTCAGGAGGAAGTGCTGGATGCTGAACTGGGGGAAGCGTCAGAGACGCTTCTCAACGAGAGCAGCGAGGGGTCTGCAGAAAACATCCACAAGAACTCCTAGCAGCGGCAGGCCTGTTGAATCAGCTGCCAGAAGCGTGAGTGGAGCTCCCACAACCAATCTGTGGTTCTACTTTCCTGCTCTCCAGTGAACTCTCAGCTGGTATCTCTGCCCCGAGCCCAACGTGTTCCGGAGAGCTGGGAGGAAAAGGAAGAAGTGTCACCAAAATCCAAAGTGCAACTTTGCACATAATTGGGATACTTAATTTTTTACATTACTCCTTCTCACCGTAAGAGCTAAGAACAAGGAGAGTATGTATATTTTTTTCTAACGAGGTAACTATTATTGCCAATGTCTCTGCGTATTTCAGAATTTTGTAAATATCTGGGAAATGTTCAGAGAACAAGTGCCTAAGACAGTGGGTAATACTCATTCACAAAAAACTGAGATAGACTAGAAGTACTTCTACCACATTTTTCTTATTAAAAAAACCCACAGACAACAACAGATTTGCTCACCAAGGCCTCAAAGGCTGAAGCTTTGTCTGTGCTGTGGTTGAAGGCAGATTGCAGCGTGGCTGGAACTGACCTAACCTGAATTTAGATACAGGAGAAACAATGAAAGGGAGGGGGGACCAAAAAACCCACAGGTTTCCGGGAGGTTTGTAAAGTCCGAGTTCAGGTCCATGCCACCACGCCTTGCTCTGGCTGTACCTGCGCCGGCTGGGTCAGGCATGTTAATGTCTGCTGCAGTTCAGCCTTTGACTGAGTCTCCAGTAGGAAAAAGTGGTTTTGTTTTTGCTTTTGTATTTTTTCAGATGTGTATATTTGCTCACTAAAGGCAAAGATCTCTAAGTAAAAAAAGAAATGATCTTTGTTACACGGTGTAAGAACTAGAAAGGCTTGAACAAATGCTGCTCTGTTACACTCTCTTGAAAAATGGGTGGAATTCAGAATAGAATTTAACCTAGCAAAGGTGAAATCCTGGCCCCATTAGAGTCAACGGTAAGTCCTGCTGACTTTGGGGCACGTGCACAAGATTTTGTGTTTCTCTATCGGAGTCAAATTCTCCATTTGAGGTCAGTTAAACTGTACCCATTTACATTACTAAAGAATATGGTCGTTCTGCTCTATTTAAGCTGGTGTAGATAAATGTCATATAACTTCTTTTTTATTTTTTTATTATATCAGCCTGCATGTGCTGCATGCATTTCTATAAAGTCATGAGTAACTACTTTTTAATACCATCACAAACTTTTACCCTACTTCAGTGGTACTGTGTTTTTTTCAAATACTCGTGATCTTAGTTACTAAATTATTGCACTGTTAAAAGGATTAATGTTAATATTTTAGCTAGGTATGATTATTTCAATCATACATTATATTTTATAATAACTTATTGCAATGTTTGGATTAGTTCTGAAGCATGAGGGCTAAAGAGCCTGAACCTAAAGCACTGCACAGGAAAATGCTTGCAAAATGTCTCCACGTATTTCCTGTGTTAAAATAGCTCTGTGATTTGTCCACTGGCATTAGAGCTCGAGAGAGAGCTTGAAAAATACCAACACTGAACAGCAGAGATGAACTGAGGCAAGAGCCTGCCGTGCTTCTGCCCTTTAGGAGCGAGAACGCTGTGTTTGGGCTCGAAGGGTTAATGCAACGTGAGGCACCCCGCAGAGGTATCGCTGCCCCCTTCCAGCGCAGCAGACCAAAAGCTCCGCTGTGTCCGTGCAGGGCCTCGTTCGCTTCCTACCGAAGGCAGCGGGAGTTTTGCCATTGATTTCAGTGAACTTTGGACCGGACCATATAAAGCTTTTTGGTAGATTTGCTTCAAAAGGGGCTGTTTTAAGTTTGAAAGAAGCCAAATAAAGTTTGGCACTTTGCCTGGAATCACTTGAATCCTGAAACTTTCCAAATGAGACTGACATGAGCGAGTTGTCACATTTTCCACTGCTTTCTCCTCCATTCTTTTACTTTGGTATAAATGTATTTGTAACTGTAAAAAAATGATGTATATAATTCCTATCACTAAGTTGTACATAATTGTCTCATGTATTTAAAGTTTATTGTTTCTACTGGCACTATTTTTTATTTAAATAAAGAAACACATTTCCTGGAAAAGATTCTGTGTTTGTTCACTACTTCAAATAGGTTTCCAGCAAGGGCACTGGGCAAAGTTTCTGTGGTATCCTTTCTTAGAGCCTTTTTGAAATGTGCCCAGGTGTTTGACAGTGCAGCCGCGTCGCGGGCTGACCCGGGGCTGAGCCAGGTGCTCCGGCTCTGCCCGGCTCTGTCCCGGCTCTATGGCACCAGGCAGGTTCCTCTGTGCGCAGGCTTTGGCTCGCGGTCTCATCACTGCTCTCTCGCTCCCGGCATTAGAGATGGGGAAGGTGTAAGAGTTCTGGGTCCCAGTGAAAGGCAGGAGTGTTTAGAGGCTGCTTGGCCCCGCTGTATCTCCTTCAAGCTGATCGTATGTATGAGGGCACTGGCACTGGTGGAGACCTACCTGGACGAGGTAATTTTAGATTATTTAAAAAATCAGGTTGCTCTCAAAGTAGATCTTCTAGCTTTAATGATATTCTAGGTACAAATCCCAACAAAACCTGTTCCTCTGTGCTCTGCTGTCCAGTTAAATAATCCTGGGGCCTGTTCAAAAGCTTCTGTGGACCTAACGCTACTCATCAGCACGCCTGCTTTTCGCTCTGGATGTGAGACCTCTGGGGACACCCGCAGCCTCCCGGAACAGCTGGTCAGTAATGTTGCGTCTTCCACGTCCAACCCTACTGCTGTCTCGGTGTTTCAGTGTTTCCATTGCCACAGCAATGAATCAAGTAACTTCTGACAGGGCTGGTGATAAGACGGAAAAACAGAACAAAATGTAAATTACAGCTCTGCTTTGTGGACCAAAAAGCTAGCTTGTTCCAGTAGTTTCTTGCGTTAAATTGAGCCACTATCCAGGGAAACACCGTGTGCTTTGGGATGTATTTACAGTAAAGCGAGCAAGCAAAGCACGAAAATGTGACCACTTCATTGCACAACTGAGAGAGAAGCATCCTTGGCCTGTGGGGAGACACAGGGTTGGGGAAAGCACGCCTGGTAGTTTGGCATGCATCCACTTCCTAGTGCATTTCTGTTTGGACAAATTAATGTTTGGGTAGCACCAGGAGAAAAAGATGCGAAAGTATATTTTAGCTTAAGAAGTTAACTGGTTGTGCCACTGAATGCGATGCTGTCTCAAAGACAGTCTGGTGACCCAAGACTACCAGAGTAGTTATTGTTCTAAAATGAAAGAGGTGTTGTTAATCTTTAAAGTGATGAATAGAAGAAAGAAAATTGCGCTTATTAAGATAGTTTTAAATCTTGGTGACTGCTAAGGAGAAACAGGTCGTATTGGCTTATTTATATTTTTTCAACAAAGCAAAATTTCCAGTGTGTCTGAATAACTGAGTTAAATCACATTCACAGCTAATACATCTTGGCTCGAAAGCAAAGATAAAGGATTGTAGTTTGACTGAATGGAGATGATTTTATTTTTACAAATCCGTTGTTTCTTGTAAGAACAAAGCAATTAGGCTCCCATTTCCTGGCAGCGCTCTACCTCGTATGTTTACTGGAGCAGCTAACGTGTCTCCTTTGACAGAACAGGAAGAGAGAGCCACACGTGTACATGCTGTGGCTCCAGGACCTACTGTAAATATAAATGCTGGCTTTCGAGACTGTCGCATGGGGATCTGTGATAGTAGTTGGCAGATCTGAAGCCCTAAGACCTACCAGCAGCAGTACATCTGTGAGGTCAGTCATTCAACAGATTGAATCTGCTCAAGAGTTGAAGTGGAAATGCAGAAACTGTCTCTGGTCAAGCATGGGACAGGAGAGTGAACAGGAGGAGGAGAAAATGATAGACATAAAACTACTCCAGGTGTGCCTCTCGAACAGATGCATTTCTTGGCCTCGTATAGGTTATCTCACTTTTCTTGTCTTCTTTCTCTGGGTGCTAATTCTGGTTAAGTCTTGACAGACCTGAATGGAGGTGTTCTTTGTTTGACAGGATGAATGTGGAGCAGGAACTGGCATGCACCTCCTAGCTATCATAGCCACTGTATGAACGGGGGAACATACTTGTCACATAAGTGTTGGCTACCCTTGAGACTTAGGGAAGTCCCTGTTGAAGCAATCTCGGCCATGCAGCTGTTGATGAGCTCCGTCCTAATTACTAGTCTGCCTGATGGGAGACATCCATAATCTCTGAATATCTCCAGCGATGAAATTCCCATCATGAGGTGCTGCTTCCCTCATAGCTTCCCACTGAAGAGAGGACCCACTCAAAGGTCTCCGCCCTAGTAGTCGAAACCTGTCACGAGATTGGTGCCAGGTATCTGAAATCTCACTCTCCTTCCTCTCACAGGATCTCCCAGGACAGCCATGCTCTGGACGAGTGAAAGAGTTAACCAAGGAGGGGAATGAACACAGGGGCTCAGCTTTCCCAGGGCTGGGCCCCAGGGCACGACTGTGGTAAGTAAGGCCAGGAGCCTCATGTGTTCACACCTCCACGTTCTCTCTCCAGCTTGGTGCTCTTACAGTGGGTTCCCCTGGATCTGCCCCCTTTTCAAATACGTGCCCACACCCACCCAAATAATCAAAGCACTTCTCATTGGGTTGGGAAGGAAGTAACAGAGGTTATTGTCATTTCTATATCCTGGTCCTCAGGACTTAGCTGTTGGACAACAGCAGGTGTATCATGCTGGGAAAAGGAGTGTACAGATCCTCAACACAACCATATGGGACTTTTATCACAGACATTTCAGTCAAGACGAGATGAAACCATCTGCCTTTAATTTTAATTTCAGAATTTCAAAACCTCACAAAGAAGGAAGGAGACCCTGTCACATGGTAGATAAGTGTTATTACAGACGGTCAGTGGGGTGCAGAACACTACTGGATTGCTCCAAACTGTAGGATGCAATTGTGCTAAAGTTGGACCACGCTCTCCTGTATTTGTACCCTCTCATGTTTGCGTTCCAGTCTGTTTACACCTAACTGTTCTACCAGAAAGATGTTACCTCTGCCTGACTTCACAGCTTTATTTTAGGTCTATAATGCAATTTTTGGATCCAAGAGTCATAAAAACTAAAACAATTGTTTAAGCCACTGGTTGCTTAAGCAATCATATTTGCCTTTGGTTGATTAGCTGTAGTATTCTTTCCATTTTCACACTCCTCTGCAGTTCCTGGTGTGTACAACCAAAAATAGCTGCAAGATCAGCCTTTTTTTAGTGTATTGACACTTCTGTATCCATCTCACTAGGGGAAAAATGGAAAATAATATGAAATCCATGAGCACTGCAGTTTTTCAAAGCTTCATTTTGGTTTCGTTTGGATAGGGTTTTGGTTTAGTCCTGACAAGGTTAGGCCGAGGCTTTTTCTATCCCGAAGAACAACAATAAGGGCTATTGGATAGTGCATTACCAGCTACGCTCCCATCTCCCTCCCCGGCTCAGTCCGTGTTCCTGCCTAGTCTATTTGATTGTTCTGTGCTTCCCTTGCTTGTCACACGGTGCTGCTTATATTCTTGGCTGCAGGAAGCATAATGTGTTCTTGACAAACACGAAATATGTATGATTCTCTGATGAAAGATATAAGTGCAAAGCATTTGCCCACCTCGGAACAGTGAACTCTTGACCTCCTGGACACTATTAGATGCTAAAGAAGCCACTAGCAAGAAATGACGCTCGGTAGCCTCAGTGGTTGTCTGCAAGAGTGCAGCTTGTCCTACTAGACATCTTCAGGTCAGCGTGAGCTGTGTAGCAGGGCCTTTTTGCCTGACTGATAGGAGGGAGGTACCAGGGAGCAGGACGGTAGACCGGGGATGTGGGAGGCAAAATTCAGATCCCTGTTGTGCTACTCTGGAAAATCTCTTGCTCTGGCTAAGATCCTCATTTATAAGCTAAAAATAAGAACACACCTTCACTGCATAGGGCTGAAGGGGGAATGTGCTGAGAACCTCAGGGTGCTGAGCTCTGACAGAAAGGGAGTGAGAAAAGACAAATGAGTTGTTACTCTTGCACTCAGAAAAGGAATCACAAAACCCAAAGGACTTCCTGTGGGTTGAATTCCAGCTGCCGGCACCAGCACGTGACCTCTCCATCCCCTGCAGCTTACCGGGCCGGGAGCGAGCCTGCCGTGGAGCGGGTCCGCAGCCTGGCCCTGCCCGGGACAGCTGTGTCTCATCCCAGCAATGCAAATGTTAGCTGAACAGTGTAGGCAGGAGGATGTGAGAGACAAAATGTTCACAAGAGATTTTGAATTCCTTCCTAGAGAATACACAAAAGACCAGTCTTTCCTTCTCATCAGGAGGAAACGTAAACCGTGTGCCTCTAAGGACGTATATCCCCTTTCTCCCCCTTCAGAGTATGATAAACTGACCAAGTAATGTTTCCTGTAAGGGGGAAAGGAGGAGCAAGTGGAAGAGAAAAAGGCTGCTGGTATTGTTTTTTAGTAACGTGAATGGAGTTATGTAGTAGCTGACAGATCGCTTTCAAATTTTACACAGTCAAGCCCCAGTGATGTCTCTCTTAGGGTCTTAACAGAGCATCACCTCATCATTTTCCTTACACCTGATACCTGATGGCCCACTGCAATTGCTGATCCTGTCAGCAGCAGCAGGCTAATGAGTATCATTAATTGCTTTGCAGTGTGCTCACACTGTGCCCCTGCTGCGACGAGAAGCAGGGGACTCTTGACACTCGTAGAAGCAGGGGACGGTGCTGGGACTGCTGAAGGGCATCACCGGGGCACGTCTCCAGACGCCGTCTTCCACATGCGGCGCTGCATGAAAGCACTGCAGGACGTCTCGGGTTGTGCACACGTACGTGTCAATTTTTATCAGCTGCACAGGATTTTCCACCAAAGGATGCTAATTATGACCTTTATATTGCTCTTGACTTTGATTGAAAGGGTGAATATTATCTAAGAAATGACAGTGAGGCACAGGGGTGATGCGATGGCAGCACCTACCCATATTTATTGAGGAGCTGTTGGTTGTGCTTTCATCAAAGGAAACAGCAGCAACAGCTCTGTGACATGCTCTCAGTCCTGCCCTAGCTGTTCAGTATTAAACATAATTAACTTCAGTCACATCTAATTAGTTGCTCTCTGGCCAGAATGGCCAGAATCTCCGACAGATTCTTACTGTGAATTTTTTGTCCCGTATTCATCAGTCCATTAAAGACGTAACATGAATGAGACACCAGAAGAAAAAGTGAGTGTAATTTGTCCCTGCTGGAATTCATCGTTAAGGAGATGAAAACAGGGGCTGGCAGAGCTAACCATCCTCGGTGCCTGTTGTGCTGCAATGGCAAGCAGAAATGATGCCTTTGGGTTGGATGCTGAAGGTTTTACCATGAGTTATAGGTACTGTATTTGGTGTTTGGGGATATACCTGCATATTTATTTATGCATTATTTTTATTATATGCCTCATGAAGGACATTCAAAGTATTATAGGATTCCTTTTGTTAGTGAAAGGATTTTTTTTCCATAGCTTCCCTTCCATGATCATTTTTTTATGAAGGACTGTCATCAGTAAAAACGTGAACATAATATTCATATGGAATAGGGAGAGCTTTAGGATTAAAAGTGTCCTGTATAGGAATATTTGTGAGCTACATATGTGCCAGGGAGAGATTGCAAACCCAGGATTTTGGAGCAAAAGTACTAGACTCCTTTTGCTCTTGTGTTTATGATGTCTAGACAGTGAATTTTCCCTGATTTTTCTGTTGAGAACTGTGTCAGTCTGAGCAGGGAAAGCCCAATAACTGGACTTCTATCTGTATGTATGTTCTTCACATATCTTTTTCTTCCCCATCAGTACCATTTTTCCGTAAGAGTATAGCCCAGGGAATTTATATTTTGAGGCTGCCCCTTACATTTTTTTTTCTTTCTTTTTTCCCCTGTCTGATATAAAAGACGTAGTTTAAGGCACTTAAGTCAGGGTGGACACGACCAGTTCTATCCCTCGGCACTTCCAACGCTAACTGCTACCATCTCTTTTGAATAGCTCATACACTCTTTTCCTACATAAAATTTACATGCAGACACATGGTTAACCTCAATTTTATCGGGGCCTGGAAGCATGAGGGATTGTGTTAATTTTTCCCGTTGTAAAGTGAGACACAGAAGTTGTTAGCTCAGCTGTGGGTCACCAGTTCGAAGGCAAGGCTGGGACGGGACCAGCGTGGGGCTGTGGTTGCTCCTGCAGCACAGGGGCTCCCTCCGCACGCCAGAAGGGTGTTTCACAGCACACGGCCTCTCCGCAGCCGGCTCCTGCCCGGCACAGCACGGCCGCAGCTGGCAGCGTTCGCCGACGGGCTCCCGGGCGCCTGCGCGCTGGCCGCCAGCTCCCCGGTGCCACCGGCACGGAAACTTCACGCGCGGGCAGAGAACCGGCCCCGGCGTCGCGCTGACCCAGGTTTCGCAGGGGCAGACCTTGCTCCCACGAATGTCGCGGGCAAAACTGCCCCAGGGGAGGGGAAGCTGCAGGCAGGGTCTGGGGGAGATAACCCCGCGTGGCCCCGCAGGCCGGGAAGCTGTCTTTTACGCACAGGGTCGCTCCCTCTCACTTTCTTGCTTTGGTTGGTTTGTTCCCTCCGGGCTCTGGAAACACTTTATTGCTACACAGCAACTTCCCCGAACTCTATCTGGGAGATTAACGGTTTATTGAAGAACAGGCAGGATTTAGATTGTCACCAAGAGACCCATAAAAGCAAGCATGTAAAAAGTGTTATGGAAACAGAGCGTGGCCCCTTGGCGCTTTCAGGGATGGAGGCCGGGACACGTACGTGCCCCGCACCCAGCTCCTGCGCTGCTCCGCCGGGGGCTCATTCCAGCAGCGGTGAGCGTCGCTGCTCCTCCTGGAAATTAACGGCTCTCCTGCGAGGTAGTTTGCTTTAAGCGCGTCTTTGCACCCAGGCTGGTTCTTTTTTCCCTTTTTCCAGGCGAGCGGCTGCTCTGTGTGTGCGTGCGCGCGCCTCGTGCGTCACGGGGAGCGCACTGATGGCACGCAGCAGCGTTTCCCCGCCAGGCCTCCCAAGCGTTGCCTGGAAAACGGCTAACTCCTCTCTTTGGTCGGCGAAGGATAGGATTGCACGAATGGGCTCTGCCGCCCCACGGCCAGCTGGTTCCTGCAGGCGTCCCGCAGCCCTGCGCGGGGACCTGGCGCCGAGGGGCCCCCGCGTCCCCCGGCCAACGCGCTCCGTCTGTGGAGGCGGCTGCCTTTTGCCCTGCCCTGCTGGCCGTCTTCTCGGGCTTGAATATCGGTGATTTTGCACGTGTGTGGAAAATAACGACTTCGTGTGCACCCCGAGCGTCGTGGGCTTGGGCGTGCAAGAACCGCCTTGTTCTGCACGCGCGCCGCGGCGCTCGTCCTTCCCCTGCTTCTCCTCGGTTGGCCCAAGTTCACCGTTTCCCCACGGGGTTGCTGGCCTCGCGCGTTGAAGCCGGGTCAGAGCATTGAAAAACGAGCGCTGGGCTGTAATAACACAGTTGGCTTGTTTGGGAATCGGTTTCTTTGGTTAAGAGTTTAAAATAGCAGCTCTGCAGATTTGTTAGGACAGTTCATCCTTGCACACGTAACCATTTGCCCCGTTACCTTCCCCCAGGATCCTCCTCCTCCACCTCCCAGCAGCCTGCCGCCTCCCCAGATGTAGGTGCATTTAAGTAGGTTTTTTTCTGTATATAAAAGTTTTTTTGTTTTTTTTTTAAGCTCTGTTTCTTTTTTTCCAGCAGAAGGGGTTAGTGCCTGGCTCTTCCCAGGAGAGGCAGCTCTCCCATTCCCGCTGGAGCCCAGCACAGCTTTGCACGCAAGTCGGGGAGGCATCCTCCCTGCAGAGCCCATCCCGGGGCGTTTTACCACTTTCCTGCAACAGGATGATAAACCCTCTGAATTTCCCTGTAATTGCACCTCCCAAGTGATACTGCTGACAGTTTTATGCTTTTTAATACCACTTGAGGCATGCTGTTACTCCCCAGCAAGCCTGGCACGGTACATTTTATTGCCTAATTCCGTATCAAAAGTTTGAATAATGTTTCCCGTTGTTAAGCTTGTCAAGTCCTCTCTAACAAATACTATATGCTTATTATTAATTTTATCACTGCTGCACCTTTAATGTAAACAGCTCTGACATCTAGCCGTCTTTTACGCAGTTGCCTTTAGAAGATAAAAACGACCATAGCGAGGTCTGGCACATCTCGCCCAGGTTGTTCAGGCTGTGCCCTGTCCGCGTCCGTGGGAGCAGAGGGAGGAACTCGCCTCGTCTGCGGTGGTAATCGCAGCAATGGTTTCGAGCACGTGGTCGTCAAAAGCAAACCTTTCCCACAGGCTGAGGTCTGCCTCAGCTTCACCTCGCTGGTACTTGCCAGCCTCTAACGAAGTGCCCTTTCATGCCGCTTTGTGGCCGAGGGTGGCACAATGTCATCCTCTGTTCTCAGGAGTTTTCATATTTCCAGTGACCTACAAAAAGGGCAATTCTGTCCGGCGTTTTGTGACCTTGACTTCGAGGGCGCGTCGTTACTGAGGATGGCTCCGAACATCTTGTCTGCTGCGTTACTTGCAGGGGTGATGTGATGATGAGCACTCTGGAAAGCCCAACCACAGCTTTGCAGCTGTGGACTAATGAAATCCATGGTGAGTTCCTTTTTATCCAGACACCCTGTCTTCTTAAATTACTGTTGTTCAATACCTATAGCGAGATACTCCAAATGAGCCAACTGGCCTGCCAAAAGAAAACAAAAAAAATTCTAGAGAATAACAAATTTGTTGAGAAAATGATATTTGGGCCATCCTGAAACTATTTATGAATTCATGTCTAATTCTCTAACTTGCTCTTCCTGGGATTTTTTTCCCCGCAGAAGTAGATTTATGGTGGCAGTCGTTGATCCTTTTCACTCAGTAACTCAGTGGTTGATGCTTTTGCCCAGAAACTCTGAATCCCTTGATCAGTTCCAGTCTACAGCTGGGTGGAGTGGGATAATTCAGTTCCACTGAACTGCCCATGCTTTTCAGTATCTCAGGAAAAAAGGGCAGTGTGCTCACGATTTCTCCCATTGGACCTATGTCCTCACAGTATAAAACAAACAGTTCCAGAGCCAGAGAACAAGGAAATGACAAATACTCTCTAGCCCAGTGGTTAGCACATACACAGAGGCAAGAAGATACGGTGTTTCAGTTCCTGCTCCAGTGACTGCTTAGGAGCTAGGATAAAATTTCATGATAACATCATAGACTCTAAGTTTCGGCTACCCTCTAGCATGGTGGCCATAGTGCTCTGATATGAGATGTGTGGATTCCCTCAGGGAGTGGAGAGAAATCTGCCTGCCTCCATTGCTCCCTGAACCTAATCAGAGATTAAACACTCGATGCCCTCTTTTCTTTTGCTGTTTATGAGAAGCAAATGTTTTACTGAAGCAACAGCGTTTCAAGTCAAACCCATTTTGGTTTTGATCGCTTTGGTGAGAAAACATCAATTTCTTTTAATTTTTTTAGATCATCTTTTTGGTGACTAAAAACAGTTACTGGCACAAATCCATCAAGATGGATCTTCCTTTGCTAACTCTTAAAGGAAGAGATTAAAAAAAAGGCAGCTCTTTATTCATACCACTACACTCCTTGCAGTGTAGAAGAGGAGATGTGGTAAGCAAAGACATGGGGCAAGGTAACTTGGTGTGCAGCTGGGGTGACGTGGGTCATGTAGGCAATGGACTGTAGACAGGTCTTAGTCATTTGGTCACTGTGGCAATATTAGCATCCAAAAGGCGACTCTTTGTATGATTGGAAACCACCTGAAGATGATAATCAGATCTCACTGACTACTCTAATGTGCTTGTTAGAGGTCCTGCTAGCTACAAGGTCTTCTAGTGGAAGCATGAGGGCAATATTCAGCTCATGAAGCAGGAAGAATCATCTGACCACTTTTCTTCTTGGTCTGTCCTGTGTATAGAAGAAATGGTGGAGGTAGGTCAACACTTATTTTTCTGAGAAGAAATCAGACTGTCTTTGAATTCTTCTCTGGGTTTTTCCATTTGATTTATAAATGACACGTTTCTTTACTGCACTTTAAGTGCAAACAGCTCTTACAGAGTTTTCTTAAGAATGCATTGCATCTTCTTCTTAATAGCTGTGGGTATTGGGGAAGATGCAGTGGGCAGAAAGTGAGGAAAAAATCCTATGAAACAACAACAGTTATATTCGGGCTTTTGGAGAAGTTTGGGAAAGGCAGAGAGCTCACAATGGCCTGTGCAACTTTGCTCATTTTCTTATAAATCTGCCACTGAGACATTGCAGGTTGGGGAACTGCTGCTTCTCATGGAGGCCAGATGTTGCACTGGTCCTGCTGGTTCTTGTGCCTGCAGGGATTTGGTGCCATGCTCCTACAGGCTTATATTAGTGCTTTTGTCTCCTGTTTTCAGACATGACATAATTTCTAGGAACCATAGTAACAGCTGAAATTCCACTTTGCTAGGAGCACGTTCCCTATTTTTATCCTTTTAATCAGGTTTTTAGTAAGGTTTAAAGAGGTTTAAAATTATTAAACTGACCTCTGTACTGTGGTCTCTGTCTGAGAGAGCTGTTGAGCAACAAACATCTGGATACTGAGGGACTATTCTGGGAAAGTATTAGTCTGGACTTCCCCTGCTTTTAGACTCTATCTTATGCACTCATTATAGGGCATTCTTGAAGATACTATACACGATGGTGCTTTTTCTTTTTCTTTCTTTCTTTCTTTTTTTCTTTTTTTTTTTTTTTTTGTCTAACAGAGTAATTGACATTTTTGTGTTTGTAAGCTCTATAGATGTATCTTGTCTAGGAAAAGACTACTTATACAAAAAGGTTATTAAGATTTTTTACAATAATGGAGCAATGTATTGTGGTGCTGGTGTAAGCTGCTAAAATGTCTTGGATAACCACATAATGATATACTCTTGCACTTCAAAGGGATTATTCTCTGCCAGTGCAGTTCCCATCTTTCTATTCTGCAAAAGTAGAACGAAACATTTATTCTCTGGGCTGTATCGCTAAGCTGAGCAGAACTTGATGGCTGAAATTCTTGAGCTGATCAGCCCAGAAGTGTGGAGTGATGACCTTTTGAGTCATTCTCAGAAAGGCTGAGGGCTTGGGCACAGGCAAAGCGGCAGAAATGTATCTGCATGAAAATACGGCAGCTCACACGCAGGCACTGCTGTGCCCAACCAGGGATGTTTGCATGCTGTTCCAGGCTTTGCAGATGAATACTTATGTGAGTAAGCTACAACTTCCAAACAGAAAGTCAGAGTCAAGTTTGGAGCTTGAAATGAAAGCAGGTAGCTTGTAGAACTGCTGGAGTTTAGTTCACTGGTAGGCCTGTGAGTTTGGGTAGAGAGCTCCAAAGATAGGAAGACTACTGTCTGAATTAAGAATTGGTTTTGGCTATAAAGCCATTGGTCTTCTAGCTGTATTGATTTTAGCTGACTGTATCATTAAGATTGCCGAGGCGTTGTCAACCCATTACGTTCCTCTTTAGTGGCTGGATTTCACGAGGAATTTGGTTCCTTGTGATGTGTCATGTTCGACAAACAGAAGTAACTTCAGTCTCTAGGAGCTGATATATTGAGGAGTATCTTGAAGCAGAGTAGCTAATTGCCTTCAGCATGACTGAAATAATTATTTGAAAAACGAGGAGCATGATTGTTTAGGTTTACGTAACGTGCATATAAATAGAGGACCTAGACAACTTTTTTTGCTATAAAAGGCATTTATATCACTATGGTCAAAACTGCTGCAGGACAGTCGAAAGGACCTTTCTGACTTGTTGGATGTATGACTATGGGCACAAGGGCCCCACATGCTCTTAAGATGTCACGAGCATTCCCTGCAAGTGTGTGGGTTGAGAGTCCGGATCCACGAAGTGCAAGGATGATGTGGGGACAGCAACTGTTTCCCATCTCCCAGCGCTCTCCCTTCTCCCTCAACAGGGAACACTCTACCATACAGTTTCTTCAGTTACTGGATTTCAGACATGGCTTTGTCCTATTGGATCTTAAAAAAAAATCTCTTTTTCAAATCTTAAAATTCTAGTTCAGTCCAAAAGCGTCATAAATCTGAAGTAGTCTGTTAGTTAAAACTTCTTACACTTTCAGAAGTTATTTTATCTGACTATGCAAAAGCCTTCAGTTCATTTTATATTTGCTGATGACACACCTGACCTAATCATACAGTCACAAATGAGAAAAAAAAATATATATTTATATTTATGTGCTGATAACTTGTGTGTAGTGTGATTTTTGTGTACTGAGACTGTGCTGAAATTTTGGTCTGTTTCATGTGTGTACTTTAAGGATTTTTCTAATTTATTTCTATCTAACTTTTTATGGGTTGTGGAGAAAGTCTGGGCAAGCACAATCCCCAAATCTGTATCTTTACTAGGGCGGAAAAGAGCATAGTGTCTTATTAAGTGCAGAGACACTGCCTGCTGCCTCCGCTCTTAGGACTCCCAGTTCCTGATGCCTTTTAAAAATTGAATTGTCTTTGCAGATGCTGTTTTATTTTTTTTTCTTTATTCCATTGTATTATAACCTGGGAATTTGATAAGATTTCTAAGGAAATGTATAGACCACTTAAGCTGGTCAGTACTAGATTATAGATGTTTAAATGCCTATAACCTATGTAGGATTCAGCAGGAATTAAGTACATGAACATATTTGAAGGCCTGAGTCTCAGTGCTAATGACAGGAGCTGGGTGATGGTTTATATACCTCCAGGCAGGACTGGAAAGGTATTCTGAGTTTCCTCTTGCTTTCCTCTGTTCCTGGCCTGACCACTGATTTCCCAGAGGAGTGCTAGATAGCAGCGTGTTGTACACGTAACGGAAATGCTTGTTGTTAAAAGTATGGCCCAATCACCAGTTCACTACTAATCGGTGCCCATATTCAGGTTATCATAGTTCTCGAAGATTCAAACTTGAACCTTTTGTTCTCTAGGCTTGGTGCTTGAGCCCAAGGAGAAGGACTGGAGGCTGGCTGGTTTATTGCTCTCTGTATTTCCCAACTGTTTCTTTTACAGCTCTTCTAGTAGTGAGGATTAATTTTTTTTTTGGGGTGCAATGTCAGTAAGTGTTGAGCTGCTGTAGATCTGGCTCTGCGTTTTGCCAGCCCTTGTATGAAGCAACTTGCTTGGGGCTTTAGGTCTTAGAAACCCACCTGGGAAGGCAATGAGTGCATGTGTACTGTGGGAAGAGGTAAAGTGCTTTCTAGCTAGCAGGGAAGGCTTATAAGAAGCTACATTGGGCAGAAGATGGTAAATACCTAAAGCATATGTGCATGCTTGATAGGGTGGGAAAACTGGCCTCCAACTTGGTAACATTTGTGTTTAAAAAATACATTTTCTTCCCATGAACTATTTGGCTCCCTTCCCCTTGAAGTTCTCTGTGTTCAGTGCCTGAATTGATGATGTGGGTAAGATCAAATTCAATCTGACAAAGCAAGTCAGAGGATGTGAAATCTTTCATTTCTCTAGCCTTTCCTTTGGGGAAACAAATGTCACTTCTGGTTAGCAGAAAGTTACTTTGCTGGGGACTGAGGCTTTTGGATTCAGTGAAATCACACAAGCTGTTTTCTGCACATGGAGATTGGGATTTTGTTTGTTTTCTGTTTGTTTTTTTCCTTGCGTGCATCTTCTTGGGCTCCTTAAGGTAATGTATTAAGCAGGGATTATTCAGTGCCAGCAGCTCGCTCTTCACTGCCCCTCATGGCAACTGGCTTCTTATAAAGCCTGGGCATCGCTGGCCATGGGATCAGGCGTGGGAGTGGGACTTGAAGTGGTTTTGCTTTGTGCTGGAATACTACAGTATTCAGAAAACAAACACGTAAGTTTGGGGATGAGTTCATCACTCTGATCTTCTTGTTTGCAGATGCCTACTTGACAAGCTAAAATCTCCTGGCTAGGTTGGCCTCTTCAGTTTCCTTTTTCTCATGCAGCATGAAAATGGCCATGTCTGTCTGGGAGGGCCACGAAAGCTGATCGGGATTTAACTAAAACATCAGTTAAATGTCAGTCTTAACACATTAAACTAGAGGACTAGTTTCTTTGATTATCTGTTGGGAAAACACAAGCTGTAATGGGAGCTGTTCCATTAATTGAAACTCTGCCATAAAGCACGCTTGTTGCTCTGGTTGTCCTCGCTCTTGCTGCCCAAACCCCATGTATTCTGGAAGATTTTATTTCAGCTTAGTACAATCTTTCGATGTGCTTGTCTGAAGAAAGAATTTAAATCAAAAACAGAGGGAGGTGGAAGGAACAGGGTGACAGGAAAATAAAACTGTCTGTGGAAACAGAGTTCAAAATTATTTCTTTCTCTGAAATAGTCTTCATTTACTTTTTTGAAGTTATATAACTTTCATGATCTACCATGTTATATTTATATTATGATATAAACTTATTTAGACCTGAAAATGTGGTCTTGGATTGGCCTTGTTACTTTTTCTTATGTAACACACAGTTTAAGCTCAGTAGCCTTTCAATAATAATAAAAAAGTTCATTTTTGTTTACCTTTGAAAAGATATTATATCAAATCTCAGTATTCTGTGGTTCTTTATTCCTTTTTCTAGCTGCAGGTAATGTGCTCACAGGAGGTCTTGCTTGTAGTTAAATGTAATGTTTAGTCTTGAAACTTTATAGCATGTAAGACTAGGAAAAAGTTTTTCCAGACAGCTGGAAACTTCCCTTGGTGAGTTATAAACCATGTCAGCATTAATATTTGTGTGTGTGAGGAGATAGATCTTTGACTCTTTCCAAATATGGCATTTACACTTCTAAGGTTAATGCTGTCTTTTAGTTGCATCATACATCATGATAGCTCCAAGCTCTCTCTCCAAATCCTTTTCTTTGGGACAATTTCTGCTCGCTCTTGGGTGTGTGCTTGTGTAACAGGCTCTAACTTTTAACTATTTCTCACAGATGTTTTGTGGTGCTTTCAATTTGAGATATCAGTAGAAGTTTTTGGAAAAAAAAATGATAAAAATAAGTAGTAACAAGCTGTCAAGGCCAAATGATGTTGCCCAGGAGTTCTGAAGAAATTCAGATATGAAATTACTGAACTGTTAACTGTGGTGTGTAATGTATGACTTAAATTGACCTAAGTGCCAAAGGAATAGCAGCTGGCAAATGAATGCTTGTTCTTCAAGGGATCTGGGAAGCTTTCGGTTGGTAAGCAGGACTTCTGGGAAAACTAGTAGCAATTATAATAAATAATAGAATTAGTAGACATGTAGATAGACAGGCTGTAGAGGAGAGGTTCACGCAGCTTTTGCACAAAGAAGGCATGTCTCACAAATCAGATATTTTTTGAAGGTCCCAGGTAGATAAGCCTCAGTCTGACTTATACTGGAGTACTGGAATTTCCCAAAATTCCTGACTGAGATTAAGAGATGAGAATAAAGTACTTTTTTGGTTTGTTTTTTGGGGGGGGGATATTTTTTTGCTGTTGTTTTTTGTCCCCTTACAATGGAGGCAGATGTATCAGCTCAGTGGCTGGGAAAGGCATATCATAAAAGTTTATAAAATCACGGGCACTATGGAAAGGTGAATAGTGAAGGTGTATTCACTTTTTCTCGTAACATGTAAACTGTAAGTAAGCAATTAAATAATCAATTGGCAAGTTTAAAACAAACAAGAAGTGTACTTTTTCCACACAAATATAATTAAGTGATGGCATGCCTTCCCATGGAATGTTTTGAAGGCTGAAAGATTCAAACCATGATCATACAAATCAATAGAATAAAAAAATCTGTGAAGAATTCCTGAACACAAATTTGTAAATAAATTCTCCTACTGAGGAAGTTCAGCACCAGGAGGATATACTAGGGAAATACTCCTGCTAAATGCTTTCTCTAGGCAATGCAACTGCTTGAGGCAAATCACTGGAAGAGATGATCTTTGACTTGACCCTGTTCTTGCAGAGCATCTGGGGAATTTCTCTGCTATACTCCAGGGGAGCCTCTGTCTCCTCCAGTTTTCTTCCCTGTGAAGGTCTGACTCGTGCAGATAAATGTAAAGATGGGAGAATACAAGCGACTTGCGTTATTTCCTACAAGAGATCTTCTGTTGTCTTCTAACCAGACTCATCACATGATGGGACAACAGAAGGGAGCTGATCTCACCTCTTGGTTTCCTAATGCAGCGCAATAAAATGGGACAAGCCCAGTGGAGCTTCCTTGAGTCCAGCAGCTGCACAGCCACCCCATCTACTTCTTGCCTCGTTCCTGCAACAGGGTTGCGTACTGCTGTGCCGTGGCTGCTACGTACTCTTTCAAATGAGCCTACACTTCGGGTTCCCTCCCAAACTGTATATTTTCCTGAGATTCAATCTAGAAGCAAGGCCCACCTTTCCAGAAAGTCTTACATAATGAATATATCAAAACTTTACTATCTGTATTAATAACAGAATGAAGACATTAACTGAATGCTATGATGGTGTGCAAGATATTTCTGTTGTTTCTGATGTTAGAGCCATATCCAGTATAATTTGGAAGGGGTATTTCTGTGGGATTTTTTTTTCTATTAGGAGAAGTTAGATTCCCACATGTTTCAAAAATGGGTGAAGCAAATTTGCTCATATTTTCCAAGAAAAGTTCTGCTTCACTAACTGAGAATGGAAAATTTCCACAGAAAAGATTGTTTGAGAAAGTTAAGCATGAGCGAATACAAGGATTTTGCAATCTTCATGTAGTAACTGAGTTTTTTACATATGATAGCAGTGTGTAGAACAGCAGGGACTTCTAAGAATACAATGTTTTTAATGCTTTCATGAACACCATTAGTAACTAGTTATGCAGATTCATTTAGGGAGATGACTAATTAGACCGACTTTTTTTTTTTTTTTTTTTTACTTTTGAGGAACCTACTTTTATTTCCCATATGTTATTCCTAAAAAGCCCTAATAATACCCTTAACATTCCAGCTTCAAATCAAATGAATCCAAATTGTGCAGTTGGAAACCGTATGGAAAATTTTTAAGTTGGTAGCTTAAAATTCATCTGTGCTCTAGTTGGAAACTCAGGGAACAGCTGTGAAAATTGAAAACAGATGAATAATTGGATTTGCTGTCTTTGGGAATAGAATCCAATAGATGGCTTTAATTTACCATGCTCTTGAATGCTCTGTATGATTTTGATGGGAATGCGGCTAAGACGATGAGTGGTAATGGGTGTAGTAGTTGTGCTGCTTTTCCAGGTGGGCTGCTGGTGAGACCGAAAGTAGTCTCTCCTGAGTGTTTTTGGATGCAACGGCTGGGGCTGGGCTGACAAAATCTGTACTACGGCTGTTCTTTCTGAAGGCGAAGGGAGGGCTTTTACTGCTCATCTGGTACTGTCTTTAAACACAAAGCAAAGATAAGTGCAAAGGTAACTGCTTTGTAATTTAAAGTAAATGCTAGCTGTGTGAACCTGAAGAGCACTGGATAGCTTCTTGGTGGTGCCTGGCTTCTAAGAAACATGAAAAGCAACAAAACAGAAGCTCTTCCTCTCTCTATGTGTGTGTGTGCATGTCAAAGCATGCATGCATGAAAACCTACCCAGAATTTCCGAAAGCGTAAGAGTGCTAGCTGAGAGGGACAGAACATCCTTCTGATTATTCATGAGCACTAATTCAGTATATGAATATGCCTTCAGACAGAAGCTTTTAGGCTCTGTTGCTGGAAGCTGTTTTACAATGTGTTCTTCCTGCAAAAGGCAGATCCTGTGTATATGGTCTGACAGCCAGCATGGGCAAACTAAGCAGTATGGAGCATGCCTGCTGCTCAGGTGGGAGGCTGGAAATTCTTGCCAATGAATAAGCAAAAGAAGCCTGACTGTACCACACTGCCACAGAAAGTATCTGATTCATCAGTGAAAGGCTCTACTTACTAAGCTGCAATTGAAGTTATAGATGTTTTGGTTTGGAAGCTTATGGAGAAATGGATCGAGCATAGCCAGCTTTTCTTTTAGAAGCAAACCAAGCTTCAAAAGCTTTTATTTTGGATGGACTTGATTTATACAAAGTTTCTCTGAAAGATATTTGCTCACTGATTATTTGACAGGGCTTTGTTAAGAATGATGCTTATTGAGATGATTCCTAAATTGTAGATTATTTTCTCCAGTAACATGTATTTATGGCATGAAACTTCTGCTATATCTTGAGACACTATCTGCATACGAAGTGTGCTTTAGGGGAGCGTGGACAGCCTTGTCTTCCTGGGCTCTGTCTTGCTACCCTATGCTGGAAGGTAAGGGAAGCTTTTGGTCTTTCGTTTTTGTCAGGCACTTCCATTTCACATTTATGTGTATTAAAATGAATGATGCTGTTACTGCCTACAATGTAGTCCAAGCTTAAGATGCCCATTCTATTTTTCCTTTAATGATTCTCCAAAGTGGAGGTCTCTGGTTTATTGTTGCTGCTTCACAGTTCTCCATCCTGCTTTTGGCTAGGTGAAATGGGGAGCAAGTCCCTCTTGAAAGGATGCGAGAGGTGACTGACCTAAAGCTATTTTTTGGCCACTAGGTGAACATGACTGTGCAAGAGCGAGCAGGCAAAAGGCCATTTTTAATCCCCGCAGACCTAGGAATTGTGTAAAATTGAATCAGCTTGCCAGTGGAAAGTCTGTCCCTCCCTGTACTGTTATACCAGATACTTCGTAAGATGCATGAATATACAGAGGTTGAAGTTTCAAATTTGGCCTCAATTTTATATCCCAACCACCATAACTTTGAATGTTCTGAGGTGCATTTTAGTAAAGACATGAGCATTTGGCACCTCTTGTGCTCTTTGGTACACATGGGGAGGGAGCTACTGTGCTATTGTACCTCTGATTAGAGTGGTTGCGAGTTAAAACAAAACACATTCTCCTTGATGGATACTTCTTCAGTGAATCTCACTACTAGAAGCTGCAATGTATTTGACTATCGTATTGGTGACATGGAAAAAGAGTTGCTTTAGAGAACCTCATTTGAAGAGACGGTCACTCAAAGAGTTGCAGAACCCACAGCGCAGCTTGGAGTCAGCAGAGCTGGGGGCTCTCCAAGAGATTTGCAAGAAGAAAGGAGTTGGCTCCAAGCATGTGAGGCTTTACTCAAGTTTCTGAATACTTCTGCCTCTGGTATGAGAGAGGCTTCTCAGGGCAGGAATGGCACTGTTGTTGTCTTTTAAGGCCATAATAAACTTAATTTTCTAAGCTAGCCTTGATGGTCATCAAATAGCTGTCTTGGGTCTGGGAATAGAGCCAGGAGGAGATGCACGGATTGGCACTTCTCTAAGTGGTAAGTTGTATTTGGTGGAGTCCAGCAGTGGTGTGGCTCAGGGATAGTTGCTTCTGGACAGCTAAAAAGCCTGCTGCCAAGTTACTTTAAAGAAGTGCAGGCTGTCTGTGTGTTTGCTATACTGTTGCATTTTTCCAAAATTAAGTCTGTGTTCCCTTTCCCCTATTTAAGATTTCCTTATTTGTTCATGGTCCAAAGATGCTTGTGAATCAAAAACACTGAGTTCATTTAGGGAACTAAGGCTTTTGTGGACAATGCTTTTTGTAATTTCCAAGTTAACTGGCTGGCATCTTACTACTTATGTATTTGCACCAAAATGCCATAGAGCTTGATGTTTTTAACCCCACCATTGGTGTTGGTGGTAACGCCTTCTGGCTCTGTGCAGCATGAAATATAGTTTGCATAAGAAAGATGGTAACTCTGGATGGCATACACCACTTTTCCTACTACTGATGATCTTAGAAAAGGGTTTATTTGTATATAAATGTATATACACATATACTCCACTTGCAAGATACCTGTGAATTCCGTGGAGCCAGTAGCACAGCCACCTGCAAGGAGATATTAACAAATATTTCCACCAGGCTGTAAAGAATAGTTGTATATCATGGTCATGAGTAAGGTCTTGGTATGGTCAAAGAGGGTTTATAGAACTTGAGTAAACTTAGTATCTGCTTGGGAAAAAGTCTGCTGCTTTTTGCAGGTGTAATTGTGAATTTAGAAGTTATATCAAAGAACAATGAGTACCTATTTAAATGTGGAATCTCTTCATCTTGTAGTAGGTCAGGCATATTTGCTTGATGGTGTATTGAGTGAGAGAGGCTTTTTACTGAACTCATATTTCAATTTGCTTGCTTAGTTTTAACATAAGAATCTGATAAATAACAAAAATGCAGTAATAAAATGAAAAAGGCAGAAAGTCCGTTTGTGATTTTTGAAGAAGTACATGTGGTCAAATCAGGGTATGGACCAGGCCACATCTATGTGGATGAACCAAAAGATAAAATCGTAACATAGGAATTACCATGAAGAACCAGAAGCAGAGTCTGTTTTGCCCATTCTCCTTTGACAATTGGAGGAAGGAACACCTGTGGAAGGAGTATGAAAAGAAGGTGTAGATCAGATGACCCTTCCTAGAAATCACCTTCTATTCCTTTTGGGGTTCTTCTATATTCTTTTCGAGATACGGAAAGAGGGAAGAGAATAGGAAGAGGAAAAGAGAATACTAAATTAAATACAATGTGAAACATGTGAGGGAACCATGGATTTCTACAGTAGTTTTGAAACAAACATATTTGCTACCTCCTTCTTTCCTAAGAATTCCTAATGCTTGGTTTGCTCTTTTAGCTATGTGCTGTATCTGTTTTTTTTGTATTACCTGTTGAAACCTCTGGATAATTTATGTGAATACCTAACAGCTAACATAGAGACCACTGCTGTAGAGGAACAGTTAAAGTAATTTTTCCCCATTTACTTTACTTTTTATTGACATTACATTTTATCTCCCATTTTATTACCTAACTGGCAAACATTGGGAAATTCCTGACCTTTCATAGGATTCGGTCTTAACTACCCTGAATGATTTTGCATGATCAGCAAACCCTTTTGCCCTGCATTTCCCTCCCTATTCCATTTTTCATGTTGCTTACGAGAATGTTGAATAACACAGATCCCAGTATGGATTTGTGGTCTTCACACAAATTGGGAGGACCACAAATCCATACGGGGAAAACTATATCTTCACTCCTGTCTTTTAACAAATTATTAATTAATGAAAGGACTTCACTGTTATGCTGTGGCAGACAGTCTCTAGTAGGGTAATGGCTGTTAAAGCCATTCAGAAGTCTAAGTTAACATCTTTGGGGGAAAATCCTAGTACTTCATATACTGTCAGTGTTATTAACATCCTGATGAATTCTTCAAAGCATTCTGAAAGATTTATTGGGCATAACTTTGTATGAGGAAAGACCATTGACTCTTCATCATTAAATCATAGATAACTAAGTATCTTTTCTTTATTATTATATATTTTACTGGCCTAAATGAGCCAGTAAATTAAATTCCTTGCTCTTTTATTTGCAAGAACACCCTTGAGCCATTTTTAAGATTTGTGACACAGTTGCCCCTTGCATTCCTCTGCAAGTGAGGGATGTTTAAGTGGTAAGTTATGCACGATAGTAGCTCAGCAAAATTACTATCCAGTCCTGGTGATTTATTGCTGTTCATCTTATAGAACTAAGAAAAAGCCTCTTTATCACTTCAGTTTGAGACTGTTCCTCAGACTCAGTGCTAGACTAGCTTTAGTGCGTGAACCCGCCTGCCCTCTTTTGTTGCGAACACCTCATGGAAAGAACTCATTAGCTTTTCTGCAATGAACTTATCTTCTTAAGTGCTTGTAACTTTATGATCTGTTAGTTTCAGAAACTTTCTGGCAGGCTTAATGCTTCTAGTATGTTTGAAAAAGTTGTTATTTGTTGTCTTTATACCTATATCAAGTTGTACTTTAAAATCTTTTTCTTGTTGGCTTTATATACTTTTAAATTAACTTGGAAGAATTTATTCCCTTTTTCTCTTTTCTCTCTCTGGTCATGACTTCCACATTTTGAAATGTCTTCCTATTTCTAATACCTGTCTTTACTCGGCTATCTAGCCACACTGTCTTTTTTCTTTCTGTTACTCCTGGACTCTCGCTCTTGGTCGCTTGCTCTCTCTTTTGTCGGGTGGCCTGCAAACTGAGAGCCTTTACGTGATTAACTTTGAATAGCCTTTCTGCTGCCTGCTATCACTCTGTTCCTGTAGCTAGGCTTCTGAAATTTCTTTTAACTATTATTCTCATTTTTATGTAATTCTCTTTTTAAACTTTAATGTTCCTGTGGTGGAATTTTGAGATATTTTGTCTCCTAGAATGCTGTTAGAACTGATTATATTGTGCTCATAAAACAGTAGTCTTCCTGAGATTTGGCTTAAACTAGATCTTGTGCTGACTTGAGAACCACTTCCTTGATAGCTTTTTTGATTTTTTGTCCAAATTAGCTATTGATACAATCTAAAAAGTTAATTTCTGAATCAAGTCACCACATGAGTTTTATCCAGTCAAAATAGAGGTAGTCTGGAGCTGCCCATTCTCGTTACCTGTCTTTGCAGCCTCTCTAATCTCCATTAGCCATCTGTGGCCACTTTTGCCAACCTGACTGAGTCTGACCCATACTTTAGTTGGAACCTGCAGGCAAAGTCTATATAGGAATAGAATATCAACTGATAAGGATCCTGTGGCACAGTTATAAGCATTCATTTTCTTCAATTCCTGTAACTGTTTAAAATATATATTGACTTCCTGCACTTGGAAGAGTTATTGTCATTCTTGGAAAATGTTTGACTGTAATATTAGAGCCTGCTAAACTATATCTGAAAGATAATGCCTTTCTTTAAATATAATAGATATTTCAGATCACATTTAAAGTTTTGAAGCTGCTTGAAAGTATCTACAAAGGCCAAAACCAAAATCTCAGACTGAAAAGCGTCTAAATTTTGAGAAAGCTCAGATCAATGCATGGCAACCAACCCTATCTCTGCCAGAACAGTTCTATTAGTTTGTATCGGTTAAATGAAGCAGAAATAGAATTTCTGCAGGGGAGAAAATGAAAGGCATTTTAGAAAGCCTCAATTAGCTGCTTGTCTTGTGATCTTTGGCAAACGGTTCCTGTTGGAGAGACTGCTGCAGACAGAAGCCAATTCGCTCGCTGCACAGCACCAAACAACTAATTTACATCATTCAACAGAGCTGAAAGCAGCTGATTAGTTATTAGAAAGAAGGAGCAATAAACAATTTTGTTGTGAAATGGATTGAACAGTGTCTTTTGCCGGGGATAACTAGACTGACCTTTGACACTTCACAGGCAGAATTACAGTGATGGGAATGAACGTTGCACAATGAGCTACAACGCTGTGCAAAACATGAAACGTATCTTGCTCTTGCAGTAGATACTGTCTGGCTGAAGAATAAATTCTTCATTATTAGCTAGCTCAATTTCTACAAACTTGGAAAGGCCCAGAAGTGATTTTGTATAATGTATCCTTTGTGAAGTACAGTCCAGGGATAATATATATAGATAATGCCTCTTGCGACTGCCTGATCAGAACTTGAATATAGGTCTGTAAAGGTCTGATAGTATACTGTAGTGATTATATACCCAAGAGCTACCATGTATTTAACAATTAAATGCAGAAACCTCTGAGGGGAATGAAGCTTTTTAAACAGTGTAAAATGACAGTGAGCAACAACTTAAGAAATAGCAGGGGAAGAAATACCAGTCTACAAGAAATAGTCATTAAACCCGTAAGAGCCTCCATTTTGCTCCGAAGACCCACTAGTCCAGTATCTGGTCTGACAGTGACCAAAAATGGATAAATGCCTAGGGAAAAGTGTGAGAGTAAAGCAAACACGTATGATTTTCCTGAAAGTACTCTCTCAGGCTCCAACCATTTGCTGCTCAGGGACTTGCCAAGCCAGACATAGCTTCTATGCATTTAGTAACCAAGAAACTTCAATAAACTGGACAAGCTCATGGAAGGGAGACTTTTCCTCAAACACTTGTAAACTTTTAGCATCCACAACATCCCATAGTAGGGTTCCTCAACTTAACCATTCTTTATGTGAAAAAATACTCCCTTTTGTTTACTCTGTGGAGAAAAAAAAATGAGATTCATTTTCCAAAACTGTGACCTCTCAGCAGTATGACTATGTCCATTACTAGAGTCCTAAAATTCAACAGCAGGGAGATGCTATGGAGACTGAATGCACTCAACATAAAGTTAGAGTGGGAGATGAGTTGGCACTGTTAATGCATTCAGAAAGGGTCACATACCACCAGATTGCCATTTTGCCATTCAGAAGTTGTAAGTAGTCAGTGCCTTTGCCGTAATCAGTCTGGGACTGTGTTGGGCATTCCTCGGAGGTGTGCTTGCCTACCAGATTTAAACGTGGTCTCCGTGTCAGCTCTGGCAGGTCAATGACACAAACTAATAAGATTATGGGCCATGACAAGCGCATGTTGCACGCGCCTGGGAATGGGAGAAAGTCAGGTGTGGAATGAGCTTACCTGCTGCTCTACAGGAAAGCAGAATTACTTTTGTATTATCTTGGTTAGACTAGTCATCAACCTCCGTATGGCAAAAAATCAGCATAGTCTGTAGACTTGGAAGCTAGTTTTTTTCCACATGCTTTTTCATCTATTTTCGGTCCCTTATGATTGCGTCTGGGCGTTTTTCCTGATACTGTCATATGGTTCCTCTGCGCTTGGTTCTCTGTAGCCTGCTGTTGGAGCTTGACTTATATTTGAATTTGCAACTCTTCAGGTAGGCTTTTTTTTTCTCCCTAGTCTATAATACCTAGTCTACTAGGAGTCTGTGACCATACTCTTAGATTACTTAGTACTAACAAATAACAAGAGCTGGCCCACAGTGAACGGGTTTTCATACTCCCTGTTGGTTTGTGCTCTTAATGAAGAAGTATGTCCACACTGAAGAAGGAAAAAGTGTTTGGTAAACTAGCAGAGAAGACAAGCTTAAAATTCAGCTTCCTCTTACCTTGAATGCAACCCAGTTTGTCTTAACTAGTACTTAATTTGAATTTGTTGGCTGATTGTATACTCAGGGGAGCTAACCAGGGCAATCTAGAACAAGTTAGGCCTTACCATTCTTTCCTATAATACAGACATATCTAGAAATTAAGGAAAGGGCAGCAGAACTGTTCTGCTCAACTATTTAAGGAAATTTTATCTCTATTAAGAAGTGACTCCAGCTGTTTTTTGAAGACAGAAGTGAGTAAAGATTTTCACATAAGATCTACTAGTATCTGATTGTCAGCATATTTCAAGTCTCTGTTTGCAATTAGTTAACACAGAAATGTTTGTCTGAAGAAGGAACAGGACTAAATAGCTGGCAGGGAAAAAGAAATCAATAAAAATACAAAATGATGCAAAATATGGTTGGGCTCCCCTTGAAATTCTATTTATATCTTATTTATATTAGGCTGCACTTTTTATTTAGCACACTAGTATATTTTAAGAAGAATTGAATCAGTAGCTGGTGTCTTTGTTTTCAGTGAAAATATGTAAAATGGACTAAACCATCAGCATGATTTAACACTTGATTTCCTGGCTGTACTTTCTGAACTTCTCTGAACTGAAGGTTTTTTTGCTTCATTCTTGCCTCAAATGTTTTCATTGAGCAAGACAAATAAAATAAATGATATCACTTTTCAGCATCAGAAGATTGAAACCTTTCTCTTGGTTCATGAAAGTATTTGCACTGTAATTAGTTGCAACTCCTTAACAACAGGTAAAGAAGATAAGATTGGTCTGTCATAGGTTGCTCTTTCTCAGCCAGGCAGAGGCTATTTCACTGCCAAAAAGTAGCCTACTCCACCTATGTGGAGATAAATGAGGGTACTGATGGCAAGAAGGCTGAAGCACTGTGCTATTGAAGAGTGCCATGTCAAAAGCTGAGAGGCTTATGAAATTTTAGGAGAACAAGAATCTTGGTGCTCGTTGACCAAATCTCTCTCTCTCTCTCTCTCTTTTTCTTTTTTCCCCTCTCTCCTTCAGTAATGCAGTCAAGTCATAAGTTCTCAGTTTCAGACTCCTTCAGACTTTGTTTCTGGACTTAGATATGGAACTCAAACTCCTTGAACTAATTCAAATTACTAGTGCAGAGGATCAGATTTTCAGATGGTTTAAATTAGCCCAGCTCCATTTACTATTAGGAATTTACACAAACTTGCATAGCCCAAATAGCCCAAAGCAGTCAAATCCTAGCCCACAGCTGTCAAATCCTTGTCTTGGAAGTCAAAAGGGTTGACTATATAAGTAAGCAGAGAGGTCTGGCAACAAATTCAGGCTTTGTGCAAAGCTAGAGGAAAGACTAATTTACTCATATTATGCAACTGCTGAAGGCTAAGCGAAGTTTAACACAGGCATCTGGACTGTCCCAGTAACAAGACAGTCTCAGATGTGTAAAGGACATTTTAATCTTCCTTTGTTTTCAATGGGAGTAGAGTGTAGACAGCACACAGTCAGTGTGAAAAAGCGCTGCTTAAGTCTGTCAACTTGAAAGAGCTTTCATAGAGACCAAATTAGATTTTAAATATCTTGGTTTTTGTTTGCCAGAATAGTAATTCAAAATTTTGATTTTGAATTAAATGGTCCTAAATGTAAACATTTGTGAAATTAAGGGCTAAATTAAGACAAATAGCAGTTGGAAGGTGAGTGTGTTCTGTGTGTGGAACAGACCAATAAACCCCTGCAATGGGAGAAGGCTCAGAGGAGATGGGCAAGGGCCACGTGCCTATGAAGCTTGGGAAATAACCTTAGGGCATGACTGAGTACAGCTGTGTCATGGAAAGCTGACATTATCTCAACACAAAGAGGACTGGAAGGCAGCCTGTTTTAGATGAACAGCTATGTTGGTTGAGTGGACCAGCTGGTGGCGTAACAGGTTGCCCAGAGAGGTTGTGGAGTCTCCTTCTCTGGAGATATTCAAAGCCCACCTGGATGCAACCCTGTCTAACATGCTCCAGGTGACCCTGCTTCAGCAGGGGGGTTGGGCTAGATGATCTCCAGAGGTCCCTTCCAATCTTACCCATTCTGTGATTATATGATTCTATGAAGTGTTTCTCCCTGAGTTCCTCAAAAAAGCGTGAGTATCTCCCTGAGTTAGCCAGACCAGCGTTGGGGGAGTATATACGTGGCTCAGCCCATCACAGTGTATAAAAGCAGAGCAACGTATGAAAGAATTTTGTAGAGGGAAATGGCCCTGAGCTGGTTACAGCCCACATATTCCTTCCCAAAGACTGGGGATGGCCAGCATCATGCCGGTGATCGTATTATAGAGTGGTAAAGGGAATCGCGTTTTGCATTTTAAAATGTTCAGCAGTACAGAAAGTAGTAAGCATATCCAGAACTTCATGTATTAATTATAAAATAAAAATAACTCTACTTCTTTGGGAAGCAGAAAAGTGCATATTTCATTTTTTTAACAAGTGAGTCACTCGCCTTAGAAGCTGGTTTCATAGAAGATGATCAAATAGTATTGACTATTGTAAACACTTCAGCCGGTAAGCAATTTGTATGAATTAGTTTTAAGTGTATGTTTACCTTTAGAAATGTTTCTCCAATCTACAAGTTCCTCATTCTTGATTAGAGAAGGTTAAACTATTTGAAACTATGCTAGTTTACATGGGATTTTGCTTTTCCGACCATGCGTAGAATCATCCGAGCATCTTCCAGTAGTATGAACATGTTTCTGTTCTTGTCTTCCCAAAGGGAGAGGTCTGTGATGGGAAGTGTCTTAGTTGTATTTGTCCCTGTTAAATACACGTCACTATGCATTTATGCTAGAGAAGAAATAATGGAAAAAGTGATCAAAATAGGAGGTGTCATGATCCTTGGTTCCTGGGGGAATTTACTTCTTTGTCTCTGACTGTCCCCGACAGACTTCTGTCTCCAAGCAGATGAACTGTAACCTTTACTGCAGAGAGCTCCATCATGCCCAAGGAACAAAGATGTTGATCACAGTCTTTTTTTACACAACTAAGTAATCTTTCAGACATTCTGGGCATAAACTGTGGAGGGTCTGAAGGTAGGTATTGAGATTGTAAGACTTCTGATGGTGCAATGCATGTCTCTCCTCACAGTTAAACGAACATCAGACTCATTAATGTATATGTGCATACACACACAAAGATGATGGTATAGCACTGAAATACCATGATTTTTAAACTTCCGTTGCTCACTAAGTGCCAATGTATTTTCCAGTGTGCCAGAGGTTCACAAACGTATTCAGAAAATAGGCCATTGCCACAGGAGAACTGTTTTAGCTGATTAGAAATTAGGGCAATTCTTATTGAAGGTGAGAGAACCAAATTTAATTTAAAGCAACAATCACTTAAGGAAAAAAGAGGGGAGCATAGTTCAAATTAAAAAAAAAAAAAAAAAAAAAAAAAAAAAAAAAGCTGTAATGCTGAGTAGCCTGTATGGAATTTGTATTATGAGTTCATTTATTAGTGGTCCTTATTTTGGATTTTTGGAGCCCTAAAATGACTAGTGTGCTCCTTTTATGTTTAAAAACAGATTCCTAACAATTCAGCCTGAGGTTACCTTCGAGATGGAGTCTAGTAAGCAGAGTAAGAGCTGCTTCTTGTTTGCTGCAGAATTTAACTTGCTGAGCAAGAGAGCCAGTCTTGGCTCTCTTTTTGTCATGCCAAAAATTATATTGGCTTCAGTGAGATGAAGATCTTGCTGATGAGCTTCACTGCAGTCAAGTGAAGTCTCACCTGTGGAAACTACTTTGCAGTAGTAGAGAAGTGATCAGCAGATGTTCTCCCTGAGATGGCCTTGGACCTGCATGTGTCAGGTTTGGGAGCTGTCTCCCCAGGAGTTTGCATGTCCCCCTTGGAGGTGGGAAAGTGAGTGGCTGCAAGGCCTTGTCCCTGGAAGGTGGGTGATGAACAAACTATCATTACCTTCCAATCACAGAAAATTTTTGAATAATAGAGGATTTCTCTATGAAAGTGTTTGTTGCTAAGCTTTGTTTCGGCTGAGAGACTTATTTCACAGTTTACTTCATATCTCCTAAAAGCTACCCAGAAGAGACGGTTTCACTTGATATAATTTAAAGCACTTTGGGGTAAATATTTCAAAGATCATGAACTGTGAGCAAGCAGTTTCTCCAGCCTGTGTGCATATCTTAGGTGAAACAATTTATCATTTGTTTTCTGTAAGGCCATATCTCAAGCATTTTATGCTTTTCTCTACCAGAGGCCTTGACTGGATCCTGTGTCTAGGGTCAGTCTTGCAGGTACTTGCTCACCTTAGGAATGAGCCCAAAATGAGTTGAAATGATATGATTTTTTATATATGATTTTTTTTCATGTCTCAAGTCGTGTGGATAAATTCACTGAACATATTTGTTTCTTCATGAGAAAATACATTCTTAGATTGCTATGATCAAAACTACCTCTCAGGCAGGAGTTCGTATGCACTTTGTTTGTCATACTAACATACAGATAATGTTTACTTTATTTATGTACTCTGCAGATATGGATGCTAATCCTACCCGTACCTGCTGCTGCTAAAATCCTCATTTTTCATCCAGTTAGTACAATATTACATGTCTTTTTTGTTTGTTGATTAAGAAATTACTGAACTGCACTGGTAAGTTATAGAATTGCAATTTAGGAGACAGAGCTGTTTGACTCCTGTATGTGTAAAATCTGAAGTTAGAGACTGAAATCTTGGATCCAGTTGCCCATATTTTGTGTTCCATGTTGGACGGCTGATAGCTAGAGGTAGTGTGGCACAGAACAGAAGCTATTTAAATTCAAAAGATCTGCTAGAAATACCTGCTCGTAGGCTATGGAAGATAACTCATGTAACTATTCCAAAACTAAGGTAACTTTTCCAAAGAGCTTTTTCCTGGACATTGTCTTTCCTCCCTCGCTGCATATAAGCTTGTTTTCATCAGTAGCAGCTACTGTAGACAAAGACACCGAGGCTGGATCACTACATTTTCTTAGTAAGATCTTTCTTTTTCTTCTCTTACGGGTCTGTCTGTTTAAAGTTCTGTCAAACCTAAAACACTGGGAGATACCTCTTCCCCGATCTGTGCCTTTAAAAGTGGGTTGATAGGCCCCATTTGGTTTCTTGCCTAAGCAGGCTTTCTGTAATGAGAAAGGTTGGTGATACGAATGAGCATTTATAGGAGATGGCCTGAAACAGGGGACTCGCTGCAGAGAAGCAGTCGTCGGGCTTTAAGCCTTACAATGCCCTTGTTCTTAAGCAAATGTTTTAAAGCAGTGTGGGGGGCTTTGGTTGAACAGTTTGTTTTTGCTTTGTTCTAAAATAGTAATAACATAGTGGGACTTACTTTTAAGGTAGTTCAAGTGAGAAATGTCATTTAGCAACTCCCTTTATGTTGCTGGACATCTGAAGAGAGCAGAGAGTGCAGGAGCCAGGCTTTCTTGCCCCCTGGTTGAACTCTGAGCCAACACTTTCCTATATGATGCAATAAGATAACTTTTCCTTGTGTTGTGTAAGTAATGCAGCATTTTCCCCCTCTTCAGCCCACCATGTATGCTTGTATCAAGTTAATCTTTCTTGTCTGTAAATAAAAATGAGTATATGTACCATGTGAGAATTTGTGTGTAGCCCTTTGATGTGAACAAAAGGCTGCTTTCCCATGCCTAGTCATCCGTCTCCTATGTAAATAGTTCTGATTGCCAAAATGTTACTCTTGAATTTTATAAGTCATTTGTGAGTAGAGGGAGAATGCATGCTTACAGCAGAATGTTTTCCCATCATGTTCATTTCACATGACTTTTAAAGGAAATATTCAAAAGTATGTTATAAAAAAAATAAAATAAGGTAAAAATCCTAAATACAATTAAAACCTTTTAAGTACACTTTTTACTGCGATAATATGTTGCGTTAAACTAAGTGGGGAAAATCTCGCTGTAGCTAAGACCTTCCTTTTTTGGCTCAGAATATTGTAAGTTTTAGTTGGATCTTGGTGCGGCTCAGAGTATGTCATGCTAGATAAATTGAACAATTTGGCGTGCTTCAAGCTCTGTCTAGGATTATATTTTCTGAGCAAAATTTCATTTAATGAGGCATAGGCTCCTGCATACATTCCATGTTGAACATCTGCCTACAAGTCAGCACAACTTTACCGTAGTGTTCTCTATTCATAGGTACATGCTGCTCTGCTGAGAAGCCTGTAATCGGCAGAAAGTGAAGGGAGCTAAAATATAGCTAAAATATAGCATAAATGAAATTCCAGGGGCTAAAATCTGTCTGATGTCAGGGCTATTGGAATACTTTGATGAATTGAAAATGCTCCCCCTCCAAAACAGGGACTAGAAACAAATTCCTCCAGTTGACTCTACTTCTTGAATTTGCGTTTGGAGTGATGGCTCCATGTGTTCTCCTGTCAATAGTTTCCCGGTCCAGAATCCTTTAAATTTTGAAAATATTTTGAGATGTGGATCCAGACTTGATGTTTCTAGTATGTAGGCCGCTTTGGCCTTGCTTTTTAAAAACAATACTGTTACCTACCTCTCTGTCCGTTCTGAGGGGAGACCACTTTTCTCTGCTCCTTGCTTTCATGATATTCCAAGTTGGGAGCTGAAACAGGTGAGCAGCGTCCAGGAAGCCCTGAGCACAGTAAAACTTTATTAATCTGATCCTGACTACATCAAGAAAGTTCTGGGTATTCAAACTGGTGCTAGTGTAAAATGGTATCCACTTCACTTAGCAGCAAAGTGCCTTGGATACTGTGAAGGAATATAACCCTGTAGAGTTCTCTGCTGTGAGTGGAGCAGCAAATCTTTCCGTTTCTGTTGTTGCCTGGCTTGTTAGTGGATACTGTAAATCGTTGACAAAATGACTCCAGAAGTGTGCCTTCACTGCAGCACACCAGCACCCCAAGCCAATCTGATTGCTCAGATATCTCCTTTTTAATGAAGGGCTGGTGTGATGCCAATGAACGCCTTCTCCAAGATCCATTCTCCCCAGGCACAGTGAGCAGTGTCGTGTTTCCTGTACTGTTCATATTCATTCCTTCAACATTAGAAAATACTGCTGAACTTTGTGCGCGGTTGCTCTTCTTGTCAAGAAACCAGGCTGGTTTTTTGGATCCACTTCTCTGATATTCCTTCCCATAATGAATTGTGTCAAATGGACTTATTTATTCTACATAGATAAGGTCTGACTAGACTGCAGCATCAGGAAATTTTAGCAATGTTTTATATCTAAACTGACTAAAGCATAGAGAAATCAGATTAAGCGACTTCCTTTAAGTCACGCAGTGAGCAGCTCACTTCAAATAGGATCCCAGGAGGATACTTATGGTTCCCAGCCCTCTTCTGTAACCTCCAGACCACATTGTCTCCCTAATGCACAGTGCAATGAATTCAGTCTGAACATTAAATTACAGCTTTGGCAATGTAGTAAGAGTTCCCTGGGCTCCCATATTTGCTCTAACTTGAACTTTCCAGATGAGTTTCTCACTGTGGCTTCTATAGTGTTCCGTCTTGACTGTGCCCCTCACAGTGGGGCATAGTGAATCTAGAGAGATTTCAAGGCCACTGCAACACATTTGCCAATTCTCATGTTAGCTACCCATCCAAGTAAAATCTCCGTTCTTTGGTATTAACTGAGAATGGCAAGATGTCATAGTGACTTATTCCACTTCTAGCTTTATGAGTCATCAGTCACTCAACGTAAGCGAATTTATAGTTGATTGTAGCCCTCAAAGCAAAGGTTTATGTGAGCCTCTCTAGTGGGGACCTCTATAAACTTGCTGCAGAGAAGGAGGTAGTGAGAGAGAAACTTGAGACCAGAAGAAGCTCTCTTGAGTGAAACTTTGCAAGTAAGTACAAAATGTCTTTGGATATCTCTGTGGCTGTACAAGTCTTTCCATTACATATCATAGGCATTAGGTGGAAAAATGGCTCTGTGGATCAGCTGAAGTTGATACCTCACTTTGTATACATACAGGCTTCTGAGGGAAGGCTTCCTTCAACACACCACTTTGTGGTTCCCTCTTGTGAACTGGCAAGGGCTGGGAAATACAACCACTGTATGTTCTCTGTACATCCTGATTTTAAAACTCATTTTCAGAAGCAGAAGAGGAACACTGCAAGCTGGATTTTCAAATGTTCTGAACCTCTGTACCTCGCAGACCACTGAAAAAGGTGCTGGTCTGTGTATGATCTTGTCTCTTAGCTTGTACGAGGTAAGAGATATATTCAAAACTTACTTAATGCCTGTATGTAAGCAGGGCGGGTTCAAACATACATGTGAGAGAACTGGAACTGCCCTATTGCAGAATGGAATCAAGTACCAACTATGCATTGCTTATATAAAAGTCTTTGGAACTGGTTTTTCACTTCTGAAATAACATAGCTATAGAGCTAATGTGTAGAACAGCAAAAACAGAACAGCAATTAAATCAGTATTATTTTGTTGTGGTCTTACAAAGTCCACGAGGAATATCCCTAAAGCAAGGATTCCCGAGCTACTTGTTGGGGCAGTGGCACAGCTGTCGGTTAGTCACATGCCGTAAGGGCTGATCTGATGGTTTGTGGGTAGGTCTGCACCTGGGGCCTTGTGCCACAGAGGTCTCGCGGGCACCTTTCACAGGTTATGCAGCTCCTCTGGGCCTGTGCACCCCCTTGTAAAGCAGAGCTCCCTGACCTCTGGGGCACCATGCCTATAAACCACTTGGATGCTGTGATGGTGGGAGAGAGGAGAAGGGTCCAAAAAGGCCTCAGATAGCAATATTGAATGTGGGATAATTTCAAATGTCAGAATCATTGGGTAATTTAGATTGGATGGCCTCTGAAGTCCACCTGGTCCAACCTCCTGCTCCAAGTAAGGCCAGCTTCAAAGCTAGAACTTTAATTTTTTTGGTCAAAGACTTTGGTGTCTCCCCTACTTTTCTGCTCGGAGAACATGAGGACAGCTGTTTTCTCAAATGACAAGAACTGTTTCCATAATCCTTTCCAAAGCATTGTGGGTTAATAGGCAGTTCTAGTGTGAGAAGCAGCAATGCTGTGCTTTTTCAGTGCCTCGTGGTGCTCCTGCTGGCTTCTGTGATGCCACTTGTTCAGAAATACTAGCCGCTGCTCAATAGTGGTGATGTGGTCAGTCCTCGAACGCAGGGCTGTGGGCTGGGTAGGCACCACTCAGCTCCTCAGAGGCTTGAGCCCCATGTGATGCAAGAGGCTGTGCGTGGAAAATGAGAAGGTGAGGTATTAATCAACATGTAATTATCTTATTCACTCACCACTGAAAAAGACTGGTGTCGCTATCTTTGTCTGGTATTTCTATTAAAGCAGAGAAAATTTCAGCAGGAAACCAACTCAAGCAGTGAACATATTTTTACAATTTGCAAGCAGTTTTATGGCCCTGAACACTGCTAATAAGACTGATCAGGGCTGTTGATGAGCTTTGCAACTTGCAATCTGAAAATAAGATAGATCTACATTTAGATACTGTGTCTTCTGGAAGCGATCAGTGTGTGTGGGCAGATAAACTGAGACAGTTTTTTTTTTTTTTTTTTTTTGTACAGAATCATAGTTTATCTCAGCTAGTCAGTCAGTCAGTCATAGGATTCCTGCAGAAATGTATCTCCAGTTAAACTTCAGTGAGATGAAGGATGACACTGGGGCCAGATTCTGCTCTCCATTGTATTGGAGAAAACCTGTTGCAGCCTCACTGATTTCTTACAGAGATACGTGGAGCAGAGCTGAAATGGCCCACCATGCAAGGCTATATTGCAAGAACCTCCCCTTTCCTCAGTAAAAAGCAAGTGAAGTTGCTTCAGACTTACCCCAGAAGAATAATGGAATTTGGCTTGTCTTCCTGTTGCTCTAGTTGGTGGCTTATTCAGCCTAAATGGTAAAGTTTACATTTTTAGCGTATTGCAGTTTCTAATATTTTCATGACCAAATTTGATGAAAGAATCCTCTTCCTCTTTTTTGTGGCCCCTTTTACGGGGTGGTTGAGACGCTGTGCCTGAATAATCACATAAAATCTAGTTCAGCTTTTTGTTATGGAACTAGAAGGAAAATTATCTTCAGGCTAAGTGGGAATAACTTACACCATTATATGATGATAAATCCTTTCCCTGATGTGGCACCATTTTGTATTCTTAATCTGTTATTTCCTAAGCTTCCCTTCTCTTGTTCTGCTTTCCCTTGATACCATCTGACTAACAGAAATTATAAAGACGTATCAGAATGAAACAAACAGAAAAGCTGCAGCTAATAATATCCCCAAATGCTCCTGACGAGCAAACTGGGAGCCAGAATTAATCCTTATATACAAAGATGAGAAGTTCTCATGGAGAATGTTAAGGATAATTTCTGTATCTCTGATGTTGCACCACAAACTTCCATTTTGTGCAATTCTATTCTATGTAATAAACACTTTCCTTTATTGAACAACATCTCTTTTTCCCACCTATTAGGTCAGGAGCAGCCCCAAGGCAGAGCAGACTCTATGAGCTTGTTTGGCTCCTGTGGGCTCATGTTTGCCAACTGCTGACCAGCTTGGCTTGTGCGTAGGGCACCAGGGATTATAGGGATTTCCTGGCCAAGGATTAGTCAGCTTCCAAGATCACACAAGATGCAGAGAATCCTGCCCAATGCAGATGATGCCTTCCATAGCTTAATGCCCACAAATACACCTTTTAGATTTATCTTCATTTAAATTTAGTTCCTATTAAATCATAGCAAACTATGTTATAACCTGAGTATAATGTTCTATAAATCATGAATTAAAACAAAATAAAAACCAAAATATTGCCCAACATCTGTAGCTGGAAAGATGGACAAAATTTCAGACACTCAATTCCCTTTCAGAGTTTATCTGCTATATTTTGGGTCTTAGTTTTCTTTTAACTGGCCAACACTATCACCTAATAAAAGATGTCATGTTTCCCCGTGCTTTTCCTTGTGCAGATCCTTACTTGGACTTTCAGCACATCAGCAATACTGGAGCTGAAGCCATATGATTGGCCTTATTATGGTCTTCAGCATATCATCACAGACATTTATATAATGTGCTACTTTATCAAAGCTACTCTGTTTATCAAAATTAACATATTTCACCAAGAGCAAGGCATTTTGGTGTAAACACTGTAGTTTCTTGAACTGCTCTTTTCAGTTGCAAAGTGCATACTTCAAGGAGACGAAAATTGTACCATTTAGTCAGAGTGAGCTTGTCTATTAATTAGCTGCTAGAAAGGGAAGGAATTACATCTGTTTTCCTCCTCATCATTCATTTGCTTTCAATAATTTACATGTCATTTGAAGGATGTTAGGTAGTGGGAGCAGAACCAATAGTTATTGGATCCCAAGCAACTTGACAGTGAAATAATGAAATGGAAACATTTCCTGCTCCACGCTTCCAGCCCTTCCCTGCAACAAAGCTGACAGACAGGTAAAGCCACACCAATGGAGAACTTCTCGTTTCAAAGGCTGAGCAGGCTGACCCATGGCACACAGATGGATTCAGGCAAACTGGGAGCAGATAATTTTGGAGGTAGAAGAAAAGCCTTGTAGTATCCCTAGCAATTCTTTGTGTACACATAAATAAGCTTGATCATCAGAGAACACATGCATCTATCCACTGTTTTAGTTCAGGCCCATCTCCAGCTTGAGATCCCAAGTGAAGCATTATCATAACTTGAATCAGTATTTCCTGGAGGGTGCACGTTTCACATATGTCCTACTGGGGCCTGGAATGCCAGAGGCTTGCGTCACCGCAGAGATCGCACTGTTATATAAGTGATATCCTAAGGAAAGGCCCTAGCAACAACATACTCCTCTTGGGAAGATGTCTGTGAAAGCCTGACCGTGACCTAGAAAAGTTGCTGATAGAAAGAGTTGCTCTCTTGGGTCTTCATCAAATCAGGAATCAGAACGCTGATAAAGTTTTACAGGAGAACTAAGACTACAAGAATACAGCAAAAGTGGGGTACTAATAATCCTTATATTAAAAAAGGAAAAAATAAAAAAGCTTTTGGCTCTTTATCTGAGGCAAGGCTTGATCTCTGGATCTGTGAGTTCTTATAAAATTAATAGAACCAAAGCTTTGCCTGAGATCGATGTAAGTTATTGCTATTCAGCAATTAGAGTAAACTCAGTAACAAAACTGATCTGAGAAAGATAAGGGAAAGTACTTGCAGAGTTTACTGAATCCTACTTAACTTCTAATTTTTTCCCCAAATTTTGAAATTTGGAAAAAATTCAAACTGTTCTGGCAAGCATGAGCCAAGACTTCAGTTTGGAATTCAATAGCACCTCAGACTCCTTTCATAGAAGACTAAATTATTCCAGATGTTAGGAAACAGAGGTGCAGCAAGCTTGTAATAACTGTGCAATGACACAGGGCAGTACAGAGATTTTTTTTGTGTATGTGAATTTACAGTGATCCAAGGAGGGTGTATACGTTAAAAATCTCTCTTCTCACAGCACCTATATTGCCTTCCTTGCCCCTCAAGATACCATGTATTGTTCATACTGAGCAAAACTGTGTTTGTCCATGCTGGTTAAGGTTTTTCCTTCCTTATATGTTTTTAACTTGATTTTGTATCGTTTCTACTGTTATAATTGTGCTAGGAGGACCAAGCTTAGTGTGATCTGCAATAAGTCTGAAGAAAGACTTTATTCTCCATTTTTATCTAGGCAAATTTTTAAAAATAAATTGAAAATTACCTTCACGTAGGTCCCAATTTCTGCAGCTCTCCTATCCTTTTTTGATTTGGGTCAGCACCTGCTCCTGCAGTCTTTCTCTATGAAGTTCTTGTCATAAATTCTACCTTCCTTGCCTTTAATAATAACAACTGGGGTCATTGCTTGCAACCGGTTCTAGGCTGTAGTTCGAGGAGACCTATGTCTTAATCCACCTTGCTTGTTCCTAACTTCAACTCTGCAGCTTGTTCTATGACTTATCTTTTTCAAGTCTCAAATGTATTTCTCATCTACTGTGATATGAGATCTATGAAACAAGAGAGAATTATTCAAAACTTTTTTTTTTTTTTTGGCTAAGACTTTCTGCAGATTTAAGAACCGACATTAAGTCTTGAGTAGATAGCTAAATGAAAGAGTTCATACACATGCTGCTCTGAGGCATAATTTGAGATCTAATTCAAATCAAACAAATAATAGTTTTCTTGCTTTTTTTTTCTGTTATTTGAAAATCCTTTTTTTGGCACAGTGTATACATAGTTCTTTCGGCCAAATAGCAGTGCAGCGGAAAAAATTGTCACAAAGTTCAGCAAAGGGAAAGTGAGAGCCAGGGCTGAGTCATTGCATGTATTGGAGCAAAGAGGAGAAAGACTTGGACTGTACTGAGAGATTCAGAAAATGCTGAGGAAGAATCTATCCCAGAGGATGCTGGCAAGATATCAAGAAACAAAACAAGAAACAAAATAAACCATGGCTCCACAAAGGGATGGAAACCACCCCCCACAAAGTCAGCCAAAGAACTTTCCATCACAACATCAACGTCAATTCAACTCTCTGGTTTTCCCAAGACAAAGCAACCGCAACACAGACACTCGTAGCAGTTACTTTAAAATATTGATCCAGCAGATATTTAATGCTGGAGTGGCGGTGGTGAAATGTCACATGTGTCAAGGAGCAGCACAGCAGAGTGCCCGGGAAGGGAAGCAGGAGATTACCTCTGTGAGAAGGATCCAGTCCCACAGCACCTGAGCAAGAGAACAAGAGCTCCAGCGACAGTGACCAGGTTCAGCCGAGTCTAGTGATCACCAGACAAGTCCATGGTGACAAGGCAGGTCCAAGATCCAGCAAAGAAGTCCAGTTAAGAAGGCAAAGTCAAGGTTCATCAAGGTACAACATCAGGAACAGGGTACCTATGTTGTTCAGAGACGGACCAGTATGCATTCAGTATGTGCTTAAATGCAGCTCTCAGTCCAATGGGTGAGGAGACTAAATGTGACTTCTCACAATGTTGCACCTCACTGCTTTGCTGCTTTTGTGGAAATCTGACCCAAGGTTATACAGTTAGCTGTGGAGCATGAGAGCAGGCTTTAGATGCAAGCAAACATGACCTTAAAATGGGGAGGAAGAGGCTGTAGGAGAAGACTGCGGGTAGGGGTGTGCTGGAGTAGCTGGAGGAGGTGTAAGAATGTGTTCTGGTCCCCCCTCCAGTTCTGTCACTCAGGATCTGGTCCATGTTTGCCAATGGAGGTAAACAGGATCTGTGCTTCTGAGAAAATGAGATAAGGCCAGAAAGCTTCCCCCCCCTTCATATATTTTTAACCACGCACAGCCACGGAAAGGTTGATCTTAGTGTCGCCTGTGGTAACAAATCAGCCTGCTTCGGACAGGTAGCGCATTAGAGAGAGTTAATCAAAGCAGACCTTCACTTTCTGCTGTTCTTTCAAAATGTTACTATGTTATTACTTTCCTCAAAAAAAAAAAAAAAAAAAAAAAAAAAAAAAGGAGAGATTAGTGACCATCTTGACGGTCAGCTATGGCAATGCTAGATGTCAAGACATCAATGTTTCATGTACTCAGTGGAACAGGGTAACTTGCTGCCTTGAGAAATCTCAAGGTTTTTTTCCGTAATGCCCTGCATGAATTCACAGAATATTGTGGCTTTTTGCCCCCTCTGTGTCCTTGTAAGTATTCACGCCAGGGGGCAGAAAGAGAATAGTTACACCTAATTAGCTACCTTTTTTGGTAGAACTATCTGAGTGACTTCAAAGGAAGGCAAAATAAATCCTCTAATAGATGGTTATAATACAGTTTTATCCACAGAGCAAGTTCCTTTCTTATCCATTAATTTTTGCACAACTTTCTATTGCTTTAAAAATTAACTTTAGCTTCCACACTGTGCACTATATATTTTTCAAATTATATGCCTGAGAGTCAGTTATCAATGAACTTTTGAAACTGTCTCATTTTTAGGTCCTTTTCCAATTCACATGTGACTTAAAGTACTTCCTACGCTATTCTTGGCTATGACAGTAGATAACTGATGTAACTGAGTGCCATTCTGTCATGCTCTGGACAACCTAAATTAACAAGCAAAGAAGATATTGGCCTCAGGACTTGATGGGAGTGGAGAGGATTTCCCTTAACGTGGATGTTTTCTGATAATCATGTGCTTCTGAACCACTGCCTGTGATTCATGTGGAAGATTGTGGCTTTTCTAGTTTCTGTTTTATTTACGGTTATTGTGCAGCTAAGGCAGGATTTTTCTTTTTTGATTCAGGTGAATCAATAGAAATGTCTTTGCTAAGCAGTTCAATTTTTATATTTACACTTCAAGGTGTTTTTAAATTAAGCTTTAAAAAAAATCCCCCTTTCTAAAGTTTAATGTCAGTCTACTAGAGTTCCTTTTTTCTTTTTTTTTCTTTTTTTTCCTTCTTTCCCCTGGTGATTTCTCCCTCAAGGATATTACATTTGGCTATGTGGTGATTACTGTTCATTAGCAGCTCCACTATAGCTACTTCTTCAGCTGAGCCAAGCCAAGCTCATGTGTTTTCAAGACAAGGGTCAGAACATCCTCTCCCCTGTGTGCTCCAGAACGAGTTGTTCCAAGAAATTATCCTCTAAGGGTCGAACTTTCTGACATAAGATGAGTTTAGAAGCAAGCAGTGGAAATCCTACTGTATCATTTTATTAGGTTTTGTTGCCCTTTTCATCTCCCAGCATCTCGTGCTCTGTAGTTTTCTTCGTAGAGGTCAGTGGCATATAACTCTCATAGGGTGCTGTAGTTTTCTGAAAACTGAAATGGGTAGATTTTGTTGTATGGGCCTGGCTGCACAAAAATATAATAAGATTCCCTGAATCATTTGAAATGTTCTTTATCTTTATAATCCCAGTTATCCTTTTGGCTTCTAATGAGGCAATCCACAAGAATAACTATAGCCAAGTGAGTGCAGAGGTTCCCTTACTCTCTAGAGAGTAGAGAGATGGGGGCTTTTGCAGAAGATAACTGCATGGCTAAGGTAGATTCCTCTAGAAAAAGGCTCTCTCTCTCCCTTTTGTCCGTAGAAGGAGATTAATATTGACTTGAAGAGATTCACATCACCGTAGTGGTACTTTTCTATGTTATGCTCAGATTATGGTTCTTCATGTAATAGCAATCCTGTGGGTGTGAGGCTTTACAACCTCTAAAGGGCTCCAAAACATTTTGCCCCAACCACTTCCTTATATATCAGAGTGATAAGGAACTGCCTGTGAGGTCTTGGAGGAGAGAGGAAAGGATTTAGAATACTGGAGAAGGGTAGGCAGGAAATCCTACCTCAAAGAAGATGAAAAGGAGGAGGAGGAGATGTCAACTAAGACACTGTATTTTGAATATTATATTAGAAGTAGCATGTCCTGTCATTAGTGAGAATTCAGTGGTAACTTTCAGGAATATAATGGACTGCTTAGTACTTCCTGGCATACATCTCAGTTGCATGCTCTGAATATGATACAAGTCAGTGGATATTAACTGTATTTATCTCCATCACAGTAATTTTCGCTATTACATCTTTCAATATAGCTAAATAACAAAACATGATCTAATTAAAAAACAAACTAGAAATTGCAATTTTTATAGAAAAGTCAAGCTATTTAAAGTTGTTAGCACACTATCTTTGGTATTTGAATTTAGCTTTCTTTTCAGTTTGGTTTAGAACAATTAGGGTACTGAAAAGAGGTTCTGATTGCTGTCCTCATCTACCTAATAAGAGGGTATAGAGAAGACAGAGATTCTTCTCCAGGCTGCATGGTGAAAGGACAAGAGGAAACATACTCAAGTAGCAACAGAGAAAATTCCAATTTAGACACTGTGAAAAAAACTTTTCACGACAAGCATGGTCAATTGCTGAGATAGATTGTCAATGTGGCTTTGAATTATCTGTCCACAAGGACATGCAAAACTTGAAAAGGCAAAGCCCTGTGCAACCCTATCTGAGCTGGCCCTGCTTTGTGCAGGAGATTGGACCAGAGACCTCCAGAGGTGCCTTCAGGCAAAATCTCTCTCTGATTCTGCAGATGCAGTGCCAGGGTAACATCTGAGGTGGCTTGAACACTGGAAACGGTCAATCTGTGGCACTGCTGTGTTCTGTAAGTGGTACTTTATATTGCCCTATCATTATTACTTACACAGCTACATTTATTCTCAGCACTATTAAAGCCACTACTTTAATTAACGGCTACCTTGCAGAGCGATCAGAGCTCCCTGCTAACTGTGGCTGTAGCAGCGCAGAGGAGGGAAGGTGATCCACCAGGCAGGCTTGTTCCAAGTCACAGCTTGCATAGTGAGCAATCAGCTCCACTTTCTGAAAGCAGAACTGAATTTCTCACTTCCGGAGATGTCTAAAATCACCATTAACTTGAAGAAACTAACACCTGTAAAAGCAATCCTATTCTTTCACCCGAAGGAGCTGACATTGCTTAACCTTAGCTTTGAGGATTGGCCTCTTTGTTCTTGTGAAGTTGCTACTACTTAAAGCTTTGAACAGCTTTGTCCAAAGTAAGTAAGTGGGAAGACAGAGCTGGATTTGTTGGCATACTGAAAATTGCTCAGCCCTTCCCTGCACTGATAACAGAGCAGGGAAGAATGATGAACTCGTGCTTTGAGAAGCACCCTATGTGCCAGGAGACCTGTAGGAGAAACAGGAAAGCTGCTCATAACTATCTGCAGAGCTGATGTGCTGTCACCTGAGCACTGTATGGCAGAGCTAGTCACAATCATCTAGACATTTGTTCTTGATTTATTGCCAAGAAGAGATCATCCTTTAATGCATGCTCTATGCCAGAGAGTCCATAACTAGATTAGCAGAGTCAGATTTTGAGAGCTGTCTTGTGTTGTGAACTTTCCTGAAAAGTTTACTTGTCAAGTTTCAGTTACCTAGACTATACACTTCAAGCAGTGAATTTCTTGGAATAATTTGGACACTGGAAGTGCGAGCTACTAGGACTTCCACATTCTCCGTGTCAAGTGAGTGCACTAACAGTCACAGGGGTGGTAAGGAGGATAATCACCCTTCTGGGGTTTCTGGAGCAGAACTTCACAGTGTAATTTTGAGCTAGACCCCAGTGTGACTGAGAACCTGTTTGTGACAGGACTGACTTATAGGTTTTTGGATTTTTGAGGTATTTTGACCTGTGTTTAGCAATTGATATATTTGAACAATATTTTGAATTACATTCATTAAATTTTATATATAAAATAGAATTTCTCTCACTTCACAGAAATAGTATACATTCTCCAGTCAGGAGGAAAAGATCTCTCTCTAATACTTAAGCATTTAATGAGAAAGGGAATTAGGTCTCAGTGTCCACGTTTGAGCACAGAAGACATTGTATTTCACAGCGTTGCAGATTTGGAAGCATCTTTTTGGAAAAAAAGAAAGTACAGAGAAATTATTTTTCCAGGATTACTGGTAATGACATGTTTCATGTTCCATATGAACTTTGTGAATTTCATGGTGTTTTTATAAACCAAAGCTCTTGAGTCTGTCTTGCAAACTGCACAAGAACCCTGGAGAATCCTGGACTTAAGCTGAGAGCTTCCAGACCTGAGAACCAAGATGAACTACAATTTCCGGCCCCTGACTCCTTCTCAGTTAGTGTAGCAATCCTCCAGGTGGATTAATTCAGAATGAGAAACCTTGGAAATTCAGGATATTGGAAGTGGAAGCTACTGGGACTTCCATATTCTCCATGACAAGCCTTTCATCTTCACTGTTGTGATGCTTTGCAGTCTCTTGGTTTCCTATCTGTGCAGCACAAATCTGCAGGCAAGCTGGCAGTAGCCTGGGCATGTTTCCAATAGGTTTCCACTGTAGTGTCTTAAGAAAAAAAAAGAAAAAAAAAAAAAAAAACACCCTCCCCTCCACACACCCTCTTAAATGCTTTGTTTTTGATGATTCAGCATTTTCCTATGGAAAACATTCCTTTGGAGAATTTCCAGTAAGAATGAAATCAAGCTTCAACATATTGCAAAATCCCTCCAGAAGCTTTATTTGTAAGTAATTTTACTCTTCCTTGGCTTCCCTGTATAATAAGAAAAGGAAACAGATACAAACAATATTATTGTAGGTATTTGTAATAGGGATGTCTGGTTTTGCCCCTGCATACAGTGTATAGACAATAAATATCACACCTGGAAAGGAGGTAAAGTTCTTCCAGATTCCTGTGCGAACAAATGGTGAGTTTTGAGTCTTTCTTTTTGCAGTCAAAACAGAGGTTATGTAACATAAAAATAAAATAAATATTTCAGTATTATCTTTGTAAATTACTTGTAAAACAGATTTAAAACTAAGCACATTTTAATGAAAAGGATAAATTTGAACAGATATTTTTGAATATATGTTTATATTCAGCTTTGGTTCATTTTTACTGCATGTTTCTTCTGGCCATCCACCCTGGATCAAAACATAGCTAAGGCATTTGGAAGAAATGTAACTGTAAATCAGTGTGTACACGAGTAGTATTCAGAGTGATAAATACAGCCTTGCTGTCTTGTGCCTTTATGAACTGATAGGTGCGAAGGCAGCCATCATCTCAGGCTCATAATCGTGGGATGGCAGCTAGAAACCAGTCATGCATCTTTACTGAGTTAACAGTTTAATGCTTTTGAAAACCCCTCCCCCTGCTCCTCCTCCATCACTTGCAGAGGGTCTTTTCCAGCCCATGTCAGCTGCCTAACTGGAATTCAATTAAGTCATAGCTCATCCATTTGCCTTCAGGTGAGGTGTTAACTTAGCAATTCAGCTGAGTTATATTGACCTGAATTCTGAAGTCTTCTACCCCTTTAATTAGCTGAAGTTCACAGATGAACTCCATTCAAAACCTCATGTGGGAAGCTTTTTCTCCTAATAAAAACTACCTTGTGATTCTGTCCTTCATGCTGTAGGCCAAGAAGGCGGTGCAACTTGATGTGCTCCTGTGATGAGAGACCTTCAAGCCCAGCCTGCCATGGAGATCTCCTTGTAAGAGGAGCTGTACTTGAGGTGTAACAGAGTAGAGTTGGGGTGAGTTCAGCTATGATTGTGCAGACTCTACCGCTCATAAATACTGGCTTTTCAATAGCAATGCAATTAATGGGTGGCTGCAAAACCTCTAAGGGCATTTTCTAGAGGTGTGAGAAGATTTCATTCATTCTCCAACCTGATGGTCCCTTGAGACAAGGCTTTTGTAGTATGCAAGACTATGTGCCTTCATGCACTTAAAAATAGCCTGTTGCTTAATACTGTTTTGTTCCCAAATGTTCCTATTGGGTCTGGCCTTGTGTTTATGCTGATGTGGAGGCAGAAGAGGAGTGCCCTGGTTAATTGGGGTGAGATCAAGGTTATGTCTCAAAATGTGCAGTAGCTACAGGAAGGTACAATCCCTTTATTTAACATGTGCTAAATGGAGGGGGGAAAAAAAAACTTGAATTATACCTTTTATGGCTCTGAGTTAGAGCAGTCAAGCATCACAAGCATACCACAGCTACTTGGAATTGTTTAAAGAAGCAGTTTACTACACTGTACGTAGATCTGGAAAGAATAAACACAGGGAGCTGTGGAATTTAATTAGGCTTGCTTAATTGAAAATAAATCTGAGGTATTAAATCCCAATCAGAGTTACCCAAAGCCCAAGCATGTTTAGATTCAGAATGAATGATTCATATCTTTCTTTAATTGGAACTATTTTTTAACGACATCCTCTATGCTGAGAGAGCTAAAATCTACTTTTTCCACATGTGATCTTACATAAAACAGGACTTTAATGAACATATTTTCAAACTCAGCACCAAGACCGGCATTTAAGCTTATAATGAGATCCAGCATTTATAGCATGGAGTTCATCAAAGAGCGTGATGCTGCTTGAGCTGTTCAGTCCTGAGTCTGCAAGCTGCCAAGCTGAACGTGTGACCATTAAGTATCTTCTTTAAACCGTGGTAGGGAAGAGGACGTGCCATGAACCAACGGGCAGCACCACCAACTGGAACAACTCGCTAAAGGTGCGTGAAGGATAAAGCTGTGAATGGGAGTTAGAGCAGATGTTTACCAGGCCATGGGGTTTGTCTTTACCTAGATCTGTGGATGTTTAGATTGTCTGAAGCTCACCTGCTTAGAGGAGCTGTTCCAAAATGTAATCGATAGTTCTTAAATGCAGGAGGAGTAATTTTGCCTTTTTGAGGGGGTGAAAGGAGCCCAGTGTTACTGGAAAATATCCAGGAATTGGACTGAGTCTACTTTTTCTCCTGTATAGAGTAAAAAGCTCCTTTCTAGTCTCCATGTGGAAGAACATTTTGAGCTGATTTTTTGGGGGGGTGCAAAGTTTCCTCAAAACCCCTGATTCAAGGAAGCTTAGTATCTTACAGTACTAAGGCTTTTCAGTGAGACTTTAATGACTTGAAAAGGATTGATTCAGTATATCTGCTATGGGCTGTGGGATTTGCAGGATGTGCTTTATAATCCTGGGTGGCTTGGAGCATAAGGTAGCTGGGAACACTGCCAATTTCTTCTGGACAGCTTAAAATCATGGCAGTTTTCTTAAATATCCAATGTGTTTATCTAAAATGGTTTATGTGAATATTTCTGTAATAAATGGACACAGGCAATCAGTTTAATTCTGTACAAATATAGAAGCTCCTAAAAATTCATCCAAGATGCCTAAAAAAAATCCAAGTCAGGCTCTTGCTGTTTTCTGTAGGCAATAAACACTGCAGGTACTCTTCTAGGTTGGTATGATTACCCTGCGTCTGAAAGGAACCCTGTTTGCCCCATATAAGCAATTGCCCAAATTGCTTTTCTGCAATAACTAGCAGCAAATTTACATCTTGGTTTTATGCAGTTTAATTGAAACTTTGGCTCATGTTTTGAATGCATTTGGTCCTATATAAAGTTTTAATGAATGTATGCAGCCTGGGTCAGTTTAGCTGCTTGTGGATGATTTAATGGTGATTTCTGCTGGTACCAAGATCACAGTTTGTGACCAGTCATCAGTGTTCTCCTAACTTGATGGAAATACTTGTTGGGGGGGGGGGGGGGGGAGAAGCTTATGTTTGGATAGTAGGTAACTAAGGAGGTGGATTCCCCACCCCCACCCCATATATATATGTGTGTATATATATATATATGTATATATATGTGTGTGTATATATATGTATTTGTTAAACACTTTAGAAAATATGCTGTTTTATGAAGTTAACGAAACTGTTAAAAATAGAAATGATTTAAAGTGAGCTAGCTATTTTAACAATGTAAGTAGAAACTCTGGAAATCTTCTATGATTTATATTTTCAGTGGAAAAACAAGCTTTTTTAACAAGCAACTCCTGCTTCCAGCACTGTTCCAGGCCAAGCTCTTCTGGATTAGCCCCAGAATCAGCTGCCTTTTCCTTTCCAGATCAGAATGGGCAGAGAATGAGCTCTGAATGGTGGATAGAGCTTTTTAGCTGTTTGTGACTGCCTCACTTTTGTGCTCAAGTCACAACTAATCAAAATAATATCTACACCATGGGTATTCAAAGTCTTCATTTCATATACTATGAAATGAACAGAGCAGCAGAAAAACAATAATTTTAATTGTCGGTTTTCTCTGATTCAATGAAAAAGCTAAGGAGAAGGTGAACATCCTCTCATTACAGCCATTTTGCCTGCTCTTAATAATAGATTTGCATTTATTAAAATATTTTTAGTAAGAATGTGACCTATGGCACATGAAAAGCTATCTGGCTACTAAAAGGGTGGTTCTGGAATTGGAATGCAGATTCTTCTTACACTCACCACTTATACTCATCTTCAGCACTGTATCATATTAGCAAAACATTTATAGTGCAAGAGAGATGAGTCCAAGTATTACACTAATAGTTTAAACTGAAGACATGCCAGAACTTTTCCGTGCTGTTCTTTGACGTATATACAGTGGAGTAAATGACCAAAAGGAGACTTAAATGTTATAAATCAAACTATTGCTCAATCTACCATCAGCAATCAGGAGAAAGTTTCCACAGCTGCCTCTTAGCGATTGCTAATAATAAAGTTAACTTCTCCTCCTATGCACAGTGGTAATATTTTTTAACTCAGGTGATCAGCAGGATTGGCTGTGGGTGAGAGGTTTCACTCTCTCTCTTTTTTTTTTCTTTTTCTCCTCCCCTCTGAGAAAAAGTTTTTGTTACTTTCTTTTACACTTAAAATTAAGAATATTTGTCAATATTTGCTTACTTGGGGTGTGCTGGGGTGGAGATTCCAGTCCCCTGGTTCCCACTGAACTGAGAGCCTGGTGTTTTTCTGCGGCGATCGGGGGGCAGCTGTGGGGGAGCTGCCGTGTGCCCCCCGGGGGGTCGGAGGCAGCCGGCTGGGTGCTTGGAGCTTCCAGTCTTGGCGTAGACTTGGTGTCCAGAGAAGGCAGGAATCAACGTGATGCCTGGCTCTGTTGTGGGTCTTTTGGATGGCAATGGACAAATTCTTTTACTACTTTGTTTCTCAGTTTCCCTGCGATAAAGTGGAATAATGCTATTTCCCTTGTCTGAAAAGTGCAGCGAGTTCAACAAGCGAGGAAGCACTGTGAAAGTTGGGAAATAATTTCAATAATATTTATTATCACTTATTCCTTGAGATCCTATAGCCGACTTGGGAATACCATCTCGCTCTAACTACGGCTAGCCAACCTCGAGTCGCCTCCCTGTGCTTGCGCCGTTAGGTACTCCGTCTGACGGCCGCCGCGGTGAGTTCTGCAGGGTCTCTGCGGGTGGCCTGGGCAGCGAGGGTGGCTCTCTGAGGACACCCGTCCTCTTTGCTGGGTGTGTTGGAAAGAGTAAGTAGGAATTGGAAGAAAAGAAGGCACTGATGTTTCAGAGAAAAAGGGCTGTGTCTTTGCCACCGAGCTCCCAGGTATGCTAGTCTGAGAGCACTAGACAAACTGCATGTTATATCCCATACTCCTATTTTCTTGGTGTGAAGCAGTTGGGGCCTGACTTACAAAGGGGCTGAGTTCTGAGAAGCACATCTGAAGTCAGTGAGTTTCCTGTCCTGAGAACCAGAAAGGCCAAGTGCCTGGAAAAGCAGGAAATGACTAAGTAGAAACGGCCCTCCAATGTTAAGGAATAGTCATGGCTGGGACAGGACAGCAGGCAAGAACTGTATCTTGCAAAACTTGAGTTTGGCATTTTAAACTTATTCCTGCTCAGGGCACATAAACTTCCTGTTCTCCCCTCTGTCCCCCATTATTTATTTTATATATATATATATATATATAATATTTTTTTGGAAGGGTCAGTGGAATATCAGGTATCTGCTATTTGGTAAGTGAATGCCACCCTGTGCCCAGAAGGAGCCCCCGTCCCTGCAGAGCAGCGGGCTGGTGGCCCCCTCCCAGGGCTGAACCTGCCTCCTCCCAGCCGGAGGGGAAGCGAGCTGCAGCTCTTTCCTGCCTCTCCCAGCCTGTCTCCATCACCCAGCTCTGGTGGTGCTTTACACCACCAACGATCCTGCAGAAGGACACCCGTCAGGTGTCCCGTTTTCCCTGCTGCAGGGAGCCTCGCATCTCCAGCGCATCCTGACCAGCTGTCCCTCCTGGGACCAGCCCTGGCAACACGGCGGCTGCTGGGAATGCTGCAGCTGTGACTCCGTGACACTTCTCTCTGGAATACATCCAGCAGCCAGCTGATTAAAATAAAATGTTCCTGAGCAGAACAAATCAATGAAGTTACCTTTTTTTTTTTCCATCAGTCCTGTACTAAACTTGTCTTAAACTATTGCAGTTGTTAAAAAATGGCAAGGTTCTTGTTCACGCGGGTAGTGGCTATAACTATGTCCACACTCTCCTGCACGGAGTGAGATGTTTCTGTGCACTGGTCCCTCAGCTGACAGAGGAAAAAATTAACATCTTTTGTTCTAATTTCTCCAGATATCTTTGGGATGTGTGTATTGTGGAGTAGCTTAGCCCGGACAGAGCTCTGCCCCGGTGGAGCTGCAGTGAAACTGTGCCTGAGCTGACTTTGAACACGCTCCCTGAGCATTCTGGCATGTGGGGAAGGAGAACTCACGCTAGCTGCTTAAGGGAGGTGCTAAAGTTTGGTACATGGGTGCTGTAGGTCCTGCATATAGTTAACTGAGTGACAACAGCTCCAGAATGACTCCAGTTTGTGTTGCCCTGTGGAGCTGCCTATCTTTCTCCATTAATTAAAGTGCCTCAGTTGGCAGCCTAATTGTCCTTAATCAATGTGACTCTCTTACTATCCTGCATATTCTTGTAACAGTGCCAGAGGCCGGTTCTTTCACACAAGTGTTGTTTAGATTCCTCCTATCTCTTCAGACCACCATGCTCTTTTCCCTTTCTTTGGCTGCAGTCAGGCACTCATTTTTTCTTTAGCGTTTTCGGTTAACTTCTTTATGAACACTGTAGTTAGTGTTGTGCTTCCTTCGTGCAGCGCTCGGTTGGACCCTCTCAAGCACTTGCTGTAAGCATAGCAAATCCCCTTCAAGGGGCTAAAACAGTCCAGAGCAGGAGCAGTCCTTTGCTGTTCAGCATTAAGTGGAAGCGTGTATAATTTGGTATAGCCTCTCTGTAAAGTAAACATGTTGTTTTACTTCACACGAATATTTCACAGAAACAAAAGGTGGAGCAAGATTCTCAGCTTTTACGTCCGTTTAGCTCCACGGGACTTGCCCGAGCTGCTGGTCTGACACAGTTCTGCAGCATGTGTCATCTAATGTACAGAGCTGACACAAACCCTAGGGCTCAGCCCAGCACTGGCTGGACAACCCAGGCTTCACCCCCAGATCAGTGAGATGCTGGATCTTAATCAAGAACTTATTCTGGGCAATGTACCCAGTCAATGTACCGCGCTCATAGAGTATAAGCAGTGAGGATGGTGAGGCTTTAGTAAGCTTGATTCATATGTAGTGCTTGGTTCAAAACCTTTCTAGCACTATTTCAACCAGTTTTTTTTTCCTGTACAGAAGTTGTGAAGGAACAGAGATAAGACAGAGAAAAAGCCAATCACATACATGAGGTGCAGTGCACTGTAAAAACATGCTCATGCCACTTTGTTTTTGTTTTTATTTTTTTCCTCTCTTGCCTCTACCTGAGACACAACTCAAACTGTATACAAAAATTTTTTTTAAAGAACTGCTAGTCACCTTGCATTCACTTGAGGATGGTTGTGATCAAAAACCTTTCTTATTCTTAGATCAGTGTGTGTGTGTGTGTGTGTTTCTTTTTTTTTTTTCCCCCTTCCCTGTGCTTCAGCTGATACTGATGTTGATCCATACCTTAGCAGCTCAATAATCAGGTAATTTGTAAAAAGTAATCACTTACTTGTGTGTGCAAGCCAGGGAAAGGAAAATCAGACTAATTGACCTACACTCTCCTAATTGCCTGTTCCTAGGATCACAGATTTTATCTATTTTAATCCAATTAGACTTGGAAATCAGATGATGAAGCCTTGCATATAAATTTATTTTCAGGTCTGTTCAGTGACACCTGACTTCTTGCTCTAGGGGGGAAAAGTTTGATAATAAGTTCATAATTCTAATAGGCAACTTCTTTAAAAACTGGAAATATATTCTCTTGCATTATTATATTTGCCCTGTTTCAGCTTGAAGAGAGGTCCCCTTGTAAAGAAAAAAGATCCTGCAGACATGGAAAACCATCCAGCCAAAGAGTGGAGATACAGAAGTCACCTGAATCTTCCATGCTATTGTATGTGGTGTTTTTTTTTTTTTTAATCATGCAGTTTCTTGCTTAAAAAATCATTACAGGTTCTAGGGTTCTATAGAGGCAAGACAAGGACAATATTATAATATAAAGAAGATCTTCTCATGAGAATCAATCTATTTTCCAACTGCAATACAGAACTTGGCCTGAATCTTTCTTAAGTTTTTTTTTTTTTTTAAAAAAAATGAATTCATGGAAGTGACAATGATTTTTTTTTTCTCATTCTGTTTGTTGTTTAATCTTATGTAGCGTGTAAAGAAATGAATTCCCCCTCAGCTCTATAATGGTTTCTATAATGGGTGTATGGCTTAAGCAAGCCTGTTTTATCTGTTGAGGGTAAACTTGATTCATCACCTCCTGGTATTTTTTTTTTTTTAATATGCTTTACTGGATCGCAATCACTTGCAAGCTGCTTTAAGTTCTGTGGGAATAAAGTCAATGTATATATCTCTGATTATGATTATTATGACTATGGTAACAAGAGCTGTCTGAGGAACAACAAATTCTGTCTTGAAACAGCCTATGAGGTTTTGAAATTCCTGGCTGGAATGAGATCAAGCTCTCTGCTGTCTGTGAGGCAGTTTTTTGAAATAACCATTTTCAGATATCAGATTTTTCTTTTATTTGGGATCTTTCTCTTTGATTTCATTTGAGACCTCAGAAACGTACCCTTGATCACGGAGCTAAACTCAATATATTATTGCTAAGCTTAGCAATTTCGATAGCATTTGAAGTGCTCTGATGGGCAGTAATGTTCACCTCCAGAGCTCACATATGGAGGAGGACATGACTTTATTATATTTTTATGTTCTGCTTAGACAAATGTGGACTTACTATATTGCTTTACTTTTAAAGCTTTCAAAAATGGACCTTAGGGTGATGGGATTAGTAAACAGTGCATTAAAGTTTGCGTTTTGAGAGTGTTTCATTAAGGAGAGTTAGTCCTAGGCCCATTTGGATGCCATCCTCCCTCGGGTCTGTGTGCTGCTTTGTTTTTTTCAGTCAGATATTTGCCTATGTTACCTTCAGTGACCAGAGAAAACTGCTCTTTAAGACAAGAGAGAGAGCCATGTCTCTTGAAGACCAAACCTTTCTCTCCACCCTTTCCCTGCCCCCCCCCCCCCCAGGGATGCAAGAAAACTAACATTAAAGGTATCAAAGGTCTTTTAATAGATGGACCTTTCAAGTGTGTTAAGAAAGCAAAATGGACAAAGTCTAGGCTAAACTGCCTGCAATAACTGGGATTCAAAGGTGCGTAGGGTAACTGAGCAGCTCAAGTACTGTGCATATTAAGTGTTTACGAAGGGATGGAAACTTCTTAATAAATTCTACTTCAAACCTGTTATTCAGGCTTGAATCCAAATTTGCTTCTATGTCCTTGAACCTGGTGGAAAGCTCTGTCTCCTAATCTTAATGTTTTAATTGCTCTATTTTTTTCACAAAAGAACTAACCATCCACGCCTAAAATTTGGGCAGAAGAAACTAAATCTGGCTGTATACTGTGTGTTTGGAGCCCTTCTGTATTTTTTACTGTAAAGTTCCCATCAGCTTTGGGTGGGACTTGCTCATCAATTGTTTTTTTCATCATACTTCTAAGCATCAGTTTGAAAAATGAATGTGCTTGCTCTTCCCCCAGAGACTGGACGTTTTGAAGGTAGTCAGTGCTAAAAGGTCTGCTCACAGAAGCAAGAGTTTTATCTGTGGCCAGAAGGTGAATATTTTATGACTTTCTTGGTTCTGCTTATATAGGATTTTTTTCCCCACCCTCCTTCCACTTCATCATGAGAAGAACATGTTGTCTTGATGGACAAATCTCAGAAGATTCGTGCTTCTGGCTTTGCATAGTGGATGATCTGAAAATTCGGATAGTTGCTAACCCATGAGAGGCACAAACATTGAGTATAGAATTGCCTGAGTTTAGGCTCTCCTAAATCTTATCATGAGCAGGAATACTTTGAGAATTACTAATTTTTTCCTTTGGCACTTGCCCTGGGCTCAAAAGTGAACTGTGAATCCCAGAGAGTTGGAGAGGAAAGGGAATGCTGCCTGGGGGTCAAGTTAGGGGAACTAAGCTTATGTTTTGCAACATCTAATTCATTTCAGGGATAATTATTAACATAAGCTCCACTGGCACTGCGCTGAATTTATTGTGAGACTTTCTGTGTATGTTGGGCAAAACCTGTTGCTGTGCCAAGGTCATGTATCTGCAAGATACTTGGAGTAAGACGTATCTGAAGAACAGATTGCCTCACAACTCTGGAAGCATCTTATGTGTATGGATTTTCTGTTTCAAAACACTATCTAGACAGAATATCATCCTTAAATGTTAGCCAAAATTCTAGCATTTATGCAGAGAAAGCATAAATCTGACCTTACATAGGAGCAGAAGTGTTTTACAGAGGTTTGGCTTATTGGAGATAGGGCATGAATTGCCATAACATTACATAGTTCTGGGCACATTTATTTTATGCTTGAACTCAGGCTTTCACTAATGGACATAGAATTTGGTGTACCTAGGCTAACTTTTTTTCTTGAAAAGTCAATGACAGTTCCTTGGCTATTTAGTTACAAACAGTGGCATTACAATACTAACCTTTCATGCATGTAGAGAGACATAAAATAAGAAGCAACTGAAAGAGGTTGCTAGAGCTAAGGATGCAGATACACACTCCACACCGAGGGGGAAAACAGTGTTCTGAAACGCAGTAAGTCAGACAAACTTTCAGGTTTTACTGATTAATGTGTCTTCTGCTGTTAGAGATGCAGACTTTGTATCATCCTCCATTTCATCAAGGGAGGATGAATTAAGCGAGTATGATTGTATTTGACAAATACTAGCAGCTGGCCTGTTTGAAATTGGCTACTTAAAAATACTAGAAAAGCTCAAGTGTTTAGCAGCAGCACAGTAGTGCCATTAACTGGGACCAAATCCTGACCCCTTGAGCATTAGCCTCTGGCTTCAGTATTTGATTTAGGATTTCTGCTTCTTCCTAAGTGAAGCCCAGAGGCGGCTGCTAGATGAGGAAGTGACAATCTGAATGAGCAGAAATACTCCTGAATTGCTTCTTTACAGTCCTTGTTACGTTTCCTTTTTTCAACTGCTTCTCTCCTGTTAGGGCACCAAACTGCGCAGCACAGGAACTAAAATGCAGTAGGAAGCTGGCTAGAAAGGCAATGTTTTTCACACGCACAAAAATAACGTGGAAGAAAGAGTGGAGATTTTTCTTCGTGACAGTTATTTTAAACATTTTTTGTAGCTAGGCTTATCTACTGCTGTTCCTCAGACAGGAGCACTTTATTTTAACCTGATGAATTTTCCTCCAGAAATTTACTCCTGTATTTCAAAGAGATATGTGAATGTAGCACGAAGACAAGTGTAATATGCAGAGTAAGTGATCACCCTAGCATTATTCACCCTTATACTGTGTGTTTCCCTGTAAAGATTTGAGTGTCTCTGTCTCTGCTCATTTCTGTGGTCTTGGCCTCCTTTTCTTACCCTTGGGTTTCTGCTGTTTCTTATGGTCAATGTTTTTCTTCACTTCCAGACCCTCTATATCTTCTCCTCCTGGTTGAATTTGGTCTCAAGCTCTAAATATAACAGCATGAACCTTCCTAAAGAGATGTACTGAAAACATGTAGTTCCCACTGAAGTGCTAAATTGAGGTCTTCCCTGAGAGTGGGACTTTGAGGAGGGCTGTATTGTAGGTAGCTCTTCTGAGGTCTATGGGAAGCCTGTGCTCACGTTGCTCTCTGGGCGCTAATACAGATTTTTCTCTCTTGCCAGTAACACAATTTCATGAAACATAGGAATTTAGTAACCTTGAGTTCTCTCGTCTGATCTGTCAAGTATAGATGGATGTGGTCACTGGCCAGGTACGTGTGACTGGACTACATGGAAGCAAGCCCTGTGCTATCACTGCTCCCCGCACGCACATCCCACTCTTCCTTTCTCTACACAATGTACTCATGCAAAATGTGTGATATTTAAAGCCATTCCAGAGCTGCTGTTTTGGTGACTTGAATATTGCTAAATTATCAACTTAAAAATAAAACCCTTAAGCAATCACTTTCCATGCTTTCCTTGTGTAAGCATGGTGTGTAGAATAGGTGCACACTGTTGCTGGTGCCCTGCCTTGAGACCTGTTCCCATGCTTTCCTAATTTCTTTTGGGTTTTTTTTTTATGATCCCTTTGTGTAAAGTTCTCCTGAAGCCCGTGGAAATGTTCAGGCTAACTTGTGTGAATGTGAACCAGAAAACTGGCTATCTCACAGGATACTTGCAGCCTTTTCAGCACACAGCTGGCCTGATGAAGTTTTTAGCTTGCAATTCACAATCAGATTTTAACTTTCCCACTGCCCATGCTTATAGGTATACGTATTACATATGGGTTGTATGTATGCATGCACACAATATATGCATTTTTTTGTTTTATTTGGAAAGCCAGCTTGTCTGCCCTGTGCTGGCTGAACGAAATGGGATGTGCAGTGGCCAAATCCAGGCCCAGTGTGTCTGAAACACATGTAGACTGTAATCTGTGGTGTCTGTCTATTGTGGCAACAGGCTTGGGCCAATATTCAGAGGCACAGCTAGCTCAGACTTGTTCTTTGCTGTGGATGGTGGGCGCTGCTAGATGTGTAGCCCAAACCCATGCTTGAAGTATGGTAAAAACATAGGCACTGGGACTAGAAACATGCATGAATGCAACTCGGTTGGCTTGTAGGATTTGCAGATCGACTCCCCCTGGGCTAATCACTCATCAGCTAGAAATCAAGTGAACACTGCTCCCTGAAATGCACTGTGAAAACGTTGTCAAAAAAGAAAAATATATTAAACTAATCATCATAACAAGAAAAGTAAACATGTAAATAAATCATCACAGATCAAAAAGTGGCCAGCTACAAGGACATGTTTTTGCTGTTGTTTTTCTTTATATCCTTCCCACTGAGCTAAGAGGAGAAATTAAAAAGAAAAAATATGCACTAATGTTGAAATCAAATTTCAGCTTTCAAAAGAATGTGATTAGAATATTTGTTTATCCCACCCACCTCAAAAACTCTTCCTCTCTTGGGGATACAAATATTGCAATCATAAGAACAATTTTAATTTATGTGGGAAATGCATCTTAATTTTACCATATTTGTAACTGGCTGAAGGGGGATTAGACCCATTGCTAACAAGTACCTTAATGGAAAGCTTTCATTTGATGGATTTTAGGGGAAAGTACTTTAGCATGATTTTGGGAAATTAAACTACTGCCAGCAGTAGTGTGTGTCCTTGAGCTAAATCCTTATTCCTGTGTTTATATGTATGATTGAAGTCTTTGGAATTGCTCATGCAAGTGAAACAAGTGGGCTTCTGTCAGCCTCTGACAGCAGTGATCGAGGGTTTGCTCCAGGGAAGGTATCACTAATAGTCAGATTAATTGTCTTAATTCTTCATGTGCTTGCATTAAAGAACTCTATAGTAAAGCAAAATTTTAAGTCAAAAAATAATTTGTTAGGAAAAGCCAA